>NW_020897693.1:8395523-8712793 GCF_003984885.1 Neopelma chrysocephalum
CCCCGGCCGCCGCCGTGGCTGCCCGGCGATGAACGGCGGGGCTCTGCCGCCGCTGCCCCCCGCCGCCCCCCGCGGCCGCCGGCGGCCCGCCTCCCCCGAGCTGCTGCGCTGCAAGCGCCGCCTGGCCTTCGCCGCCCTGCCGGGCACCGGGGCGGCGGCGGCGGCCGCCGTGGCCCGTCGGAACGAGCGGGAGCGGAACCGCGTGCGGCTCGTCAACCTGGGCTTCGCCGCCCTCCGCCAGCACGTCCCGCACGGCGCCGCCAGCAAGAAGATGAGCAAGGTGGAGACCCTCCGCTCCGCCGTCGAGTACATCCGCGCCCTGCAGCGGCTCCTCGACGAGCACGACGCCGCCGCCTCTTTCCCCGACGGCCGCGGGCGGGTGGCTGTCGGGGAAGTCGGCGGCGGCGGCTACTCCTCCGCTTCGCCCTCCTTCGCCTCCTCCGTGCCCGGCTCGCCCTGCTCCTCCGAGGAGAGCGGCTACGACGCGGCGCTCAGCCCTGAGGAGCGGGAGCTGCTGGACTTCACCAGCTGGCTGGGGAGCTACTGACCCGGCGGGAGGTGAGAGGGCAGCCGGAGGGGAGGGGGGGGCCGCTTTACCGCCCCGGCGCTCGGGGGAGCGGGGCACGGACCCACCCGGGGCTCTCCTCACATCTCTCCGCAGCCGCGCTCAGCCTGCAGCACCTCGGCGCCCGCATCATCCCCCCTGGAAGTACTGACCTCCTCCCCGGCGGGACCCCGCTGGCTGCTTTTCTCGCCGGGTTCACCCGTCGTCTTCGGGTCGTGGAAAGTGCAATGATGTAACTGACTTCGGGGCCCCGCTCCCTGCGCCGGGGCAGCGTCTCCGCCTGCCCGCCGGCAGCTGCCGACCGATGGAGAGGATGCCCGGGCGAACCCGCTTCTCTCCCGCCGCTGCTCTCTGGTGTTGCTTTGGAGGGGTGGAAAGGAAAAAAAGAAATCAAAAACACTTGATGCTTCCTTGTTTCTGGAGGGGGAGGGAATTTTTTATCATGTCAGATTCTATTTTATATGTAACTTGAACTGCCTGTGGGAACACTGGTGTATGAAGACTTATTTTTGTACAAAAAACCTTAGAGAAAAGGGTTGAAAAGATGGTTTTATTTTTAGCAAGTCCTATTCACTTGTTCTTGAACACTGCCAGCTGGAATGTTTTGGGAACATACATGGTGTAGGTAAAAAGGTGTTTGTTTGGGTTTTTTATTATTATTATTCTCTCCAAACACTTCAGTAAAAGACTGTAAAGTTGTGTTTCAACGTGGTGTCTGAGTTTGCCTGGTGTGAAGGTCCACTTCTCTGACAACTGAAGTTTTTTTTAAAAAAATGTATTGAAGGCATTTTTGTCTGCACTTGCTAGGATTTCTTAAGTTGTATATATGCAGTTTTTAAGAGAGTATCATATTTTATGTAAATTGACTTTATAAATAAAAATCTATTTATAAATGGCTTCAGGGCTGTAAGATATATGTCAGAAATGCCCAAGGTAACTTAACTGTTGCCTGAAGGGGTGGGAGACGAAAATAATGAGCGACAGAGCAGAGAGACAGTTCTCCTGGACCAGGTTTCATGTGCAGAAGGGAATAAGGAGCAGCATAACAATCTCCAGGCTTGCCTTTTTTTTTTCCCTGTTCAAGTTTTATACACTCAGCATTGGAGCAAGTACTGCAGAAATGATGTTTTGGAAGCTGCAGATGTGTATAGGAGACAAGGCAGGTTCAGAGCTGATAACTCCTTTCCTGAACATGGAGAAGGTGCTGCTGCAGGAGGCTGTGTTGCCCTTGCCTACAGTGATGGGAGAGTTGTGGGAAGGTAAAGAGGAAATGGGTATCTGAAGTTTTTCTTGGCAGCTACTCTCAAGAGGTAGGTTGGGGTGCCTTTATTCAGGGGAGCAGCATCTTCAAGAACACTGTTGTCGTTCAAAAACCACACGTAACCAACAGTGTTCCACTCTGACTTACCCTAAGTTCAACTGCATGTACATATTCTTTATGTAAAGGCAACAAGCAAACGTGAATTGCTCCTTGGAAACTGTTGTCAGAGACTCATAAGCTCTGTCCATTACTTTTGGGCTCATGCTGAAGATCTGCTTCAGTGGTGAGCCAGAAGTAAGACTGTGTGTCTTTAAGGTAATACTGCTGTGAAACAAAACACAGTGATGATTTCATGAAAAACTATGGCAGACCTGTTAATTCCCTTAAATAGCTCTAGTGAATGTTAGGAGTTGAATGGAGCAAAATGGGCTGGCCTGTAGAATATGCTGAACGAACACAAAGCAGAAAGGGTTATTAAAATTGACCTACTTTACAGGACTCTGTGTATAATCTCTGCTGCCTCAGTACTGGGAAGGTAGAACTTTTCAGAACTATCATGTAGCAGACCCACATGCAGTAATTGCAGAGGATGCTCTGTAATCCAGATCTGTAAGAGTATTCCACACACATGATTCCATTCGAAGAGAAAAAAAAAATATCTCCAAAAAAGCCATGGGGAAATGAAGGCTCTAACAGCAGGTAGCATTTAGGATACTGCAATCAAGAGCAATAGTTATTGTGCTTCAAGTTCATTCCTTAATCAAAGTTACTCTAATAAACAGTCCCTTTAAAAGGCACAGGGAAATCAAGTGCTTAATAAATTGCTTGCAAAGGTTTTATCCTTTATGGCTCTTCAACAGTCCCAGAGGTAGGAATGAGAGCTGTGAGCTGACTTGGGCATTTAGTGATGAACTGACTTGGCAGCAGCAGGTGGGGCTGGTGGTGTGGGGGAGTAATGTGGTACCTTTCCCCAGGGTGGGTTTAGGGGCTTTATCTTCACGGATGATCTCCAAAAAATCAGTCAGGCATAAACTACATACTCATTCTCAATCTAAAAGAACACCATGTCATCTTTTCCAAACAGTTTAGAAGTTGGGACTGCTGCATTGATCTGCACAAGTGTCCCACTCTGGCAGAATGCATTTGTTTAAAGCACGTTACTACTGCTTGGCAGGGTGTTTGTTTTCCTTCTTTAGGAGCACCGATTGTTTTAGTATTTCCAAAAGCAATATTTGGCTTTCAGTCAAGTAACTTCCAGCATTGTTACCATGTTCATCTGATCACCCACGACACTGTTGCAACAACATTGAAGCAGCATCAACTGTAACTGTATTGGCAAGATATTAGCTGTAAGCAGTTTTCACTTAAGCAATATTAATAATAGTGGGGGGGAAAGGAGCTTAGTCAGCATCACAAGTTACCTTAATGCTGTCAGCCAGTGTTTTAGTAGAAACTAAATGGGGAAATCAGGAATGTATGATTTGCTTTAAAAAAACCGCACACTGGTCATAAGTCTTCCAAACAGTTGAGGTGAAAGAAGGTGCAGTGAGAAGGATGTCTGCCTGTATGTCCTGTGTGATGGACAGAGGGACTTCTTTCCCCAACCATGGTCATGGTGACAAGTCTGTAGCAGATCCTCAGACCAAGCTGCTACACCAGAGAGAAGAGTATTGAATCATTCCACCCTTTTAAGAGAAAGCATTAGGGAGGATGCAAGGTAGGTTCTTTAGCAGTTGCAGAGACAGCAGGTACCTTCAGCCAGCCCAGCTCACTCCTTTTTAGTGGAAGAAGACTGCATGGACCCCGTTGAGAAGACTTCTGACCCTAAAAACTCACACCTAGGCCTCTCTGCTCCATTTATGCAAAATGGTGCCAGTGCAAAGACTTGAAGATGAAAGCCCTTTGACCGTGAGAGTCATCTGTCAGCAGCAAGAGTAACAGCAGACCTGTCTTCTCAGCCAGGTGCTTCCCCTGCCTGGAGAAGCCACCTACACGTGATGATGAGGCCCTCAGTGTCTGGGTTAGCTGCAATCAACCAAGAGCTGCCATGAGGGCTTCCAGGAAGCCTAAACTGCTACCCAGAATGCTTGTGGCAGGGATGGGGAATGCCTCTGATGAGCACATCATTTCTCTTTAGATGTATAACGAGAAACTCAGTGCCTAAAATGGAAACTCCATCTCCCCAGAAAGACACAAACCGAGCCCTAAGGTACAGGGCTGCAGGAGACTCAGTCAGATTCAGGCAGAAAAAGTATGCTGAGGAATTCTGAGAGTTAAGCCAAACAAAAGGGTAAGGACACCAGGAGGTACAGACTTGTCAATGTGTGGCTACAAAGCACATTTCTGTAAACCTCTCATATCTACATCCACCGATGGGTTCCCATTTTCCTAAGCAGCATTTCACAGGTCACAGACATATCTAATGAAGCAGAAATAAGTTGCAGAATGGTGTTAGGATTAGCTGCCCACACCCCCAGGCTGAAAGAACCTTTCAATTTTCAAGCAGTGTCCCCTCCTTGGCATATTTTTTTTGTTGCTCAGACTGAAGCTTTTCTTATTACCTAAGCACATAAATCCCAGCACATGATAAAAATATTTCTATGCATTATTGCCCAGTACTGTTTAAATGATGATGTCACCCTTAATGGGCAACCTCAGGTTCAGTTCCACGGCTACACTCCTTCCAAAATTTCTTCACATGCTATTAAAAATAATTTTGAAGGAAAGGCCTATGCCGCCTGCTTGAAGGCTTGTGCACCACAGAGAAGACCTAGGAAGCAGGCAGGAGGGTGCCCTGCACCATCTCCATGGCAGGATGGCATTGCTGGTCCTCCTTGCAGGAAGAGTGGCTTCAGCAGAACCCCAGCACCACAGGACCCTGCAGGAAAGCCCAAGGGAAAAGGGCTTCCTCCTGTTCCTACCACCACAAGGTATCACCAGCAAATACCTGCTTCACCACAGACTGTTCTGTGGAGAATAGCCCACGGTTGGTTTAAATGTATAACAACTCACTTTTGCATGAACACCTCATAAAGATCTTGTTAGAGACCAATCAGGGCAGGCAGTGAGGCGAGCTCCAGCAGATCAGCTTGCTGCTGCCTCTCCTCCTGTCTGCGAGGAGCAACTGCCAAGAAGATACTTGTCCTGCCAGCCTTTGGTGTGCGTACCAAGGCTTTTCGCCTGCCACAGTTTGTGGGCAGACGGCTGTGTGCCGAGACTAGTCCCGAGGTCATTTCACTCTTTTCATGCAGGTCACAGAATAGCTGGCTAACAGCAACAATTTTCAGTCACTTCTTATCTGGATTGGATGTGGGCCGGGAGCCTGGGAGGGTGTGTAGTTAAGAGTGAAAGACAGCCCCTTGCACAGCTGACGGCAAACAGAGCTGGCCTGGCTTTGCCCGGTTTGGGCATTGGCCAACAAGGGTTCGATTTTCTTCCCAGAAACTACCATCAACAGAGCATTAGCCAAAGGCATACCTTGGAGTAATGGGACTAACAATATTAGCTGAATACAGCACCAGCTGTAATCACAAATTAATGTCACACCCTTAAGAGGCTGTCGGACAATATAAAAAATGAGTTAGAATTCCAGGGACACCATGAACCCCCAGCTCCTTTTGAGATTTGTGTACACCCTGGCACACATGAACAGAGGAGCTCTGCCAGGTGCTTTCAGAGTACCCTTGGGAGCTCATCACAGGTCTTCTCAAGCCAGTCCCTGAGACTTGCTCTTTGGAGAAATGAATGGATGCTCCTATAGCCGAATCTGAGGACATGGGGGGTGGTGGGGGTGGCATGTGTACATTTAGAGGTGCTCAGTCTTTTTTATTATATCCAATTACTTTCTTCCACCCATTATTTTCCCATATTAAAGATCTACTCAGAATGATGGTAAAGCTAGTTAGTACAAGAACGAGAGAGGTGGCATAGTTAAGGCACTTCCCAATAAGAGGGACTGGTTTGCACCTCTGCTATTACCATCATCAAGACAGGAAAATTGAAGTGGATCATCAGCATCCTTAGCTTAGGGAAAGTATTACAAAAACATCAGAGACTGAGATTTCTGCTGTATTTTAAATTGACAGTCTCTCTTGTTTTTGAGAGCCTACAATCAGACAGAGATCATTGTTCAGATCAGGATGACTAAATCCTCATTTTCTGCAGAGTACTGCCTGCCCCCTTACTCCTGTTGTCATCTCTCTTTTGTCCCAAGGCACAACTAGGTGGCAAAAGAATAAATCAGTTGACCCCCACAAGTCCTATCATGGCTGTGCTACATACAGGTACGGCAGGAGAGAGATCCTCAGAGAAACCCCAGCCAGATGGTAGGCTCCAACACCAGCATCCACATATGACAAGAAGGAAAAACCCAAGACAAGACAGACATTTATTATCTGCCCAAGTTATCAGTGTTGTTGTACAAGAGATGAGAAATAAACAGTCATGTACAGAAACATAGAAAATAAAAGGAGAAGCAAGTGTAAGAAAGTGGTCAGCAGTGGAAAGCATAGTGTTTTCTACTTCTTGCTGAGCAAGAAGCACAGAGAAATGACTTCAAGTATTAGTCTGTGACACTCCCACCCCTCTCCATAAATGTTTTTGTTTATGGGTAGGTGTTAATAACATCAGAGGTATAAACATCAGAAAAGGAGAAACTTGTGGTAAAGCAATTGTTTGGCTGCAGGGACCAGGGCAGTGCTTCAGGCTTTGACCTGTGAGCATCCACCTTGCTGCTGGAGAAGCCTCAGTTCTCTCCTTTCATCTCCTGGCCTCAGCCCCAGCACTTAAAGCCTGCAGTACAACAGTTACCCAGTTGCCAGACCCGGTAAGGTGTGCTTGTTTTTTAAGTCGTTTGGTTTTTTGGTTTTGTTGTTTTTTTAAAGGGAAGAAAAACCAACAAAGAGGCATGATAGCCCCAAGGGGAATTTTCTGTTAAAGTCACTGCCAAAAGGATGACCAATTTGTAAGTGAAATTTTGACACTTTTATAATGCAGCAAATATCTTTGCCTTGAGTGAAGTACTTCAAGATTTTTTTGTGAAAAAGATGAATTTTGTCAGGATGTTAAACACTAGTAGGAAGTGTTGCAATACTGTAACACATTTTCCCTTTCACTCTGTTTCCCACATACAATTCCTTCAAGGCTCCACAAAGGAGCTACAGTCACTTTAGCAGAACTATACACAGAAAGAGCAGGTGAAACCCACTGGGTAAATAAAAATCTAGCTTAGAAGTATTAGTAAATACCATCATCCTCTTATCAGCAGAGTACCTGCAAAGCCCTCTGCACAGGCTGCTGACTCTCACATCCCTGGCACAAGCCTGCCCTCACCATGGGCATGCTTATATGGAAGGGAAGCCAACTGGTGTCAGTAGAAGCAGCTGGTCCCCTTGGTGAAGCACCTGCACGATTCTGTGCTGGGGGTGCTTCTGTGTCTTCCTTCTACTTCTCCTCACCCAGGGGATACCTGGCACCTGAGCAAAGTGGGCAATGGGGATGGTGAGATGTGCTTTAAGCGGCTTGAAGTTTGCAGCACACACTGGCTTTGCGACTGATTTCAATGGAGGCAAGGATGGGGACCAGGTCTGGGTGCACCTGGCACAGCTCTGCACCATCTCCTTGCCTGATTCCTGTGAAGGCCCTCTCCAGCAGCCTGCATGGCTGTCCCACAGGCTGCATCCTTGCATGCTGCATGGACCTGGAGTGCTGCTGAGATAGTTTATACCCTTTGGTCTTTGGTCTTGCTAGAGGACAGCCAGTAAAGAGAGGTGAGAACAGAGAGGCTTTTGAAGTGGGGAGACCACAAAGCTCATTTAGGATGCATACACCACCAAAAAAACCCCAACCACCAGACAGTAATAACTTCAAAACAGTGCTGACTGAAGTTGAAAACAGTGATGTACTGGCAGAAAAACTAGTGCCTAAGCCAAGTTCAGACGTGGTGTAAGCTGAATTTGACTGTTTATGATGCTGAAGAGAGCTAATGGTTGCCGGCAGGCAAGTCTTGCTGTTAACAAGAAGCACACAACTTGCTAAAAGGACCTCTGGGCACTCTTTCAGGTCTAGGAGAAATCATAACCAACTCCCCCTCTGCTGGAGAAACCAAGGGCAGTGCCATGTGTTGCACATCCCATGGATGGTTGGGCCTTTGGTGGGATCTGGGATATAGGACATGAGCTGCACTTGATGTGCACATTGCAGAAATCATCCAGGAAAGGAGCAGAGGGCTGGAAAAGGCACGGAGGAAGTGGGCTTCTGGGGCTGCTGGGGACACAGACTGGGGCAGGAGGCCATACAGGCTGCCTGCAACTTGATTTCTTCTGCATTTGGGGAGACAAGATTTGGGACCATTCCTTGTGAGTAAACTGAACAGCCACCCACACTGTGCTGCTGCCTTTTCATCCCAGCTTCTCACCACTGTCAGTCTTGACCTGGTAAAGTAGCATCATCACTGTGTTGGTGCATCACTGCCTCATTGCATCCTTGTATGGAATACAATATCCAGGACTTGCAGCTGCTCTCTCCAACCACTGCAGAGGGCACTCAGGACAGAGACAGCGAGGAGCAGCTTAGGCATCACCGAAGGTACTCAGTGTAGGCTACTTCACCCTGCTAGAAAGCCAGGCTGTGTGACTGGATTAGCCTTGGCTTAGGAGCAAGCTTCTGTATGGCCAGGTCACAGATTGTGATGCACGGTGGCTTGAACACAAGCAATATAAACAGCTGTGTAGCTCTTTTCTAGCATCATCCAGAAGAGTTAAGTGCAAAGTGTATTTCTTGTGTTAATTTACGTGTGCCCATTTAGATTTGGTTTGCTCTCTTTTAGTAAGAGAACTGAGTTGAGACTTCAGTTGTAAGTTAAAATAATTCACTTGAAGCATAGCTTGTTAGTGCACAACAAAGCAAGTTACAAATTTCCAACCAGTTCTGAGCTGAGCATTGTAGCAGCTATTATTTTGTCAGAGCTAGTGAAGTTATTTATTGAAGATAAACTAAGTGGAGAATTTGTTTCTGCTTTCTTTCCCCTGATAATTTATTGTCTGAATTGAGAATTTTTTCTATATAGCTTTTTTTCAGTAAAAAGCAGATGCAGTTAATAAGAAGGATTATAAAAGTGCAGCATTTGCACTACAAAATGGTCCATTTTGGGAGTTGTTGAATGGAATGACTTTTCATTCCAAAATGTTGAACATTTTATTGAGATTGCCAGGGTTCTTCATGGTCAAAATGTATAGCAGAAAATTTACTGAAGTAGAGACTCCACTTTTGGTCAACCTGGTTTAAAATGTCACTTTTCTGGAAATTTTGAAGCACCTCTGAATTACAGATACATCAAAGTACAGTGATGACATTTGAGCTACCAGAAAAATTCTGGGCTCTCCTTCTCTCCTAACAAAGCGCTAGCAAGTCTGTGTGAGAAAAAGTCAGGTGGTCAGCTGAAAAATAGTAGGTTGGAAGAAATAACTGCTGGGGGCATCCGTAGAGGTATGGATGTGTGGGACAGCTTGCTCCCAAACTCCTCCAGCCATGGGGGTTGCCTTGATTCTCCAACTTTATGCTCCTAAAGCATCTCAGAGGGCAGGATCTGTAAGGCATTAACAGCCCTGAGCACTCTGCCTAAGATTCAGCACTGCCATAGGATTTGCAGCACACAGCTTGGGGACCAGAAAAGTTCTGAAACACAGACACCATGGCTTATGTGTAAGGAGGACTTCTCCTCACACAGTCCCCCACAAGCCCATTTTTCTCCACTGCCTTTGGCCTTCCCCTCCCCACCTCCACTCAAAATTAACTTTGCATCATATATCACCTCACTTTCTTTCTGAGTGCTTTCACCATGGGAGAAAGCTGGAAGTGGGAGGTGGAGCATGGGGAGCAAAGGAAAAAAAGAAAATGGAAAATATGGAAGAAAGTGAGAGGCTGAAGAGGGAGAGGGGGAGAGGAGAGGAGGGGCTCGAAAGGGCTGGTGAGGGACAGGAGTAGGGTGGCCTCCGGGCTGCCTCACATTGTGCCTGGGTCTATCCATCTAAATAAAGGGACCATCCTGACTTGTGTCCCAGCTGGTAAAGGTTTTGTTGCCTTTTGGGTTTTGGTGTCGTCCCCTCCCCCTTCTCTCTTCTCTTCCCTCCCCTTCCCTCCCCTCCTGACTTCTATCCAGATTGCATCAAAGTGCCCCCATCTCCATCTCCTCCAGCCTTCCCACCCCCTCCCTGGAGGCACAATGTCCCCTTTTGTTGCCACCACCCAGATGACCTTTTCTACCTTCTTATCCCCATTTATCCCTGAGCTCCCGGGTAAATAAAGCTCGAGGTAAGGGGAGGGTGGGAAGCAGAATGCTGGCCCTGGGGCAGGTGCTTCCTTTTGCAGCCCCACTAGCCTGAGCGAGGCAGGAGTGACATCAGGGGAATGAGCATGGGAAAGTTATTAGGGGGTGGCATGTGTGCCAGAGAGGATCAGCCTGGCCAGCATCCCATAGTGAGGTGGAGAAGCAGAGAGCTTTTGCAGATTTTGCCCCAAAAGAGAGTGCATCCCCTTTTCCACCTCATATAGATGTTCATGGCAGCTGGCCCTGTAGGAAGGGGCAGAGCCAGGCTTGGGTTGGAGTAGTCAAGGGCACTTGCACATGGGTGCATGGGCCTTTGAGAAGCAAATGGCCATGTCCAGCCGCAGCCTGCACCGGAGATGTTGGCTAGGGGAGAAAAACACCCATTCACTGGTCTGGGTGCAGCAAGAGCCTACTCACAGCTCACTCTGTTATGCCTGGGGGCTGCTCACTTTTCTCCTGGCTTTTCCCTCCCCTGCACATTTCCCTTTGGTTCCTGCTGGTTCATCCATCTTTATTAGTCTCCGTTCACTTTGGCAGAGCTCAGTCACCTGCCAGAGCTTTGGCCCTGCAATAGGGGCTTGGCCTCTGCTGGGTGCAGGGGATGGTGGTGCTGTGGGGTCCCTTCAGTGAGCACCCCAAGCAGTCCCACCACTCTTATTTTTCTTCCTCAGGTCACTGGAAGAACAACCCCCTGCCCTGCCAGCCCCTTGCTTCCCTGCAGGCAGAGGGGCAGTGAGGCAGCACAGGGCTCCCTGCTTTCCCACTTACCAGGCAGGGATGCATCTGTCCATGGAAAGCTGAATCAGCATTAGGACTGGTGGCACGGCTTTGGGCAGGGTGAGGAAGGTGGTCATGTTCACAAATGCTTCTAATGGGGTTATTTTCCTCTTAAAAGTGAGCACCTGTCACACTGGGGCTGTCCTTGAATATAACTTTTGAAGCCATTGAAGGTGTTTAGAAATGTTGTCCTGTGCCTATTGTAGCTGTGCTAGAGGAACAAGAGGGCCATGGCTCTGATCCGCTCACCGCTGCAGAGGCAGCATGCCTAGGGCTACAGCTGTGTGTTAAATGGAGCCAGGCGTTTCCTCTAGGATGCTTAACAGTTATCAAGACCTCCAACAGAAGGAAAACACCTGTGCCCTGAAGTTTTTACAGTGATATTTTCTTTTAGAAACCCATGAGCAGCTCTCTGCTCTGAGTCCTGTATGTCCCAGCCCTCACAAACACACAGAGGCATGATACAGCACTTTAGCTATGAAATCCCAGTAAAAGCCTTTTTTCTTCCTGTTTGATGCTTTCAGGCCTTGACGTTCAAGTGGACACGCCTGTGCTGAGCTCAGCTCCAGCTGTGCACACTGACTGCCCAGGAAAGGCAGGGCCAGGATGGACACAAGAACTCCCCCTGTCCCCCGGAGCAGAGTGGGCTCAGGTAGCTCTGCCTGGCTGAGAATCTGGCTCATGTTACTTCACCACCTTTATTTGTAAAAGGAGAGCTCAGATCCACACAGTGCCCCAGATTGTCCGAAATGGAGAATTCTCCACCCCAAAGTCCTAGTCTCCATGTGTTTCAGATCCTATTTTGGCTGCCCAAGGTGATACAGTCAGATCTTAAATTAGCCTCTTATAATCTAAATTGAATTTAGACCCAGAAAATCCCCAGCTTTCAGATGTTTCTGGTTACACAATAACCCTGGCTCTTCTTCTCAAAGGAGTGAAATGGCAGGATTTTGAAATTCCTTGTTGGTTCATGTTTGCATATAAATGCTGATTTTATCTTTTCTGTACACAAGGTAAACACAAAGCTGTTTAACAGTAATGTTGCCGTTGAAACATGCATCCAGGATGGCAAAACAACCCTGACTTAGAGATGTTTCCAGACCCAAGGACCATGCCTCCCTTCACACAAGGCAGCTACCCGCTCCGAGATGCCCAGCCCACCCTCATCCCTGTTTATGCAGATCAACAGGCAGGTTTCATTAGGCAGTAGTAAGATCCAGAAGTAAAAGTTGGGTGGTGATGACAAAAGATGTCGATTCCCCCAGGCTGCCTAAGCCAGTGAACAAGCTTAAGTGCAGGTTCTCGATGGAGCTGAATTTTTCTGTAGACCACCAGGAGCTGTGGACCTTGCTGTGACCGTCCAGACCCACTGCAACTGAGCAATGATGGCACTTACTTTAACTGGGACTTATTTCTCCTACAGTGCTGGCATAGATAGAGAATGAAATTCAGATTAAAATAAACTTTAAAGTAATGTAGCTATCCATGACTAACTCTCTGGGGAAAACTCTTATGCTAAAAGATGGTCTTTGTGAAAGAACTAAATGCAGTCATGGCCAGGAGAAAGGAAGACATGCCATTGGGAGGAGATAGCTGTCATAGAGTAAGTTAATTCAGCATAATTCCTGTTTTACAGAGCCCAGCTGTAGAATCAGAGGTGGCTATACTTAAGACAACAACCCTGTCCACAAAGCCTGACAGCCTTATTTATGGAAAGAATGATGTAAAATCAAACAAAAGCAGGTTTTCATATGATTTCTTCTTTGTCAGTAGACGTTGCAGAACCTCCATTTGAAAATCAACAGCTTCTGCTGAAAGAGGCACTCCTGGGCATAGTGGGAGAGGTTAAAAATCCAGCTCAAATATCTCCTTTCAGCCATCTAGGAGTGTGGTATCTACCTTAAGTTAGTCATTTGACTAGTCATCTACTTTAGCAGCCCACGAAGACAGAGGCATTTTCTGAGAGCAATTCATTCTTCTTGCTGTAGGATGACTACTTAACATGGGATCAACTGCCCCTGGGTGATGCCTGACTCTCCCAACATCCATGGGTCTGTGGTGAGGAGATGCGTCAGTCGCAGCCAGCTTTAGGTGGTCACGGCTAGAGGGGTTGCCTCTTGCCCTATATACCTGAGTGTTCATGAAGGCTGAAGCACTTCCCCCCCATCCAAGAAAGCTCTGAAATAATACCTGTTCATCCCAAATTTCACTGAAGTCCAAGTTGCCGTAGCTTCCAGTGGCCTTTGCATTGCATCTGTACTATCTGAGGCACTATCAGAAAAGGACCCCACTTCATTGCTGGTGGTCACCATACCTGATCTACAACATGGGTCAGACTGAAAAAGCCCATAGCCCTGTACACTGGACATCAGCCCTTCATCTTTAAATGACACTAAATGCATCCGGCAAAAGCTGGGTGATATGTTTTTCATGTCCTAGCAGTCATACAAGTTTCAAATGCTATTGCTTTTGACATCGCAAGAGCAAAATTTAAAATGTAACACAGCTGTTTAATGGGAAACAATTAAAAAAGTGAACTTGCAGGATATTCCTATTAGAAACCAGACTTTCCTTCTCATTGCTTTGGAAAAGAGGCTTAGGAGAAGGACTGGTGTATGCACATATTCTTGAGGCACTAACTCCTGTGTCCAAAGCAAGGGACATGAGAAGGTGGGATGAAGAAGACAATTGAGAAATGTCACATCATTTTGTAACGTGAGTTGTTCCACAGCCCATGTCAGAAGCAATTGAAGTGGGACAAGCACATCATCCCAAGCCTCCTGGCACAGCTGCCTGAGCCAGACTTGTACCTCTGCAATGGAAAGCATGGCAGGCTTCCATAATGCAGCAGGTTCCGTTGCAGTGTGCCAAGTCCTGCTGCAAGCCCCAACTATCATTTGCAGCCAGGTAGGCAACACATGCAAATCTCATTACTACTGGTAGAGCCTCAGTCTGTTTAGAAATGTGAGCAACAGCTAGGATTAGTATGAAAGAAAAAGTGTATTAAATTGTCAGGAATGATAGAAAATGCACATGCTAGTATCTTGTCTCTAAATGGAGTCACTCACCCACACAAGCTCCTCATCTGACCTCACTTGTGTGGCTTTTACTGCCTTCATTGTTTCTATAAAAAACTCAGAGGGATTTCAGTCCATAAAGAAGATGGAAACTTTATTAGTTGCCTTATAGCTGCAAGACAAGCCCACCCCTACCTTTCTCTGAGCCCTCCTCCTTGCCAGAACCCTCAATCCTTATCCCCCACTGAAAGCCACAGGCAATTTTAAAAGGCTGGAGAGATCATCTTCCCTCTGCCTCCGCTCCTGCCCTTTGCGTTTCAGGACGGCACATATATACCGCACAGTGAGTGAAGGGACGGATACTTCTTTAAGGCAACTTCTCTTCCTTTAAAGAATATTTTCTGTAGGTGAGCAGATGTGGCCGTTCTATGTCTCCCTACCCTCGTTTATCTGGTCAGCTCCCCCGTTAGCGCCCCCCACACCTCGCCCGCCCCCCCACCCCCAGTGCTTCTCCCTTACCTCCAGCCACTCTGGCCAGTGATTAATGGTGCCAATCAATCAGGCACCGCTGCGATGAATGCGGCAGGCAGTTTGCGATTAACCTTGGAGAACCTTGTCCCCTGCTCTCTCCGGCCATCCCCCTCCAGAGCCCCCCACTGAGATTATCGGGTGAAATGAGGCGGGATGCATGTGTACTGGGGGTGGGCCCTGGAAAACAGGTCCCCGGGTCCTTTCATATTGAAATGGAGAGGTCTCAATCGCTCTTTTGAACTTTGTTTGAAGGGGTAAAAAGAAACCCAAACTCTAGTGTTTTCCTTCAATAATGCAGAAGGGAACCAGGATTGGGACAGTCAGGGTTAGTGACAATAGTGGTGCCAAAAGGAGTTGGCTCGCCTGCCTTGTGTGAGAAGAGAAAGTGTAAAACCATGGGGCAGTTACCACAGGGGATAGAGTTTCACTTGACCTCCCCCTCTTTTTTCTCCGGTCTGGGTAGCAAACCCTGGCTTTGCTAGTGTTGTACCAGCATGGAACAGAATACAGTCCTTGCATTCAATAAGTGATGGCAATGATTTCTTAGTTTATTATAATATAATTTAATGGCTTCAACCTGGATTGTCCATCCCTAACACTGGAGGAGGGTGGAAAGGGAAGATGCTCCCATTTCCACCTGTGCCAAGTGTTTATATTTGGGCTTGCTCAGCTGAAGCAGATTGACATCCTTGCAAACACCAGTGTGGCCTGCCCCGATGCAGCAGGGTGCAGCTCGCACTGCTGCGGTTTAGCACATTGCAGCAGGCTGGGGAGGAAAAGCCAATGAGACCATTTGAACTACACCTGCACTTAACACACGTCATTTTGCTGCCATGCTCTGTGTTGGTGCAGGGTGTTTTTGATTTGAAAGTGTTCAAGGCCAAAGTTTACACCTCTGGTTTAGAGGGTTTGCTCGCCTGCCTGTGTGGTGGTGGCTCATTGCTGGGGTTGGTATTTTTTAGACAGGCAAGACTATCAGTTCAAGGCCAACATCCGATGGGTCACACACCGACTGTGGCAGCAGAGGAGGAAGTGAAACCGCCAACACCTTAAGTAGAGGCTGACTAGAAACCAACCCAGGGCTTGTAATAGCAGAAGGGAAGCTCTGGTGAGGGAGATCACACACTGACAGGTGGGATACATTTCTGCTTTCCCTCCTCCTGAGTGCTCCCTCATTTGCTTATAATCAGCAAGAGGCTTTGTTGGTAAGAAATAAAGCTGCTTGTGCTCCCATGGGGCCCTTTTTACTTTTGTCCCTTGCAGGTAAGGATGCAAATTAACAAACTAACTTCAATTAATAGCCAAATCCCTTTCAAGAAACTCCCTCATACTCAAGCATTTCTGAAAGGGGGTTTTACCCAGTATTTGTCTCTTATTTGAATGGACATTATGAACATTTTGAACTCTGTTGTTCATACATACATATACACGCGCATATACATGCGGTCCTGTGTGCATGCAAATGTTTGTGTGCCCAGAGAGTTTTCTCAAGCTCAGGAGGAGGAAAGCTTGCTTTGCTCATGGACTTGGGGGGAACTACTTGGGTTACCATCAGTTCAGGGGCTGGCCTCCAGCATTAGCCTGTTTCATCTTCTTTTTCAGCCACTTTTTCATCCCTCCTCACCCCAGACTGTGGACGCTTGAAGGGTGCCACAGAGTTGCCCCTTGCAGGTGAGCTCTGCCAGGGTGTAGACTGACTGGGTCCCCACAAGGAGCCTGCCAGAAAGGCTGGAAAAGCAAGGCCAAACTTTGCCACAGCACCCGAGGAGGTGGGGCGAGGCAGGGAGGGCACATGACTATTAAGATCTCCCTTCAAATGTTATTAAATAATGTTTTGCTGCTGCAGCACGACAGGTGTGGAGGCACAGGCAGGTAAACACAGCCCAGAGCAGGGCAGCCCGCCAAGTCTGTTTCCTTACATAAATCTCTCCACTTCAAGGTATGCAATTAATCCCGGCTCCAGCCTCCATTCACCACAGACTTTCTTTGTACACATGATGTATTAATCACCAGAAAGGACTTTTGCACCTCTGCTATCATTCTCGCTTTGGAGGCTGCTGCAAACAACTTTGGGAACCCGCAGAGACTGAAGGACACAGTGGCAGAGGTGGGTTGGTGATGGCATCTCACACCATATGGCCAGAGGACAAGTGTGGGTACACACATGTGCAGGTGTGTGCACCCCTGCCATACTATGGTGTGCTGCAGCTCATCTGATGCTGATTTTGCCAGCAGATCTCCTGTTCCACTTTCCCTGGAGACTATGGACGTTAATCAGTAACAGCTCCCCACCTTGAGTTTTACAGGGCCGATTACAAGAAGTGCTCATTAAAAAGCCAGGACAGCGGATCCCCATCAGGAAGCCTGATCCTGCAAGAGCCTGCATGTACGTCTTTACCCTTGGTGTGCACAGGCGAGTGAGGGAGCCGCAGCCCTATCTCCCGCATCTCAACAGAGGACATGGCTGGCGGACTGGTGGAGCCTGCCCACAGCACACCGGTCCACAGCACCCCCATCCCGGCCCTGCTTTGGCAAGCCCAAACCCTTTGTGCTGCCCAGGTTGAGCTCTCCTGGGAAATGAGTCTGCAGCCACCAGTGTCCTGCTTGGATCAAGAGCCCAATGCAGCTGGGCAGCTCAGAAGTCAAGAGCCCTCTATTTTCTCTTAGACTCCCCATCTTGCACTCCATGGTGCAGTCTGTGTATGTTTTACATTCCTTTCAGAACCAGCAGCAACAAGACCCCTGAAGTTACACACTTACCTGGATCCTGGCACAACTCTCATGGCCTCTCTGGTCCATACTTACCTGAAAGCCCTGCAGCAGAGCATTAGGGTTGTGGCAGATTGAGGCAAGCAGGAGACACCTGAGTGCCGGCCTTGCTCTTCTGTTTGTTCTGCCATCCTTTCAGATGCAGATGCTGCCCAGGCTCCCAGTACTGCCATACCTCCACTGTTCTCTCCTTCTTTACCTCCTTCCCAATTGCCTTAGGAAGGAGCCCCAGACCTTGAATTTACCTGGCTCACTGTTGGCAGATACAGCCCTATAAATCTCCACTGAGATAGCAATGGCTGCAGCTTGGATTGGGTTCAGTGGGGAGGGATTTGGGGGAAAGCAGAGAGTGTGGGGAGCAGATGGCCAGTGTGGTTCAGCATGTGCCTGGAATGCTTCTATCTCCAAGGCCTCGTAAAGATTACAGACGGGCTTCTTCAAAGCATGAGGCAGGAGAACGCCCACCCTGCTCCCATGGGGGCCATATGAGCCTGTGGGGATGCCTTTCCACCCCAACTGCTTATAAGAGGTCAAGGGCTGAGCCTTCAGCCCCCATGATAAGTGAGGTGGGAGGGAGCTGTGAGCAAGGCTGGAACTCGCTGCCAGCTTCCAGCTGCCTCAGCTTAGTGTTCAGTGTGGCCAGCACCATGTCCCTGGCTGGGAATACATGTGCATGGGGTGGCTGAGTGGCAGAGCTCCTGCTCTGGAGACTTTACCCAAGTGCTGCTCAGCACCCTTCAGAAACCTGGCTGTCATCTGAGGGTGAGGGGTGGGTACTTGGCACCTAATGCTTGTGGCCCCTAGGGTATACCTGAAGGTTTTTTTGATTTTGGCAGCCGGTGTCTGGTTTATGCTGAGAAGGTTCTGCAGCCTGCAGGTAACTAACTCCCTGCTCCTGAACTTGTAGTGCCATGCTCCTTCAGGGAACCACATGCAGCATACAAATGAGTGTCCTTTGCTCCGGAGGGCTGCCAGCTCCCTACTTCAAGCCATGTATTATTTTATAAGCCTGACCACCCAAAATCTTTCCATTCCTTGTTTTCCTTTGGCTCTAATGCTCGTCCCTGGATGTACTCAGACTCTATTTGCAGCAAGGTAAAAATAGCTACTGGGCTTCTCTGGATGGTATTTCCTTGGCTGTAGCCTTACTCTCAGGTGAGAGACAGTCTGCAAGATGCTGGTTCAGAGTCATTTGGAAGGAGTTTGAGCAAAAAAGAGACTTTCCCATTTGCACAGTGAAGACTTGCCTGTCCCACCCAGAGAGGGCAAGGCATGGTGTGAAGGCAGAGTGCCAACAAAGTAGCCACTCACCCCAAGATAAAGCTGCTGAAGACCAATGTTAATTAAACAAAGAGAACATTTTTGTTTCGGCATGCTTATTAATTATTATTATGACTATTCACAGTAATGCCTACATTAGTAATGCTGAATTAGCAGCCTGGAGTCACTGTACTGTCCAGTGAGCAAGCATCCAGGTGGGCAGAGTCTAGGCCCTGAAAAGCTTACCCACAAGAATACCACGAGCTCAAGCTAGCTTTTCAGCCCAGATCCCAGCAAAACTGTCCTTTGGAGGTCCTTGGGGTGCACCTGAATTGCCCTGTTTTAAGCAGCAGGGATCAGAGGTGTGTGTCCATGGATGGACAACGCCAGACCACTTCTGCCATGCGGCCACTAGTGCAGCCTCAGGGTGGGGGGAGACCTGCAGAGCTCACATAGTGGCTGGGAACCAGGTCCAGAAAAGACACTGGGTTACCACATCACCTATTTTTACTGGAGTCACCATCAAAGATCTCCTCAGTGCAATGTTTTCTTCCTTCAGTCCATTTTTCACTGTTCTGTGATGCAGTGGTCACAGAGAGGGAGAAGCAGGGAAAAAAAAAAGAAAGAAAGAAAAAGGAAAAGCCAAAGGGGCATGACCTTCTAGATCTAGATCATTGCAAAGTTTGGGAACTGGTTCTTTTCTACCAAGGGATCCTTTTCTCTTTCCAAACAGGGCCAAGATGAGAAAGTGAAAATGGATGTGAGGGCATCACAGCAGTGTGGACACGGTCCTCTGCAGCTTCACATCACCACTGGTTCCCATGCAGGATATAGTGACAGGGAGTACCTTGCAGGTGAGAAAGTGGTGATGTGGCTCCCTTGCAGGGTAGGAGGCAGTGAGTGAAGTCCCACAGCCTGTGGCTTGTAGCCCTGGGCAATGACAGCTCCTGCAGCCTCTGGGGGCTGAATAGCAATCCCGGAGCTTGGGAGATGGCAGAGGCCAAAGCTCCTGCTGCTCTCTAATGTCCTGTGCATCACTAATTAAAAAAGGGTTATTTCCTCCAGCCACCACCCATAACTGCTGCAAAGGAAGGCAAGCCCATGTCTGGTACTGTTGAGCAGTGATGGAGAACTGTAAGGCTCCTTCATTTCTGACCACCTCTTTCCATGTCTCACAGCTTCCCAATTGGCTGGCACTATTTAAAAAGAAGGCAGCGGCCTTTGTGGTGTGCTCAGGACAGCAGAGGGACACAGAGAGTGCTGGCCACAGCACTGGAGCTGTGCAAACACCTGCAAGTCCTGCTGCCTTTGCCCTCCCTGAAGGACTGCTTAGATGCTCGCCACCTTGCCCCTCTCTCCCAGGGAAGGCCCTCCTGCCCCAGTACCTCTCTGTTCCACAGAGTCCCTCCATCCCCTTCAGCTGACTCTTTAAATTAGAGCTTGGAGGAAAATGTTATCAACCTGTACCTTGAGCTGGCAAGTCTTAGGCAACTGTCTAGTGAGGCTATCTTGAAAAAAGTGCCTGAAAATGGGAATTTTCAGGTTTTGGTGCCTTTTGTTTCTTTTAAGTCTAGGAAGAAGAATACAGCTGTCCCTGTGCCCTGGCTTTTGGATGACATCCCTGCAACTGCGGCACTGCTGAGGAAAGAATGGATGCTACATGTAATAGTAGCTGGGATATGTGGAGGATTAGGCCAGGGAGGAGCCCCCAGGTTCCCTGGGCACAGGGCTACTGAGCAGCTCTGTGCTCATTCATTGCACATCTCTGCATCCCCAGGTGCCCCGGGGAGACAGAGCTGATCCCAGTGAGAGAGGCACCCACTGAGTCCTAGAACAAGGGACCTCAGGCGCAAGCAGAGTAAGAGTATGCCTGCCTTCTCTCTTTCATTTGCCTCTCTTTGTCATGCTAATGAAGAAT
This sequence comes from Neopelma chrysocephalum, assembly GCF_003984885.1. NCBI lineage: Eukaryota > Metazoa > Chordata > Aves > Passeriformes > Pipridae > Neopelma > Neopelma chrysocephalum. The sequence continues at coordinate 8,415,948 of NW_020897693.1, forward strand.
TATTTTTTCCTTTTGAAGTCTCCTCCCTCCGGCCCCAAATAAGCTGCCTCTCACCTTGTCCCCCCTCTCCCATCACCTGAGCTTTTCAAGCATGGCTTCTTGAACCATGGCTGGCTCCACACCACCAGCCAGGAGCTGGAAGATCACTCCTGCTGCCTGCTTTGTGCTGCTATCTGGTTCAACCTGTTCAATTAGTGGTGCCTCAGGCACTGTGGGTTCCAGCTTTCTCTTTCTGCTTCATTTAATTTGAACACACGCACCTCTCCCTCCCTCCTCCTCCTCCCTGCTCGCTTCATGGCCCCAGGCTCTGCACTGTGAAAGGCACAAGGCAAGGCATCACTTACACACCTGGAATATGTTGCAACAAGCCCAACAGCCTCTTACAAGGAAGTCTTGGGCCCAGACAATGAGCTAGAAAGTCCTTTGCAAAGCTGCCTTTCTTGGGTAACAAAATGCACAGCTAAAACCCATCCACCGATTTCCACTGTTCCTTGGGGGATTGGTTTTCTGACTAGCTTTCTTCTTTTTTGGGGGGTTTAACATTGCCCTGTGCACACGTGGAGAGCCAACTAGCCATGCATGTACACGAACAACATGCATAATGAGGAAAGGATTAGCTGAAAATGCTCACTGGCTTTTATTCTGGTTTCAAAGGGAAGCCGCTATTGGAACACTTCAGTTGCTTTCCTGGTCGTGGACAGCCTTGCAATGAACACCTCTCTTGCCCCATCCTGACACTGGCATGGAGATGCCTGAACAAGATGCAGGATGGCTGCTTAAAAGCATAGATCTGACTTGCCCAGCTGCCTGACCCCAGCCTGTAGGGTACAGCCTGGAACAGCCCTGTGCTCCTGCTGAAGGTGGAGGGAGCTCCCTGAAAAACCTCACAGCATCAACAGCTTCTTCTTCCAGAAAACATATACCTCTGTGACCCAGGCAAATGTGCAAACACACTGATGCACACACCACGTATCTATGATGTATGTTCCCTGGCATTGCTGGGCAGGGAAGCAGACCCCAAGTTGCGGGCATGGTCCCTGTCACTGTTGCACTATCACACAGGGCTATGGAGAAGGCTGAGTCTCATTGTTTTCTGCTGTGTGTGTGCACAAACAACACTATCAGGGCAGTCACGGCTGCTCCTCTCCCCTGCCTGTGATCAGCTGAGGATGTGGGAGCTGTGACACGGCACCTGTTGGTCTCTCTTCCAGGTGTTACAGCTGCTGCCTCAAGGAGGACCAACATATTGGCCTGAAAATGAACCTGTCTGCTCAGCAGGAAATATTTCTGCATTGCAACTGGCCTGTCAAAACCCAGCTCTCTACAAAAAGAGGATGAGGATTGCAGGAGTGATGGGCAGGCAGCACTGGCTCCAACACAGAGAGGGATGCTGTGCCTGTGCACAGTGTGTTGGAGCAGTGCTCTTCTTGCTGGGGGAAATGTGGTGATGGCAGGGACAAGGTCTGCGTGCTTTGTGTGAGCAACGCGACCTGACAAGCAGCATGCTGCTGCTGGGGACTTCTCTCTGCCCCAGGGATGTTCGGAGGCATGAGGCTCTCCAAAGGGGGTCACTTGGAGCATCTGAACTGTGCAGCAATCCCCCGAAAAGGCACATCCTGCAGTGCCCCGGGATGGGTAAGAAATGAAACTTAGAGCTAAAAATGAAGAAAATAATCTGATCCATTAAATTGCACATTCAGGTGCTGTTGGTATTGTCAGGAGGGAACTGCAGCTCCAGGAACCTAATGGTGGTTTGAGAGCTCTTTCCCTGCCTGCGACCCCAGCTGAGCACCTCAGCCAGGCAGAGGAGCCCCTTGCAGTTTCCTGGGCAGCTCTTTGCTGGCTGCCTTGGCTGCTTGGCACCTGCTCAGGGGCTTGTGGGGCATTTGCCCTCACTGCCTGGCTGATTGGAATATTTCTGCCATGATAAACCTGCCAGAGATGTTGATCCCAGTTCAGTAGGATGAATGGGACAAAGAGCTATAAAAATCAACACAGTCAGACCTATTTTTGTCAGCAGAAATGCTGACTGCTGGGTGAAGACCAGCAGCAGAGAAAACAACATGATGATAACAAAGTGACAGAAAGTCATTTGGCCTGTCATTTTGAGATGAAGATTTAAACATGTCTCTTGCTAAAGAACCAGTTGGAGATATTATACCAGCCTGTGTTAAAATCTCTTCTCTGCTGCCATTACACCCAGCTGTCCCACTCACGTGTTGGCTATACACTGCAAAGCATAAAAGCTTGCATGTCTTATTTTGTACTGGGCAGTTTCTCCATGTAGTTTCTTAATGCCTCGGGAGTTTATTCTGCAATATGCCATTTTTTCCTACCAAACAACTTAAATGTTTGTTTGTTTGCTTATTTTACAGGCAGAGAAATATTTGGCCGAGCTATACCGGTACAACAGTTTATCCAGAGTATTCTTCATTGTTTACCAAAATTCAGCAACTGGGTGGAACAAGAGTTCAACCCAACAACCGCTGCTTCGGAGCTCAAAGGAGATGCTGAGTGGATGTAGATGCCATTCAAGGTCACCTTCTTCCTCTGAGTGAATGTTAGGGATGCTCACTTGGCATTTAGTGACGGACTTCTTCAGGTGAGGAGTTGCCAGAAGCCCCCCCTCTGCATGGCAGGGAGGAGCATGGGCTGCTGCTGAGCAGAGCCATCCCCAGCACATGGGGCAAAATATTGGTCGGGATGAAGTCAGTGGGAATTTTTATGACTGATTTCAGTGTTGCCAACTTCTTTGCTTTAAAAAAAAAAAAAATAAAAGATGAGTGCACTGCTGTCTTTTGTCTTAATCTTTTGCAACCTTCAAAAGCTGCCTCAAACCTGTTTCAGCCGCTTTCTGTTTTGAAATGGTGAGAAGACAACCAACAACCATAAAGCTCTCTATAGCCTGTCTGTCGCACCTGGGTGACTCACTCCAAAATGCCACGGGCCCATGACTGGGGCATGGTCCCTGAGTGGGATTTAGAGTGAAGACCACAGGGATGAATGGGAGTGTGGGGTGCTCCTGAAGCCTCATCTCCATCTGTCTGGTGGGAGCGATGAGTAGAAGTGTGTGCCCAAATGAGCAGATCTGAAAGGCAATAAAGACGTTTAATGCAGGATATTGGGTGATTCTTGTTTTGTAAATCCCCAGTTTTGCTATACATATCCCTCAGGAAGGTGATATAGCCAGCTATCTAATTTTTCATGCATTTTACCATTAAAATGGCATGCTTTCAAGAGGGTTGGAAGAAAAGAGGGCATGCTTATTCCATTGACCCCGTGCTGTCTCTTTATAAACACTGCTGAAGGATTTCTATGGCTGAGATGGTAACAAAGGCTCTGCAGAGCCACAGCTGGGATTTTTCATGGTTCAAGGAGAGACGATCGTCTCACATCCCACCGAGGGCTTTGGCTGGAGCTGCCCCACTTGTTCCCACCTCCTTCCCCTCTCTTTCACCCCGGATAACCTGCACTGGTGCTCCCCGAGCTGGAGGAGGAGAGGGAGAGGACGAGGATGGTGGCGCGGGGCGTAGGGGAACTGGAGGAATTAGAGAGGAGGAAGGACAGGAGGTGTGAGGAGGGGGCAGGCAGCCTGAAAGCACTGCGAGAGAGAGGAGAAGGGTGGAAGAGGTCCGGCGGGGAGGAGGGGGTCCGCGGCGAGGCCGGGGGAGGTGCCCCTTTCCCTTGAAAGCGGCTTTTCAGATGGAAATGGCGGGGTCAGCAGCAGCCCTTGGACAATGGCCCCCTTCGCTCCGCTCCCCGCGGGCACAAAGAACCGGGAGGACGGTGGCGGGGGAGCCCCGCTCCGCTCCCCCCGGCCCGGGGCAGGGTGAGGGGCGGCCCTGCCGGGGCTTCCGCCGCTACACTCGCCCAGGGCCCGCGGGGCACGAAAACTGGCTGGAAGAATGCTAACAAGGCGGGGGGAGGGGAAAAAAAAAGGAGAGAGAGAAAAGCTGAAAGATTTCAACACAAATAATCTTCAAGGAGTGTTCTGTAAACAGAGCGGAGGGCAGTGCGCCAGGAGCACCTGCCTCTCCGCATTGACATTAATTGTTTTGGGAAGGAGTAAAAAAAAAGCTCTCCTCTTGCCGCGTGTGCGGCCGTGTGCCCGTGCCCGAGTGGCTGGAGAGGCGAGCGGGTGCGGTGATGCGTGGTGGAGGGTGCTGCGTGGCAGTGGGTGCTCAGCAGTGGTGGGTGCTGAGTGACGGTGGGTGCTGTGTGACAGTGGATGCTCTGTGGTGGTGGGTTCTGTGTGACAGTGGGAGCTGCGCAACTGCGGAGGCACAAAACTGTGACACCGGGTGCAGGGCATGCAAGTGAGGCTGTGGGTGCTTTGGTAAATTCAGCTCTGGCATCCAAACCTGTCGGCTGCCTGCTCTGCATCTGCTCTGCCTTCCTCTACCGCTTCATTCCTGGGTGATGCCTGAGGATCCGAATGCTTTCTAAAGCTCTTGGTGGTTTAAACCTCTTGGTGTCTTGTATCACCCTTGGTTGTTTCTATTGTTTGCTCTCTGTGTACCCTGTGTAATCCCTCACCGGGCGCTGCCAGACTCCTGACCTCATGCTCTCCTGCATCGCTGAGTTCCTCAGGCACAAGTTTTGTCCTGTTCTGGGAGTGGGTATAAAGGAGCTGGAAGGTTCCTGCACCCACACAAGCAGTGGAGAAGGATTAGACCGTGCATGAACAAGTCCCTAATCATACCATTTGGCAATCTCCTGGTAAGGCACCTCACCCTTCCCAGACAGGAGTTTATCTCTGGGTCCCAAGTGTGTGGCACCTCCATCAAGCAGCATCAGCGCTTCCAGGGGCTCAGGGAAGGATGATGCTGTGGCAATTCTCGTGCCATTTCCCTCCACCCCTTTCCAGCCTGCAATCTGTGCCAGCCTTGGCTGAAGAGCTCTCTGCCTCTCATGAGCACAGCTCCAAGGACCTAAAGCATTGACACACCAGTACACGTATTTTAGGTTGAGATCCTAAGGGCACCCGTTTTTCACAGCATCTCCAAACAACAATAACGTGGGAGATGCTTCTTCCCTTATAGCCATGAAGGACATCAAGGCACACAGGGTTATGTGACAGTGGTGGGGATGTGGGTGGGCTGGGCACAGTGCAAATACAGATGGGACGCAAGGCTGAATTCTTGTCTGGTGCTTGGAGTGCAGCTAAGGCTGCCTCCAGGGCACCTCCTGTCTCCTTGCTTAAACAAATAATGCTTGCCTGAGGCACACAGCAGGCCCAAGCAAAGCAATCAAGAAATCATCCGCTGGTGCTGATGGATTTGTTATCTGCTATACTGGTTTCATCTGAACACCGTCAGGCTGATTACAGCTTGCTAAAGAGCTCTCCTGGCTGTTACATTCAGAGATCTTCCTACATATGCAGCTATACCAGCAATGGGATAATGTTTGTTTGCTGCTCTACCTTGGAGCTAGACAGCATGACCAAATTTTGCAGGCATTGCTCAATTGCCATGAAAGGGCACATCAAAACTGCTCCATTTGCTCGTCTTATGGATACAGAAGAGTCTGGATAGCCAGTGTCATTGCCAAAAAGTCTGGTTTGGCAACACAAGCCAGAAAATGACCAGCCAAGGCCCTGTAATGGGGAGCACTTCTCATAGTGCTTCCTCAGGGGAGAGAAATCTGTATCAAAATTGTATTTGTAGTAGCATCACCCACCTTAAACAAGGGTTATGTGGGTGCAAGAGATCACAGGGAACAGTGCTGTGTTCTGTTGGTGTTGCGTTACTCCGCGGTTTCAGCATTGACCAGGTCCAAAGCTTGAGGAGAGCATTGCTGAAGTCAAATGTCTCCTGTTCTTTGCTTCATAAGTAGGTTTTATTGTTTGATGCCCAAGCTTTCATTTTTCTGTCTCCAACTTTCTCCTCTTGATAGTCAGCTGTTCTTACTTGGTACACTCTTAAATCTTACTGCTTTAGCCTCAGACTGACTTAACTTTTTTCTGTCCTGCCTAATGTCCTCCTCTGTACATCCTAAAAGTGCCTCTCTGTGCCCCATCACTCCTCCTTTGGGGATGGTGATCCTACCCCACATCCTGGCACTAGATGGTTCCCAGTGAATTGCACACCTCCAAGCAGTCAGAGAACATGTCTGGGGTCCCCAGCTGACAGAGCTGCAAGCCCCTGCAAAGGATAGGGAAACTTGCAGATTTGGGGGGAGGAAAAAGAAAAGAGGCTGCCTGTGGCTAATGTCTCTTTCCCCCATCCTGCCCTCTCCCAGTTTAACCATTAACAGACTGGCTGGCCCTGTTGAGACAATGGTCTGTTTGTTTAGCGTGGAGGGAGCTCATATCGGGGGCCTGGCAGATTTATCAAAGTGGAGTGATTAGCTCTATTAGAGAAGGGATTTGTGTAAACAAAAAGACAGGTGCAAAGAGACGATTCCAGCTGGCAAAGGCTTCACAGAGCATGAAGCATTTCAGTGGCAATAAAACTTCTTCCAGGAAACAAGAATCAGACCAGAGAGAGCATGTGTGTTTTTAACTTGTTTGACTGGCCCTCCCGACCACTCATCCTCCCTGGCCCAAGCAAGGGGGATGTGGCCTTTGGTGTGCCCGTGTCTCTCACTGCTCCCTTGAATTTGCAGGTGTCTCCAGGCTTCATAGGTCCTCTCTGTCCCAAGTGGGAGGAGGATGGGTTGCAATGTTGGCACCTGCTAGTGTGTCCCTCGGGGATGTGCCCCTTGACACTCCTGAGCCACATAATGGACTCTGCTTTGTAGTGGGAAAGCTAAACCCTGTCCTGCCATCCCAGCAGTCTTCCTTCCTTCAGCCTTGTCCTGCTGGAATGATGCTGGACCACCACGGTCCCACCAATCATCAGCGAAGATGTTTGTCATTTGCTTCACCTGTGCAATGTGGCTTAGTGCAAGCCTCAAGCCAGACTCTGCAAGGAGGGATAAAGGCTGAACCCCCAAAATGCCCAGACCTTGACCTATCTTAAGAGCTTTCTTTGGAAACAGAGGGGGAAAGCCCTATTGACAGCACACATACCATAATTACTTATTCAGAACACCTGTCCACTGCATTTACAAATTTATCCTCATAGCTGCTCTGTGAAATTATTATTCAGTTTAGACTACACTGAGACCAGAATAAGTGTGCTTTTCACCCACCCCACTGCAAAAGTGGATAAAGCTTCTTCTCAGGAAACACTTGAAAGCAGAGCACACAACTCCCTCAGGCCAGCTCTTTGGAGCAATGCTAAGCAGGAGCTGAAGTTTTGATTGTGAAAGGTTGTGTGACTGAAGCAAATGAAACAGGAGGAAACTCACCAGGGGCTGAGTTTTTGCTTCTTTGGTTTGAGATCTGGGCAAATTTGACCCAGGAATGATTCAGAGAAATTTGTCACTCCCAGCTGCAATTCATTGTCACAGAAGAGGGCTGGTGACAATAATCTGTCATTTTCTTCTTCTGCAATAGTTTTTCCTGCAATAGCAGATGTGTCTTCTGCTTCCCATGCTACCTGTGCCCTTACAGGATCTCTTCAAATGAGCTATACTGATGCTATAACATTTTACTGAGTGTAACATGGATGAAACTGTTTCTTCAGACATGTTATACTGGCTTAGCATATATTAGCAATGCTGACTGAAGGCTGGATTTTGTAGCTGATTCAGGCCCATATGGCAGCTAAACACCTATTGAGCTTTTTGGAAGCACTCTAGATTATAATCTGCAATTTTAGATACTGACTTGTTTCTGTCTTTAGGGACCTGTCAATACTTCAGATTTTAAATCTTTTTTGAATGCTCTGAAGTCTTCTAAAGCTTTTGTGTGTGTGTGTGTGCGCATATATATAAAGTTTCCTGTATGACTCAGTTTTATAATTTTGAGCATTCACTTAAAACAATCTCCGTCCAATTAACCCCAGGCCCAAGCAATTTCCCACTACACATGGGTCCTGTTGGGCTAAGGGAGAGGCAGATATGTCTGGGTGCAGGCGGGCTGGAGGGTGGCAGCACTGCCCACCTCGGTGCAGTGCCAATCCTGCTCCTTCCTTGCATAGAGCTGGGGATTTTAGGAAAGGGCCCAGCAGCTTGGTTGGGCTGGTGCAAGTTGGTGGATGAAACATTGTCTGAGGCAGTGAGGAGCTGTATGTGCTCAAGCCCTTCTAATGGGATAGTTTCAGAAAGATTCCCATACTTGCTCTGGTGCTGTGCTGGTTTTGGCTGAGACAATTAATTTTCTTCACAGTAATCAGTATGGGTTATGTTTAGGATTTGGGCTGAACACAGTGTTGATAATGCAGAGATGTTTTAGTCGCTGCTGCTTACACAGAGTCAAGGCCTTTCCTGCTTCTCATACTACCCCATCAGAAAGTCATCTGGGGGTGCACAAGAAGCTGGGAGGGGACACAGCCAGGACAGCTGACAACTGACCAAAAGGATGTTCCATACCATATGGCATCATGCCATCATTCAAACTAGGGGAAAAGCTGGCTGCGGAATTGCTCAGGGACTGTCTGGGCATCAGTTGGTTGGCGGTGAGCAATTGCTTTCATTTGCATCACTTGTTTTTCTTGGGTTTGTTTCTCTCTCTTCTTATTTTCCTTTTCATTACAATTTATTGTTATTAAAATGATATTATCTTCATTATTATTATGGTTATATTTTGTTTTAATTATTAAACTGTTCTTATCCCAACCTGTGAGTTTACTCACTTTTACCTTTCCAGTTCTCTTCCTCCCATCCCGCTGGGTTGGGGGAGTGAGCAAGCGGCTGTGTGGTGCTAAGATGCCAGCTGGGGCTAAACCACAACAGGTGCCCTGTGAAAAATCCAGCCCTGTGGGTGGCTCCTGAGACCTCTTTTGTGCACAGGTCACTAGTGTACTGAAAGTCTGCAACCCAGGTGCCACTCTACACCACTGGTTTCTGCACAGCCTTTGGAACTTCAACCCACTGTCCTCTGCCTTGGCTTTTTTTACATACCAACAGAGATAATAGGGTTGATCTCTGTTTGCAAAGTATGAAAGACTTCATGAACTATTGCTCTGCTCACAGCTGGCCACGTGTGTAACTGCATTCTTCGACTGGTTGGATGTAGTGTTTGTCACTGAAGATAGCTATAAAATAAAACCCTGGGACTACGTTTTCAAAAACAGGTGCCTCAAAGGTTGGCAGAAAAGATGCACATCCCCAAAGACAGCTGTGCAGAAAGCACTGGGCCCTGTGCACACACTACTCATGTTCCTTGAACAGTATGTTTCCACAGCCTAAAGTCTGGTGCTACTTATAGTTACCCTTTGAAGTCCAGCTTCGTACAGTTTTGCTGAAAATTACTGAGAAATCCAATGGCTCTCTCACTGTGTCTGTGTCTCTGCTGCACTCACTGTATGGATAACGTGTGTTTGGGTCCCTGGATGAGGATGATTATAATTTGTCCTGCTGCATTCCCTCCCACCCCCAGTTGTGACCTGCTAGCATTCTGCTACATGCTGTTTCTCTGTGTATGGGACATGTGGGGCTAATAATGGCACAGATGCTAAAAATCACTTTCTATTCCTAAACAGGTCCCAACGTGATTTTCCTCTTATCAGGTGGTGCCTTTTGCACCTTTCTTCATGCTAATGCTGTTTCACCACCCAGAAGTGTTCATGTCCTCTCTCCTTCTCCTTTCCCCTCTTTCTGGATTATGAACATTTGCTGTTGTTGATCTCAGCTGAAAACAAAAGAGAGAGAAAAGAAGCGTGTGTGAAATCAGAGGTTCAGTGAGAGCAGAGCTGATATCAAACCAAAGTAGTACCTAAGTAGATCCCTGAGCACTACACCTGATTTCCCATATTCATGCTTTCCACACAGCAAACAAACCTCTGTCCTGCTTATAGCTAAAACCTCTCTGGTAGAAGTGTTCCTGTTTTACCAGTATCCCATAATTTGCATTTAAGGGTCAGTTCCACTTTCTCTTGGTGTTTTGAACTATTGAAAGGAGAAAGCTCAGAGGCTCTGCCCTTGCCTCAGTCTTCAAGGAACAGAGCATATATCACCCCATTAATGTGAAAGCATCAGTTCTCTTGTGCATTCAAATGGCAAAATAGCTCCATCAGCGTGACAGAAATATCTGAGGGATCTTCATTTATGCCTCTTTCCCAAGGGTCAAATAGTGGAGATAGGCGAGAGTGGAAAAAAAACCTGGGCTCATGAAAATTCATGCAATTATTTCTTGGCAAGTCATCACTACTATTTTGCTTTTGGGTCAGGAGGGTGTAGAAATTCCAGTGGCTGTGCAGAGATCTTGTGAACCTGGCCTGCCTGCTGCTTTTGCACACCCCACCAATGAGGCTGAGCACAGCACACAATGGTGAAGAAATGGCATGTTGGCAAACCTGTGATTTCCCCTGGTCTGCATGCCTTCTGGGCTACGCTTTGCCAAGGGGTCTTTTGGTGTACCATCAGTCAAAACCTAGTTTGCACAAAGGCAGGAAGTGAACGAAAAGAGAGGCAAATGAGATGTTCTGTTCCTGGCTTCTCAACAGAAAGGCTCCAGTCTACTCTGCCACATAATCAAATCCATGCAAATGCTGGGCTTCATCGATGTCTAATGGTTGCTGTTTCATAGAAGGACAAGATACTGTTCTCCGAAACGTGTGACAGTGCCTGTACATTGTAACCTGAAATGACCTGCTGACAGCCCCAAGAATTGCAATGCATGTGCAAAAGGTACATTTTGGATTGCCTGGGTGTCACAGATCACAGTGCTTTGATAAAAGGAGAGTGGGAGTTCTGCATGTGGTCCTGGAGGTGAGTCATGGCTGACATTGCTCTGGGTGGACCTGGGCTAGCTGAGAAGATGCCAGTGGCCCTGTGCAGCCTGTGCTTGATACCTAGGAATGTAACATACTGGTTGGTCATATGTTATTGTGAGTGCAACTCATGCTGTTGCCTTCATCTCCCTCTTCCCCAAAGAGTTACGTTTTTGGCACCCTGTGGGTGCAAGTGAGCTGGTAGTATACACTCACACAGGCAGAGAGAGGGGACTAGGGACCTGTCACTCTATCTTAGCAGTCAGAGGACTTCTAGCCCAGGACATCCTTTTATGTAGGGCAGCTCTGCTGCCATGCATTATGCATTTCACATTCCCAGTTCCAGGTAGTAGCAAAGATTTGCACTTTTTCTAGGAATGGAGCAGTGCAAACCTACAGATGCCTTACTTCTGGCTGCCCTATTTGTACTTTAGCCTTCCTTAGGCAAGGGCAAACAACAAAGCAGAAACTGAGCCTGATGCAGCCTCTCGCCTTGAAAGCTATTCCGATGCTTCCCAGCAGCACGGAAAGGCAGCAAGGCTCCCAAAGCCCTGAACACCTCTTGTCTGGAATATATACTTGTGTGGAGAGGTACAAGTGCTTCCTATTTGGTAAGTGCTCTTAAGAGCTGATTGCAGCTTGCAGACACCAGCAGAAATCCCTGGGAGGATGGAAAGGGAGCTGCCACACAACCCCTTTCTACTTGGGATTAATTCGTTCTTTGCAACGTTTCTCTGACAGAGCAGCAGTGGCCCCAGGGATTCATCCTATGCTAAGTAACCCACTGGCTGGCCCCAGCCGCACTCCTCCCTGCAGGCAGCACTGTTTCTTGACAGCAGGACTTGCCTCAGGTTGCTCCATGGCCCCCAGCCCTGGGTTTCCATCAGAAAGGATCAACTGTGATGTGTGGGCTGTGGGCAGGCAACACAGCAAGTTAATACCCTTTTGTTCACTGGCTTGGAGGAGTGAGAGCATCCAAATGGTGCCATCAGGATTTGCTATAAGAAAACAAACCTAATAATACCAACAGCAACAACAGCCAGTGCATACATAAGGGAGAACCAACAATGTGGCTTATGTGCCATGACAGTTGTCAAGGACAGCCCTAGAACTCAGCCATCCCTGTGGACATTCGCGGTCCTTCTGGGAGAACAGCCTGGATCCCAAAGGGCACCAGCACTGCAGTTTTTGTAATAGAGAGGTAGTGGGCTGCTCTGAAACCCTCCTGCCAGGCATTCAACACCTTTAGAAGCCACACAAAGATCTGATCAAGCCATATTGATTAGGCAGGAAGACCTTAAAAGGAACACTTGCGTACATGGGAGGACACAGAAGTTATGAAGGCAAAGAAGAGTTTCCTCACTAGCTTTTGCGTGCTGGCTTATGGGCCTGGGCATCTGTTCAGATGATTTGTAGGGGCTGAGCATTGATGATTGCAATGGCCTTTGCTGTTCTTGATAAAACCCTAACATTAGATCACGAGTCTCTAGCCTTGCCTAGGCTTTCACAGAATCACGGAATGGGTAAGGTTGGAAGGGACCACTGATGGGGTCATCTGGTCCAACCTCCCCGTTCAAGCAGGGTTTTCTTAGAGCATGTTGCACAGGACTGGGTCCAGACAATTCTTGAACATCTCCAGTGAGGGACACTCCACAACCTCTCTGGACAACCTGTTCCAGTGAGCGGTCATCTGCACAGTAAAGACGTTCTTCCTCATGTTCTTTCCTTTTTACTTTCTTTTCCTTTCCTGTCCCTTCCCTACCTTTCCTTTCCATTCCTTTCTTGGGATATTGAAGCAGCTTTGCTTTACGCTTACATATCAGCAGCAAACCTACAGAGAAGGGTACAGAAGAGGAGAATTGCAATCTGGTGAGCCAAGCGGCGATGGAGTGGTAATATTCCTCATGCCAGAGTGCAGCATGGAGCCTGCTGGTGCATCAAAGCACAGCTATTTAGAGAGGGCATGTTTCTGAGTTCCTCCTCTATGCCACAAAATCACAGTTATACTCATTGCTTGGTGCCAGCATTGAACTGAAGAGCTAATATGCAGAGGCAGCAGCTCTGGGGCTGAAGGCCACCAGGGAAGGGGATGGCAGGGTTCTGCTGCACAACAGTGATGGGACAGTGGCAATGCTGCTCTGCTGTTGTGGATGTAAAGGTGTCTAGGTGAAGCAGTGGCCCTTGCCAAGGCAGCAGCCAGCCTCTTCTTGCCACAGCAGGAGTGCTCAGCCAGCTTCCTCATCTTCAGCAACCCAGAAACCCCTGTGGGCCCTTCTACCTCTGTCCCTCCATAAGTGTCCACAAATCCTTTTCATATTCACCTGCAGTTGGCTTACCAACCTTTTTCGGTTTAATATTTTATTTTATTTTATTTTACTTTATTTTATTTTATTCCAGGCAGCTCTCCTGTGGTTCAGCAGCACTTGTGGTGAACCCTGGCCCATCCCAGGGCAGGGGGCACCCGTCTGGTGAGGGCTTTGCTGGGAACCAGCTCCATGCTGCCGATGGAGCATTCCTCATGCACCCTTTTCATAGAGGTGTGCATGCCTTTTGTTGCCTGCCAGGGAAGCGGAGGAACAGGATTGCTCAATTAACATATATGTACCTTGGCAGGGCACCAGCTCGAATCGCTGGCTCCACCCTGCCTTCCCTTCCCCGTAGCCATATCGTTTCCCCCCTCCTTCTTTGACATACCATTCCTCCTTGCTATCTAGGCTAATCTTCATCAGTCATTGCCCTGATGCTCTCCTGCTCTGACATGCTCTGAGTTTCAGTACAATTCCTGCGGCAGGTCGTGTCACGTCCTCTCACGCCGGCTGCTTTACATGGATCCCCGCTGAGGCACCGCACAGCCTTGAGCAAGACTACTTCTGCTTGCAGTAATTTAGGGTGTCTTTATTGCTGGCTGTTCAGCTCCCTGGGAGGAGGAGCCCAGGCTTTCAGTTTGCTTTGGAGAGTTGGCTAAAATGTGGTGCAGGGCAGAAACCAGCCAGCGTGTTCCAGCTTGAGCTCCCGCCTGTGTGATTTAGACACTGAGGGACGCAGATTTGTTATTTCTGGAATGTCAGTGAGTTTCACTTGGGGTGGTTTTTTGTTTGTGTTCTAGAAGGGCCCAACTGATACCCTGTTTATGGCCAGCACACCATGCTCTTTTGAGCAAAAAGGGTCTACATCTGCAGGGCTCTCTGCCTCATCTGTGCTGCTGCAGGAGATACACTGCTTCCCTCACCAGCAAAGGCAGAAATAAAGGTTCCAGTAAGGGAAGGATTTGTTCTGCGCCATTCATTCCTCCCTGAACTTCCTAACCTGTCTTCCTAAGCCTGTGCTTCCCTGCCCACCTCAATCCCATCCTTCATCTCTCCAGGCCACACCAACCCATTTTCCTATCCTTCACTTGCATTCTCTATTTTCATACATCCTTCCCTGTTTGCTTCACATCTTTGCAAGGTTGTGCTTCACCATGTTAGATGACACCTTGCCTTTTCACCTTGCAACTCAGTTGTGCACCCCTTAGCATGGCATACAAAGAGGTTTCACTCCTTTGTTTCTGGTAAGTGGTCTGTGAAGATCTCCCTCCTGTCCACTCAGGCCATGTCTTGCTGGTGGAGGTGAGTTTTGCCAAGCACCAAACAGTGCATTTCAGTACTGGGGAAAATCTTGGTAGTTTGGATTGTGTGGGTGAAGGAGAAGAAGTACATGAACCACTATAAGGATAAGCCTCTGAGGTCTTGAGGAGGCAGAGGTGAAACATCTCCCAGTATGGGCCACAAGAGCAAATCAGGAGGCTCACTGAAATCAAGTCAGTGTCCCAGTGTCAGTGATTGCCCAGGCTGCTCGGTTAACATGCAAAAGAGATCATGCAGCCTTTGTGTTCACATCTGGTATCACTTCCCTGGGCAAGTCACAGGGCTCGCAATACCTGGCAAGGCCCAGGCTGTGATCTGTGGTCTCCATGCTCTATTATATAGTGGTTACACAAGCTGTTATTGCAGGGCACTTTGAATATTAACAACGTGTTTGCATGTTATCTTTTGCCCTAAGTAATTGCAATGGAGCTGACAGATGAGATGTGGTGAGGAAAGGCTGCGCTGGAGAGAGGAAATGCTGCATGGAGAGGGGTGCAGCCATGGAGACTGGGACCTATCCTTACCTTTCAGTAAGTTCCCAAAGGAAGTTTGGAGTCAAGATGAGAAATGTAATCAAACCAAGTTATAAATATACCAAATTATGGCAGTTCCACTTTAAATATCCATGTGTTTCTTTCTTGGTTGTGTTACTGCTGCTGAGTAGTGAATAAACTCATGTAGACATGAGAAATCCTCTTTCATGTGCCCCCTCTAACCTGGTGCTGTTCTCCCTGTGATCCTTTTAGCTTGACTGAAACCTTTTACATTTATGCTCTTTAGGGCTATATCCCACCAATGACACGTAAAACTCCAACTCCAAACTGAAGAAGATGGAGCAGCCCCTGAGCTCTGGGGTCCCTGTTCCATGAGGAGAGGGAAGAAGCAGAGTAAGAAGGGAGAGGACACCACATTCATGGTGGGCATCATTTTGTGCCTCCCCCTCTTATTTCCACCCCAGCAAACAGCAGTTGCTATTATTTTAATTAACAATAAATAAGGAAGAAGGAAGTTCTGAACCCAGATGTATGAAAACGCTTGGCCAAAAAGCAGAAAACAGAGAGAAATCAGTTCGAGGAACTTATTTCCTTTCACACTGACAGTTTTATCCTCACCTGAAAAGAAAAAGGCAAGAGTGAAACATGCCTAGTTCAACCGCTAAACCACTAAAAAGGCTAACAAAAATGGGTTGCTTAACAGTTGGTCTTCAAATAAAGGTGGAACAGAGCTGTGCTTGTTGCAGGCCTGTTCCCTATCTCTGCTCTCCGTGACTAAGACGTTTATCATGTGCTAATCCCAGGGCAAGTTATTGCTCTGCATAAACAACGATGACCCTAAATCTAGAGTGGTGTCTTCAGACCTGCTGTGCCAAAGCCAGTCTGATGTAGCTGCTTAGCTTAGGCTCCCCAAACCAGCCCTTAAGACCTTTTGGGACCCACATCCAGCCTGGGCTGCAATCCCAATGGCAAGGGACCGGTTGAATCCTGCTACCCTTGTGCCTGCTTGAGTTTTGGCCATGCACAGGCAGCCTGGCTCCGCCCCCAGCCCTTCTGCTCTCCCTCTTGTTCGACCAGCCACTGCCTGGCCCCCCCCAGACAATGAGGAGGAGAAGGAAGGCATTAGGCAAATATCCCAAGCTTCTTAAGATTCCTACTTAATGAGCACATTTGCTCAGTTCGGCATTGCCCCCCTATCAGTAATCTTATCAGGCTGAGCCTGCCTCTGCCACCTGCAAGCAGAGATATCAGAGGGGGGGGCATAAACCAGTTTGTTTTAAGTTCCTAGGCGTTAAAGTTAAGAATGAGTTTCAAAGTGAACTTATCACTTTATTTTTGTCATAAAACCAAAAAAAAAAAAAAAAGGGATAAAACATGACCGGCTTGCTTTATGATTCACTGATTGCAGATGTTTCCTGTCAGGTGGTTCGGGGGCTCGGCTTTGTGTTTGCCACTATCAAAAGGCGAAGGCGCTTGGCACCATTTCGAGCACGTGCTGAGCCACCAAGCCTTGCATGCTGCCTCTCCAGGAGGTGCCGGATCCTACAGCTTTACGTCTCTACGTGCCTGCATGTGTGCCAAAGGACTTTCATATCTGTACTTGGGCTAAAACTATGTTTTCAAAAGGAGTCTCAGGGACTCGCTGAAGAAAACAAGGTGTGGTAACATGTAACTGCCCACTGCCACTTCAAGTGGGTTTTTAAATACTTTCTGGCCAACTGCTCAGACATCTTACTCATACCAGGTTCGGGTTAGATCTCGGCCAGCAAACAGGCAGAGAATGACACTTGACCTCATCTGTGGGCTTACCAAGTCCTGCAGCCTGGGAGCTCGAACACCATCCAGGGGTTCAGTGCTGCACTAATGCGCCACTCCTGACTGCTTTAATCTTTGAGCCTGGCACAGGGTTTATCACATTCAGGCATAAACCAATACACAGCCACGTTCATCATTAAAGAACAGAATAAAACATAAACCCCCTATTTCTACAAATCTATAACAAATATATAGGACTCAAGTATTTGAAAATAATCTTTACTATGTCAATATTACTGTCATGCCTTAAACAGATTGAAATTCTGTTTTATTAAGAAAGTTCTGAATCCCCATCTTTTTTCACGTGACAAGTTGCATCAAGCATCTCAGAGATCCTGAGTTATAGAAAACCCAGAGAAGACATGTGCTGGACACAACACTGCTGACATGAAAAATGTGATTTATCTCTCTTTTGACTGTTTATCTTATGGATACCAAGAGCATCATAGCCTACCTCCCTCATTAAGCATTCCATGCCCACATCAAGGTGTAAATACATGGTTTATGGAAACAGTGTGTGTTTCCAGGGTATGTTTGGCTAGAGGAGCAGTGCTCAGCATCCCTCCAGCAAAGGAACACAGTGCGTGAATGCACCTGCTGTGTTGGCATTGATGACAGTCTGCTCAAGCGCAAAAACTCGCATGCTGTAAGCTCTTCAGTGGGGTCTGTCTGAGGATGAGCAGTGGCAGGGGCATGCAAAGACAGATGATGAAGCAAGGAGGGGATTTTTGATATCCAGCCCTGACTGCCTCTGCCCAGTCAGGTGTGCTGGTGCTGAGCAGCTGGGCTGCAGGTACTCCAGAGCACTTGCACACAGATTTGTGTGCAGAAGTTGCTGACATGGGTCAGGATGAGAGATTCTGGCCTGATTCTGAAGATAGTGAAGGAGCCTTTTTATCTCAGGAATTGCTGTGAGCAGCCTTAACACGCAGGGTGAAGTCTGGGGAGGAAATCTTCTGGATGAACACATTGCTGAACACATCACTGAGCTACCCTCTAAGAGCCAGGACCTGCATCCAAATGCCAACTCTGCTGTTTTTGAAGGGGGAAAAATCCCACCCTGAGACAGAAAAATGTAGAGCCTCTAAGAGTTATTTTCCCCCTCTTTCTCTCTTGCTGAGCCATGAGGACGCAGGGTAGCTGGAGGCGCAGCTTGCTCAGGATCTGTCAGCTCCCCAGCCCTACCCAGCACTTTAAACAGGACAAACAGGTTATGACATTAAAGTTTCAGAACCTAGGGGGGGTACCTTACACAGGAGAGGTTAATGCAGGGGCACTCCAGGCCCCTGGAGAAGGGGAGGGGATGCTTTCAGGCTTGCAATGCAGACGTAACTTTTCCAAAATTGGAGCTGGCTCAGAAGAAAACTAAACACACTGTCCCCTCCCAGCAGCTCTCTGAAGCCTGTACCTTGGCAGGTGGAGGCTTGAAAACCCATTGCCCCAGGCGAGGCTGTATCTCATCCTGATCAGAGCAGCCCAGGGCCACGATTCATGCACTGGTTTGAGAAGGCTTGAGCATCCGAGGGGGAAAACTGCGCTCCCCTCTCTGAGCACCAATCTGAAACAGCCCAACCACTCCCAAACATCAAGAGCCTTAAACCCAGAGCCTGTGGAGGTGCTGCAGGTGAGGTCTCTGTGCCATTCCCACCACCATGCTGGAAGTGAGGTTGGAAGCCAAAAGACACAAGCAGGTCTTGGATTCATTACTGCAACTGGTGTGTTGGCATGGGAATGCTGTGGGCAGCCTGTGAGGCTGTGAGATGAGGAGTTTTGACAGGATCAAGAGGAAAACACGCCCTGGGAGGCAGGGAGGAAAACTCTTGTGCCAGGGTGTAAGATCTCTTCCCTGCCATGTCCTGAGTTCCTTGCACAACCAGCAGCCTATGGAGGGTGAAAAGAAGAAAAACTGCTTTTTGGCTGCCCCATGGCCTGAGGAACCCCTGTGCTTGTGCCCTTGTCTCCTTACTGTGGGTGCTAAAGCACATGAGGGCACCCCAACTTTAGGCTACAGCACCCACCACTATAGTATAGAGCTGTTCTGGCAGGGCCAGCAAGCAGCAGCTGGGTGTCAAAGCATCTCTGTGCAGGGTACACCACTGTGCCTGCTCCAGCAACCTTGGAGCAATCTGCAAAAGGAGTAAGTTCTTGGTAAAAGATGAGAAAAGTCTTGGAGAACTTGGAAAAGTTGCTTGGGAGTTACTAACTGAACTACAAATTGGGCAACATACCTTAAAGATGCTGTAGTGGGAAGGACCTCTTTGAGGTCCAAAACATCCTCTAAGAGATGCCTTGGGAATAGCAGTGTCCAAGCACCCAGCTGGTGTTAGCAAACTGCCAGTGGCTTGGGAACTGTCTGTGCTGCCTGCAAGGGAGAAGGAGGAAAAGCAGCTTTTTGGGACAAGAGTAACCACTGAGCACACACAAGAGGAATTTGTTATACTCCAGCAGCACCTATTCTATACTTTGTTTTCTTAAAACTGCTAGGAGCCCCACCATGAGATTTAATATACAATCTTAAAAGAGAACACGAGGTTTCCGCCAATTTATGGTACAAAGATGAGTGGCATCAGGAAAGTAACTGCTGTGCCTGGTCCCAGGGCTGTTTGGTGCTCAGGGCATGGGGAGTTGAGTGGGAAACATCCCAAGGACTCCCAGCAGAAGCTCCAGAGATTGACATTGATCTGGGTTCCCTCCCAGTTCCAGCACAACTCCATGATGTCCCCTTCTATGCTCTTTCTTAGCTAAGGGATGGTGCGGCAGGAAGGGAAGCGCTATGTGTGGATGTCCCTTGGCTCAGCCCGGCCACCCTTGTGTGTGTTATGCCATGCACGCACTGGCTGAGCATGCCAGCTGCTCTTTGACTGCGGCAGTGGAAAGAGCAGAGAGAAAGCTGCCACGTTGAGCTCTCCCCACTGCCTGTGCCCCCCACCCCTGGCTGACGGGTCCCCAGACACCCTGACATTTCCCCCTCTCCTTCTTTCTCCAAGTGTCATTTCTCAGCACAGCCAAGGAGCTGCAAAGCTCTCCGTCCCCTGTGGTTCTTTGGAGGGCACACACTGCACCCGGCAGGAGGGAGGAAAACAGAGGCAGAGCAAAGGGGGGGGACAGCAGGATGCAGATGACAACAGTAGGGAACCCCCCCATCTGCCAGAGGGTCAAGGTTTCACTCCCAGCCATTGTGGGAACTTCCTCATGGATGTATATACTTTTTTTTTTTAATAATTTCTTCTAGCTTCTGAGACCCTCCAGTGCCAAGCTGTCATTTTGCTCTTTTAATCATACTTTGTGCCTGTGCTGCTCTCTATGCGAGTCTTCGAGCTGCTTCCCAGCTCTCTCAACACTTAACTGCTTAGAGTCTGAAAGACATGCTGAGATGTTTTCTCCTTTCTGGAGGATGGATCCATCCCCCCTTTTGCCTTCCTTTCAGAGGCTGCTGGAGCTGGTGCTACAGTTGCAATTTATCTGCAGTAAGATCCTTGTGAATTGGCAGGGAGAGTATTTGAAGAAGAGTGACGGTCCTCAAGGAAACCCCCTTATGACTCCTGGTTTAGCTAAAATCTAGGTCCGAGGAAATAAAAACTACATATCCTTAAATATTTGCTGTTCTCAGCAGCTCTCTGAAGTGGGACAAAGGGTTATATGGAAGAGAAAGCTAAAATAGGTTCAGTAACACGATTTTCTGTTTGGCAGGCAGAAGTTACCAGAAGCCCCAAGGAGAGGTACCCAAACCCTGGTATCCTTGTGCTTCTCCATCTGGGTTTGCTCTGGTGCAAGCTGTACATAACCAGCAGACATTCTTGCAGCCAAAATGTCTGCCAGAGCACCTGGAAGCATGAGCCCTTTCCATCAAGCTTGTGGACAAGGAAGCAGAATGCTATTTTAAACTAGACACATTTTAGGCACAGCATCTGCTTGAGTGTTCTCCAGAAGTGGCACCCAGCTTCCCTGGCACCTTTGTAAGTGTCAGGGAAATCCCACCAAAGAAATACTTTTAAATGGTGGAAGAATTGCCTCTTTACAGATGGAAAGCAGGTAAGGAGGTGGCCCTGCTGCGCTCTTCTTTTATACAAGTAAGTGGCTTGCAGGACATCAGAGGATCTCCCACTCCACTGCTTTGTATATACACGGGGACCCTTGTGACTGAATGGAAGCAGGAGAAGCACATCTGGAGCTGATGGGAAGCAGAGCTTCCCACACCAGTGATGCCCAAGCTAACCATTTATATGGGGCAGAAAGACGGCTCTCAGGGACTTCTGGGAAGCTGCTGCAGTGCCTGAGAGGGATTTGGTGGGGTTTGTACACCCCTCACCTTCCCCCTGTTCTCACCCTCCTGTTCTTTCAGCTGTAGCTCTCCTCTGCAGAGTGGTCTCTGCAAAGGGGCACCTCCAAAACAAGAGGTCTTGCTGTACCTGCTTGTCAAAGTCCCATCCACTGGCTGTGGCAGCAGTGATGTTTAATGCTCCCCAGCCTTGCAAAGACACCTTTGGGTGTCAGTCCATCCACATGGGTTTACATTATCATAAGCAGAGACAGATGGTGAGAATAAACATGTTGCTCAGGTATAAACAGCAGCAAGAGGTGATAAAGAAAGGTGGTGTACTGGTGCCGAGGGAGACCTGCTCCAGGCAATTGCCTGTAAAAAACTCCTGTGAGATCCAGGATGAATTTGCAGGGTTGGTAGTTAGATTAATAAGGTTCTCCCTCATGGGACAGGAATTTGTCCCGTGGCAGATCCCAGCCTCTAGCTCTGCAAGATGCACATGCATCTGGCTGTGTAAAATGTAGGTGGATTGCATCCATGCTTGGGTCAGAAGCAGAGCTGGGACAAATGCTTTGACCCCTAACTGCCACACAGTCCCCTGCCATGCAGCATCACTGCAGTCTCTGCTGCCTTCCCATCTTCTCTGTGGACCGGAAATCTTTGCCTGCCCCTCCAATTCTGAAGTGAACTGGTCCTGTTTACTCTTCATTATCATAATTAATGCTATTACTATTATTAAGGGCTACCTAGAATCTGCCTTTAAGGGATGTATTAAAGGAGATGATGGCCAGATACATGGGATAGGACAGGCTCTACCTTACAGATTCAATAGCCAGTTGTGTACATCTTCCTTGGCTTGGGAATGTGCTGATTGCCCTTCTGATTGATTACAGGTGCCACTTTGGTAAAATACAGTTGTCAAACACAGCTTAATGAACATGTTCCTCCTTTCATATTTTGATTCCCACTTCCCTGAACAAGTCACAGATAAGATGACCTTGCCAGTGCTGGCCTGAGAGTTTCCAAACCTGTTTATTCTGGTCTCTTTCTGGTCATCCCAGGAAAGCATTCCTGGAACGGAGATACTCTATGTGCAAACACATACAGCAAGAGTAGAGCAAGGGCAATGGCTATCTACGGACCCCAGCCTCTTCTTTTCAGTGCCTGAGCTCTTTGCTCTCCCACAGAGAAGATAAAAGAAAGGAGCAGGTGCTAGGGCAGAAGGAGTGGGAGGTGATGGTGTGGTGAGGACCCCCAGCCACTCCTCCCCAAGGAGATGGACATTCGTCAGCTGGAGCTGATGGCATGGTCGAGCGTTTGTCCTGTCTCCTGCAGATCTTCCACTCAGCAGAAAAGACTGTGACACTGTCTCATTTGGAGCAAACTTCCTTGTTTGATTCCCCTCCCCTCCCAACTCAGCTCCCTGCAAGTCACTTCTCACGAAATGGGCTGCATTCCCCCCATAGCTCCAGCAGGGGAAATGAAAAGAGGCAGAGAAGCAGCCTGTGCCTGCCACAGCCTGGTGAGACTGTCTGTTTGCCAAAAATGACAGTGGAGATCCCTACAATCCTTCAAGCACTTAGACTGAAACTGGAAAACGCTGCAACCAGCAAGGAACAGGGGTGCATGGCACCATAGCAAGGGCTGGGAAATGCATCAGTGAGTAAGAAGGGTTATAATCCTGCAGTGGTAATAATGGTGTGGGACAGATTGGTTGCATGGCTAGATCTGACTGCTGGGATTGAAATCCAAACCCTTAAGATAGCCTTGAAAACTTTGAAGCACCAAAAAATAAAAAACAAACCTAAAACTTTGAAGCACCTCTGCCAGTGTCCTGGCAGAAAACATGCCCTCTTGGGTGGGTGTATCTGGCCAGTGTGTTTACAAAGCACCATACAGTTCTTCTGTGCTGGCAGAGGGAGCTGCTTCAGCCACGAAGTCCCCAAGAGAGCAGAAACTGTGAATATCCATGTTCTGGGCAGAGGCTGCTTTTTCTTGGGATTCAGAGGGTGAAACGGTGAATTGCAAAGGGCTGGAAGCATCAGTAGAGGAGAGGTAGCATGGGTATAACTCATGGCTCTGTCCTTTGGTCAGGGCTGCTCTCCTGCAGCCGGTCAAGGATAAAGTAACTACTACTCCTCAGGGTAGTGCTCAACCAGTGTTGAAAGTGTTGAAAGAACAACAACAGCCTTATTTGGGGGAATTTGCTGTGACAGCAACAAGAAGGGACTAAGGGGTGTCTGAAACATAGACATGGGTGCCCACCTCTTAAGAGCCTGAACTGCTGACTGTCATGACTTAGTCCCCCAAAGCCACCCGTCCCAAGGGAGGGGAGGGAGCCAGGCTGCTGCAATTGGATTTGTTCAGTGTGAAAGAGCCCATCTTCCATTTCAAGGCTAATGGAGGAATCATCAAGCATCTGGGGGAGGGACTGCTGCAAATCATTGCCCAATCACCCTCTTGAACGACTTGTCATGTGTATGCCCCCATTTCTCTGCTGGTACACATTGATCAGAGCCCAGTAACAGCACGGGGTGCCTGGAAGAGGAGGGGAGGAGAGGTAGGAGTGGAGCAGAAAGGAAAGAAATAGATTTTGCAGAAATTTTGGTTAAATTGAATTCAGATTAAAATTCCTCAGGGGCTGAGGGTTGTCACAAACTGAAGATCATTCAATCTCAGGAGACTGCCATGGGATTACCAATACTTTGTATTATATTGTAGAAGTCTGTCACTCTTTAAGTAAGAAGCTCATTCCCTTGGTTATTTTCCCTGTGAAAATATTTCTGCAAGCACAAGCTGTGCCCCAGGGTATTTTGTAGAATCATACAAGCTTTTGGGTTGGAAAGGACCTTAAAGATCAACTAGTTCCATCCCACGTGCCATGGGCAGAGGGACACCTTCCACTAGACCAGGTTGCTCAGAGTCCCATCCAACCTATCCTTGAACACTTGAAAGGCTGGGGAGTCCACAACTTCTCTGGGCAACCTGTTTCAGTGCCTCAACACCCTCACAGTAAACAATTTCTTCCTAACAACTAATCTAAACCTGCCCTCTTTCAGTCTAAAACCATTCCCCCTTGTCCTGTCACTAATGCCCTTCTAAAAAGTCCCTCTCCAGCCTTCTTGTAGGTTTTCTTTAGGGACTGGAAGGCTGCTAAAACGTCTTCCTGGAGCCTTCTCTTCTCCAGGCTGAACTACCCCAACTCTCTCAGCCTGTCTCCCTAGGAGAGGCGCTCCAGCCCTCTGATCACATTTGTGGCCCGTTTGCAACATGTATAATCAAAGGAGAAAACCCATGTCTTTATATGTTGCAGCAAACCACGAAACGCTTTGGGTGGAGGCTGCTGTGGGCTTGGAGATGGGCTTTGCAGCTGTACTCTCAGACTGACAGCAAGAACATCTGCAGCCCCCAAACAACAGATGTTGCCGCCTGGGCTGTCGCTGACCCTTGCGCCGGGTGTCGCTCTTTCGGCAGAGGGGCTCCCGTTTGCCGGGTGCGGGGGGCAGCGGCGGGTCTGCCTGCTCTCCCCTGCTCCTTACGCCGCCTGCAGCTCCCCAAAGCCGGGGAGCAGCGTGCGGGGTGAGGGCAGGATGCCGGGGCCGCCGTGGACCCGCAGCGCCGCCCGGTGCGCGGCCGCCGAACTGCGGCCGGGCTGCCGCCCCGCCCCGCCCTCCCCGCACGATCCGGCCCGGCTCAGCTCCGCACAGCCCCGCACGGCCCCGCACGGCCCCGTAGAGCCCCGCACCACCCCGCTGGCGGCTCCTCACAGAGCACCGAGACCCTTCGGGAGCGCACGTCGCGTACCTTCGGACCGTCTTTCCCCTTCCCCAGTGTGAAACAGCAGCGGGGCTGCAGGGACCTCCCTGCCATGGGGACCTTGAGGCACACAGGACACGTCTAAGGGATGGAGCTGAGACGTCCGGGCGCTCTGTGCCATGTGGAGGCCACAAGATGATGCCCTATCTGTCACTAACGCGCCCTTGCCTTTGTCCATTATCACCTGGGCATGTGAGGTCCAGGTGGAGCCCCAAGGCAGATCACAGACTGCTTGCACAGCCTCCCTGTCCTCACAGCAGGCTGAGGATATCCACCAAGGAAAGCAGTTTGTGGGAGCAAGACAGTTTTAGCAAAGGTTTCGTCCCTACTGGGATGGCACCTCATGACCCTGGTTCCTTCCCCTACACCTAGCAGTGTATGGTGCACCTAGCACCTTATGGTGCACCCTGATAAGAAGTCACTTGTTCATCACAGTCAGCACCATCCTGGTATGCACAGATCATCCCTATCTTGCACAGGTCATCTGTTTAATCTGCTTTCCATCTTAAAACACATTCTACTGAAAACTACAGATTTCTCAGCATTCACTGCACCACCAGGTCATTCCTTTCTGTAAAGTTTATCATTACTACCATTTTCTTTCAGACCACTGGTTAAGATATCAACAGCCTCGGCCAGAGGGGACACTATCCTCTTTTTATCAAATGTGTTTTGGTTTGGTCTAGTTTTCCATGGTTTTATTTTGCACATATAACTCTTCTTTGCATTTTGCCTCCTCATATCCCTACATAGAAAAGCTTTCTGCCTGTCATTTGAGGTCCCTTAAATTAAGACTACATTACTTGAAAGGGATTTACCATGGAACTGTCCCAGACCAGCTCAGATGCATTGCTACCCAAAGGGTAACGGTGCCACCAAGACCTGCCTTTCCGCTGGGGCAGCAACCCTGCCTTTCTCCCATAAAGAAATCACGTTTTCCTATTTTCTTTGTGCACCCCAATTCCATCTGACTCTGGTGTCACTACAAAGCACAACCAAAAATCTATACCTCTTCAATACCCTGTGCATTACCGAGGAAAGTGCTAATAGGAGAGGCAGACCACTTGAGAGGCCAATCGATAGACCTGCCTGTGTTTGATGGCGGGTGTCTCACAGAGCAAAGCGCTGTCTAAACCCTCAATTACCCTTCCCTCGCCTCTCCCTGCCTCCTGACAACTGCAGTGGTTAAGCCCTCTTCAGTATCTGCAAGTGGACCACTGCCTAATAAAAGGCTGCAAAATGCCAGCACATCTCTGAGCCACTTCAGGAGGTCACTATTTAATGCTGAAAAGAAATGCAATGAAGGAAAACTGACCCGTGCCTCCAGTTACAAGGAAAGTAGGGACAACAGAGAAAAAAAGGAAAAATCAGGTTTAAAAAATACATTAAGAGGAACAGGGGGTTTAAGACCTTTTAGAAACAGTTTCAGGTGAAGCCTGTGGCCCCATTTTTCACAGTAGACAGATAATTTTTCAAAAGTTACCTAAGTGTCCAGCTTTTCCAAAAATCAGGCCCAGAGCAGTCACTTCATTATGGGTGTCTGAACTGAAATCTTTTTGGGTGGCCTGGGTTTTAACTCCAGAGTAAGGGAGAGGGCAGGTGGCAAGCCCTGTCCTGCCATAAGGCATGCTTGGCTTTGGAGCTGTTCCCTGTCTGCTGTCCTAACATATCCCTGGGCTGCAGGTGGGGCTGATGGGGAGGGAGAGGCAGATGCCCATTCACAGAGATTATTGACAGTCACCCTGAAGTGAAGCAGGATCTGAATGAGAGGGTAAAAACAACGGAGAAAGAGGGTGAGCAAACATGCTGTCATGAGCAGACAAGGGACAGGACACCTCTGTAGGCTGGGGCTGTGCATCCAGCTGGACTCAGGATGCTTGACTTCCTGGAAATTTGACAGGGGAATGAGATTTCAGGCTCCCTCATGCCCATCTCCACCCATTAAACAAATGAGTGTTTACTGAAAGGCAGAAATCTGTTCCAAGTCCCTCTTGTTCAGGAAACCACTTCTTTACAGACACCTCCTGGTAGAAGCGTCTGTCAGTGGAATGGAGGAGAGGAGCAGACTTGAGTGCTGCCAAATTTTGCAATCTTCCTTTGATGTGTCCCCCCACCAAGGCAGAGCTTGCCTGGCGTAAGGGCCCATGGGAGCAGCTCTGGTTTTCTGCCTCATGGTTCAACCCCTGGCTGACCACCAGAAACCTGGGACAGAGGGAAGGCTTCAGAGAAAGGGTAAGGAGAAACTTGCGACATCAGACACATTTTTGGCCAATTCGTTTTGCGGATGGTGAGTCACGGTGGAGAAGGGAGCTGAGAGGATGGTTTGGATTTCACTTCTTCCCGGACGCATCTCTGATTACAGCTTTTTGAGACCTAACAGAGTTTTGATAGCGCTGACCAAAAGGCAGGGTGGGGATGGCTATGGGACTTCATATCTGATTTGCACACAAAATAAACACAGTAGGTTTCTAGGTCAGCTTTAGCTCCTACTTTAAGGCAAGTTGGCCCTCAGAAGGAGATTTCAGGTTCAGGACCATCTTGCAGACATCTCCAGGCCACCAATTCTCAAGAAACATGAGAATGGAGTTTCTTCAGCCATGCATGTGGGGATGTGGGCAGAAACAAATGACTGGCACAGCTGTGGACTCTGGGAGGAGGTGGTCTGCTTTTCAAGAGCAAGAGTAGAAACACAGAAACTGACCTACCCATGGTCAATCCTACCACCTACAGTGAGACAGAAAAATAACAGAGGGATCGTGAGAGCTGGTGAAGCATCATTGGGAAACACAGCTTGTTTTGCTTATCGTGTGTTGGAGGCCTGATGGAATAACCATTATGGGAGACAGGGAAGGGAGCAGCACATGCTGTCATGATTACTTAGAAAGTACGTGAATATGACTTTTCATGCTACTATTGAACAGAAATGCAGCGTTTTCCTGGTTTAGAACCTCCAAAGCACCTTATAAAGACAAACAATTAACAGTCATCTTCCGAAGGAGAGGGAGCTCCTTCTCCAGAGATAGCATCAGACGTGAGCCACAATGGCTGAAGGATGGGGGGGAAGGCTCCATGGCTGTGACTCAGCGAGGGGCCCAGCCTGGAGGACTGAGTCACTCTGTACCACTGCCAGTGGAGATAACAGGCTACTAGGCACGTCACAAGCAGCAGCCAGTCACCTGTTCCTGTGCGTGCTTGGCCCTGCCAACAGTCCATCTCCACGGCTCATGACTGCCCCACAGGCATCTAGGACCCGATGGCACGGAGCAAGGAGCCCCGTGCTTGATCCAGTTGTAACTGCTGTGTGCCATGGCAATCAGAAGAAGGTAGTGAGGTGTCGTATTATTGACAAGAGCACTAAGTAGTTCCTATATAAAAATTTTCCCAGCAAACTGAAAAGTGCATTGACCAGATAACAGCTGGAGGGAAGGAGAGACTTTTTTTTCTTTCTTTTGTTTTGTTTGCCTTTTTTTGGGGGGGGGGGAGAGGGAGGAGTGGAGGGAGAGGGTGGGCTTTTGAAGAGGATCTTTTTCAGGAGTTACTATGATTTTTTTCTTTTCTGTTCTCTCCATTGATGACCCCAGAATGGCAGAGATTGCCTGGTCCAGTTCCCTGCTCAAGCAGAGCAGCTGCATGGGACTGGGTTCAGCTGGGTCTGCCAGTACCTCCAGGGCCTTATATGCAAAGCAACTTTCCAGCCCACTGGCCCCCAGTATGTGCTGGTGCGTGGGATTATTCCCCTGCAGGGGCAGGACTTTGCATTGTCACTTGCTGCAGCTGACCACTTTTTCAGCCTGCCAAGGTCCTTTGGAAGAGCACCATGACCATCTGGCCACCCAGTGTGTCACACGTCACCTGGGGGATGGAGGATAACCTCCCTTTCGATTCTAACTTTTAAGCCCTGCCTGGGAGTAAGGAGTCCCTTTGGTCCTTTTTGGCACTGGAGGGTTGACTACAGCCCAAAAAGAGACCAGTGGGAACTGCAGGCAAGGTATTTTCCATCTTGGAGCATGGACTTCCCTGATAGAGTAGTTCTAAACACCTTCACACTTGACTAGCCCCAAACATGCTGTAAGAGCTGCTTGCACAGAAGGCCTTTCAAATAGGTCTGGACCAGGTGGAGATGTTAATTTGTGAAAAGAATATTATAGGAAGGCTGTTCTAAGGATAAACAGTCTCTCCCTTGCACCCAAGCCCCCATTATCTCTCTTTGCCTAGGCTTCACTACTTTGACTGTGCTTTGGCAGCTGCCTGATGCTCTCTAGGTGAGAGTAGTGGCAGGAGAGGAGGTTTGGTGCACAGCCAGTGCACAGCCATACCCCACTGCCGGCTCCCCGGCATTTGTGCTGGAAGAGAAGACCACACTCTTTCTCCAAAA
Organism: Neopelma chrysocephalum; assembly: GCF_003984885.1. Classification (NCBI taxonomy): domain Eukaryota; kingdom Metazoa; phylum Chordata; class Aves; order Passeriformes; family Pipridae; genus Neopelma; species Neopelma chrysocephalum. The sequence continues at coordinate 8,445,095 of NW_020897693.1, forward strand.
CTTTATTCTCAAGGAGTAAACCACTGAGTAGTGTTGCATTTCAGCCTTGGTTTCTGCTGCCTGGCAGCTGCAATTGCCATGCAGAGACCCCACAAGAGGAAACAGGTGTCTAAGCTGGGGGGGACCATGATAAGGAGACCAGGTGTTCTGCACATACAAGGTGTGGCACGACCTGTATTGCCCCTGCCCTGGATGATGTCCCCAAGTCAACGCAAGAAAAGTCTGGCACAGGGTGGGGGGATGGCAAGGGGGGCATGGTGACCCAAAACAGACAGTGGAGCCACACCAGCTCTGCACCATTTGCTCATTTCAGCTGACCAAATGTATCATCCTCCCCCAGCAGGGATGCAGTCGGAACCGTGCTTGTTCTGACCAAATAGGAGCTTAATGGAGGCCTTCTCCAGGAACTGCCAGGGCTGAAAAACAGCCCTGTGTCATGAGGCACAGGGAAAAACAGGCAGCTGTCCCTGCACCCACCCCATGCTGCTTATCGGCAGCGCAGCGGGAGCATCTCCATTTAGGGATGTTTGCTTTGTCCGACTGTGCCAGCGTGATAGGGAACATGGTGAGACATCGGGGCCCCTGCCACTTCCCACTGCCATTGTCAGTGCTACAGACACCTGCGTGCAAAGGCAGACCTGCACTCCCACCCTAAACCTCTCCTGGGTCCAGCCCATGTCCCTGTGCCTACCCTCTCCATGCTTTCAGACGCGTCTGCACTGCTTAAATTTGTCCAGTCCACTCCATCCTAACCTCCACGATGGCACGTGGGAAAGCCCCCTTACCATCTCCTAGCCCTTTAATCTCTTTGAAAAGCAGAGATGACTGCTCATATTTTACTCAGTCATTTGCAAAACTCCGGTGTAATGGGGAGAAGCTGGTCCTGCATGTAGTGCTGGGGTTGCATCCCAGTCTAGGCCCCCTCATCTTCTCCTCTTCAGTCCCCCTCACCCATCCTCACCGGTTCCTTGGCCAATTTCAGGAATAAATGGATGGCTAATGGGAGGGCACTAGAAGGGCTGATCTGGCTCAGTGCGTGCCATAATAACAGGTTATCAGGCACATTGATCCTGCTCCCATTTCTGAGTGCTGGAGAGGAGGCTTCAGTGCTCTGCAACCCCCAGAGAAGAATCCCCATGGCAGCCTTCTAGAGCCTATGTACCCCAGGGCATCCTTTAGGTCTTGGAGGGTGCTCAGGATGATCCAAGACTTGGGGCTGGAGGAACGATTGGCATTTTGGACACCCTTTTGAAGCACTGAAATGGGGGGCTTGATGGGGTATTACTTACTTCTTGTCTGTCCCTTGCCTGCCAGGTAATTTCTGAATTGATGGAAAGCTCTCATTAGGGCATATACTCCCCTAATGATGCTGTGCTTGTGTCTTTGGGGGTCAAAAAGTGCCCTGGGCTTTCTTTAAGGTTCCTTTATGGAGATGCTACTCACCCTTAAAAATTAAGTTTATCTAGTGTACAGAAAATTACTGTAAGACAGAATACTTAGGGACCTGGAGGGATGTCAGGTGCAGTTGTGCTGAAGCCAATGGGATGAGTCCTTTTACACCTAAAGCAATGAATTTTACAATATGCTAAAGCTCGCTGAAGAAAAATTTGGAAAAGATGACAATCCAGGAAAAGATCCTTGTTCTTTATCACAGAAGGCTTTGTTCATCCCGGTTACGCCAAATGTGTGACTTTGGAAGTGGAGATTTGGTTACAGTTCTGAAGAGCATGGGATCTGTAACAGCCAAACCAACCACAGGAAAGTGTTAAAATAACCTTCTGCCATCCTGTTATCAAAAGAGAAAAGAATAAAAAAGGAGATAATCCTTGTTTAAATATCACAAGCAGCAGCTGAGTCAGTGGGAGCTTTAGACTGGAAATGTCAGGGAAGAATTTAGATTTTCAGAGCAGTTGCTGCTCTGCAATTATCATAAGGCACTTACAAGGACCCCTTGTCTCTTGTTGCCCTGAACCATGCATCTGCAGGGAGGGGGAGCAGAGAAAAAACACATGGCCCTACCGGGGACAGATAAGGGAAACTGAACTCCATCCCACTAAAGGCATAAGGCAAATCCCTTCAGGCTATGGTTGGGCTTCTGCTGCTGTTCAGGTCAGAAGTAGGCAGGGAGGGAGGGAGCAGGGAGGTGGGGGAAGGCAAACCCACAGGAGAGGCAGGGAAGCAATATGAGAAAGAGGAGAAAATCACATCCTGGCTCCCCCTAGAAAAGCATTTATTTGCTTCTGGTGATGTTTTGGAGGTAGGAATGAGAAAGGAGACAGAACAATGAAAATACTGGGAGTTTTTAGCCTCTTCTCTGTAGTGCTTTTCCTCCTGGACCATCCCACCTTGTTGCCATCTAGCACATCCCCGATGTAAATTAAATAAGTGAAAGTACTATTAAACCTCCTGATGGAAGCATTGCCAGCACCAACAGGGTGAAGGGAAAAGGATGAGCACTCAAACCACGTAATTTCCACCACATTAAGTGATGCAAAGAGATGAATTTTCCTAGCTGGTAAGCAATGAAAAGGCAAAAGACTTCCTCTGCAGGGATGACATATTCTTACCTGTCTTTTCTCACTCAGGTTTCCAAGACGAGTCTTGGCTGGGTGCAAGGGAGAAGGACCTGAGCCATGCTGCACTGGCAGGTGTTGGTAGGGGGTCTACCTTGCCTTCCTGGGGTTTTCTGGCTGGAGACAGTATCCCTGTTCCAGCTTTGTGGCCATGGATCATCACAGCCATATCTCCTCCTGCACAGCACGTGTGCCATCCCCGTTAGTTTTACCCTGTCCTGTCTCTGTGACTGACAGATGCACTCTTCAAGTGAGGTGCCTGTTCTGGTTAGGACACTTAAGGCAAAGGGGAACATGGCATTCCCAATGCCCATTTGGCTTGCTTACCATCACTAGGAAAAATGTATGTCCTACTTGCTGACTTGAACTTCTCTTCTTTGCCTAACTTTCAGCTATTGATCTTTTCGTTCTCTTCTCCACTCAGATCTGTATAGATCTAAGGATCCATAAGGATCTTTATGTGTATCAGACAGTCCTATCATTAGGGAAGATAGGAAAAGTAATCTCATAGGTGCTGCTTTTCCATTGCATCATCTCAGTAGCTTAATGGCAGAACAATTGAAGTCAGGCATATTGTACCACACTCTTTTCTTTCTTTACTTTCCATGACTGTGAATCAATAAAGCATTTTTGATACACCTTGAAGATCCAGAAGAGAAGCACAGGGCTTTGATGAGTCATTCTCTTAAGCCTGCTGGGTGGAATGAACCTTGCCATGGGTGATACATTTACATTCATCCTCTAAAAAGGAGAGGAAAATATTTTCTCATGCTCTTTTCCATGTATTTATTTACTTGATGACTACCTGTTAGGAATAACAGATGAGATCTCAAGCAAATGGGAATCAGTAGGAAAGCACTGACTTCACTGTGAAGTGATGGTGATAATTTCCAGTACAGAACTGGTTGTGTCTCCACAATAAATTGCATCCATTCAATGCTGAATGCAAAATGTCTTTCCATGTATAAACAGAACGAGGAAGAAACATTTGTATGAAGTAAATATGGTGACATTTTCATAGGTCTGAGACCCTTTGTGCAACTCCTAATGCTAAAATCACATCAGACCTTTTGTTTGACAGGGGGATGTTCTTTATCTTCCAGTGCCTGAGGAGAGAGGGAATGAGTAGGTAAGAAGTGGACAATTTTCTGTTAACATCGAAGTAGCACTGAGCTTCGTTTTTCTGGTCCACCTTGCTGACCTGGAGCTGCTGTTACAGAAGATGAGAAAAGGGGTAAGAGGAGGGGAGAGAAGATATATCTACGTCAAAGAAGTTACATATTCATAAAAAAGGAGTGTTTTGGGAAAACACTGAGAAAGCACTGATGGAAATCTCTTGGCTTTTTCTAGCATCATTTGCTTCCACAGCTGGAGCATCAAGGGGAAAACAACACTCTGGGTAATGGACAAAGAGCAGGTGAAGACCCGTCCCAGCCACGCTGTGCAGCCTTGCAGTGCAGGTCCCAACAGGCAGAGGTGACTGAGGGGCGAAGTCCATTCTAGTCCCATGTCAACAGCTTTGGCCATGCTAAGACCATGCCAACACACAGTGAAGTGTTTCCAGTCCTTCTGAAAAGGTGATGGAAACTTGCTTTGGATCCCTCACCAAGGCTTGTCTTTCTCCTTTCTGGTGCTGCTATGAGTTACATAAATTCTATGTTATTCTGTGGTGTGGGTGAATAAGCAAGAGGGTTAAACATGTCATACACCATGGTCACTGACAGTGAAGAGACTAAGTTCCCCAAAACCAGCTTTCAAGAATGACTTAATACAGCAGGACTGGAACTTAATGAACTTGGCAATGAAATGGGGACATGTCCTTAACTTTCTCTTTTCATCTACAGGAAAAGTGGGAGGATTGAGGTCACTGCAAACCTCTTAGTATTGCGACTTCTGAGCGTCAGGAGAATAATAAGCATTAGCATGAGTCCCTTTTCCACTTGTATTCAGCAATGCAGAGACCTGATGGACAATCAGACTACAGGCAAGAGGAACGAAAGGAGGCGAGAGCCAAATATTTCTATTGATTTCTGCATCTATTGCCCACTATTAACTGGTCCTTCACAGCTGAAGGTTACAGCAATTACCAGACTGGTGGCAGAAGGCAGGAAACAAAGCAGTGAGTCAAACGACTTGCCCAGAGCCATGAGGTGAGCTGTCAGAAAGGCAGTCCATGTTTTCTGTGTTCGTTGTTGGCAATAGGATAAGCCTATGCCAAATGTCCAAATAAGTGGATGTTTGATACTTGTAATAGTGTTTCTGATGTGTTCAGGCTGTTGTTTACCTGCACAACCTTTTTTTTTTCCCCAAGAAAAGCAAATTCACTGTCAAACTCAATGTTCAAAAATTCTTTGCCAGATCTCCATATGATAATTATGTTTCTTGAAGGTTTCTCCACCTCTCTGGGAGCTCCCAGAATCCTCTTCAATCTTTCTTTCCTTCTCAAAATGGCTGCATTTAATTAATTTTATTTTTAAAGGAAGCCAACTCTAGGAACTAGGAGTGAAATATTTGGTGCCACGCATTGGTAGTGGAGGAAAAGACCTGTTGCAATACACGTAGGCTACCTTTCTGCGCACAGGTGACATTCCCTGATGATCTTGTTAAAGAAATTGTCCACAAGTTGAAATACAGTGGGCCAGAGGTGTCAGCAGTTAATTTTACAACACCACAAAATGGCATGTTCCAAGAGATGGTGCATTTTATTCTGCCACCTGCTCCTGACTCTTTGCTTGCTGCCCACATTTCCAAAGAGAAAATTGCTTAAGTGCTTCCCCATTGATCTGAGACAAGATGGTTGTTTTGGATTCTGCAGCAGCAGATGAATCATCAATACAATATTTCTGAATTTTCACTCGCCTGTTCCAGGTGCATTTCCTGAAAGAGAGAGAGATTGTTGCTGTTTTGCTTCTGAAAACTCAGGGCTAAATTCTCAGTTCCTGGAGAAATGCTGTTTTACCCCTCCATCCAAGCAGCCTCTATTCCCTCTGAAAACCCTTTCCCCAAACTAATCACTATTTTGCTGGAAATTGGGTTATTTTCCTGTGAAAGTTTATTGCTGTAAAAGCTTCCCAGAATTCCATTTTCATTGTTGACCAATATGTGGAAATTCATGGATTTTGAGGCAAAATTTAAGCAGCATGAGTGCAAAATGTGTATCTGAATGTGGAGATTAAAACAGAGTTGTGAGACCAACCATCCCCTTGCTTCAAAACTGGAGGTGGAAGGACATTTTTTTTGGGTTATAGGAATATTCTCAGGTTTAGCTAAAGGCTAATCTGGCCTTCTGAAATGCAAAATCTCTGACACAGATGTTTGCATTTAGCTGTTGAGGGTATTGGCCTTGATCCTTAAGCCATTGGTTTGTATCTGTGGAGCAGATCTATCCTGTATAGAATGTTGTGAAAATGTAGTGGCACACACTGAGGCAAAAAATCATTGGAGGAGGTTGCAAAGCCCTACTCCATCTTCTCTAGGAAAGTGTATGTTCTGTGTTGGGGTTTTTGTTGTTGTTTTTGTTTTTGGTTTTTTTTAGTTGGTGGCTGTTTTGACTGCCTTGAAAGAGCAACCCCTGCAGTGGGACTCATGTCCCAGTGGTTGCCTCTGCAGTGAAGGGAATGGCAGAGCTTTTCTCCCAGAGTGGCACAAAACATCTCGCTGCCCTGACTGAGGAGCTAACCCATCTCTGCTGCTTGCAGCCCCCCTTCCCCAGAGCTCATCAGTTGTGAGAGAGCGTGAGCACAGAAGTCTGTGTTTTATAGATAATAGGAGGCTGTGAAGTTAAGAGGGAGGTGAGGATTTTAATTATCTCTTTTTTTTCCTTCCTGCTGCTGCCCCAGTCCTGGGGAGGCTGCAATGATGCGAAGGCCTGGGTTGTCATTATGGGTTATTAAACTCCTTTGTGGCACTTGGGGATGTTGAATGGAGCTGTGAAGGGAGAAGAGAAAAAAACATCTCTTGATGGAGCTGGCTAACCCCTCTATAATTGCTTCAAAATTACAGCAGACTGTAATTATTCATGCTGTGGAGGGGAAGAGGGAGAGAGGGTGGGTGGGTGGAAGAAAGAGCAGTGAGGGGGTCTGGGCACCCCACATGGCTGTCACGGTTGCCTTGGTTGTGATGGGTGATGACAACTCACCCTCACATCAGAATACACCGTCCCCTTCTTTGAGCCTTGGTGGGGCACTCTCATGGTGCAAACCCTGTCCCTGCAGATCCCTGGGCCACCAGAGAGAACCCCAACCCTTAGCAAGCTGCAAGTACCTTTGTCACTGATTTACCCTAGGACTTGCATTAAGACTACAGGCTGTTTCACAGATATCTCTTCAACTCCCACAATGAGGGATGGTAGTTGGGCAGATGGGGATTTTCTCTTGGTCCCCATACCTGAGGTGCTCAGGAATGGTGATTATTGTGAGCACTGCTTGAGGATGCACAGACTGACCACATGGATCCAGCCAAACACATTAATATCTTGTTTTTATCTCTGCACCACCAATCCTGCATCCAGTGGTAGATGAAATAAGCCTCCAGTGGACCAGCAGTGCTTTAAACCTTAACACCATGCCTGAATTATTTTTGGGTCTGCTTCACCCTTGAGGAAAGCACATTTAGAGCATCCCAGTTTTTGGGCTTTTCTATCTGGGGGCTAGTGCAGTGAAACAGTGTCAAACAGTGTTTGCTGTTTCCTATTTATGTCAGATTAATCCCTTAAAATGCACAGCTGGATACACATGGCACCCACACACATTCAAGGATGGTCACATGGTTGGAGTGTGAGAAACAAAGCAGTGATGAAAACCCGTCCGTCTGTTGTATTTCCTTCATAAAGCTTCCTAAGGCTCCTCTTCCTCATTAGCAAATCTAGTAATTTATTAAATATGACAAAAGCTGAGAAAAGCCTGGCTTGGTTTAATCAAATAGACTTACACACCACAGAAGTCAGGTCTGATATCAGCAGAACTTAAACATGGACCCAAACAGGTGGTTTATAGAGATGCACGAAGAGATGGAAATGTCCAAACTGTGGGTGTTGTCCAAAAAGGTGGGACTTTGCCTGGGAAGGACACAGGTGAAAAATATTCTGAACAGCTTTGCACTGGACTGTTTGGGAAAAAGTAATACGTGTCCTTTTTCAGCTGTGCTGGTAACTGCTCAGGACATCCACCTGCTGACCATTTTCCTGCCCAAAAGGAGAACCTGCTGCCACATGGTTTCTCCCACCTCACCTCCTCTGTTAGCTCCTTCCGGACAGGAGAACCAACCTGATCTTCCATTCTTTTCAGAAAGAAAAATTCTTACCATCCCTCATGGCAATCTGGAAGTTTTGCCCTTGGTTGCATGGAAAGCAGGACTTTGGCTCTGTGGAGCCTCCATGCTGGAGGCATTGTTTCTGTACAATGCAGAACTCTCATCACCAGACAGAGATAGGGGTGGCAGATTAGCAGGTCTTAAAGAAGAAGAGAGTGGTATGACTAAATGTCACCAGTATGAAGACAAGGGATTAAAAATTAAGGGCTTTGGGATGAGATAACTAAGTACAAACACTGATGAGCTTAAATAAAGTACTGGATTTCACAAGGGAAGAAACAACATGTAATGAGACAAAAACAAAACAGAAAATATATTAAAAGAAATTCCATTTATTCATACAATAATCTTGAAAACTTGTCTGATGTTATTGGCACATTCTAAAGCCTCTGTTTGTCAGAAGAGCTTTCATATGTGGTCTCTGAATATGTTACAGCCTGCAGGAAGGCTGAGTGGCTTGCTCTGTTCACGTATTTATTATTTTACAATTTTCTCAGTTCTTTACATGAACTGACATTTTAAAGCTACCCTTTCAGCAAATTGATTACAATTTGGATAAGTGGAACTTGTTTTGATGGTGGATTTTAGGTTTATCATCACTGGCAAATGCTGTTTTAAAGAAATCTTTCAACTAAGTTAGCAAAAATCATAGGTCTAGCAAAATGGTTTCTCTTTCTGATTTCACATAAGAAAATAAAATGAAGAAAAAGAGATTAAATTAATAGAATAATTTGAAATTCGTCTTTGTTCTAAAATTTAAGTGAAAACCTCAGACAAAAAGTGCTGAAATTCTATAGCCTACATGCTGTTTTAAAGGTAGTGCAAGCCAGAAGAATTCATGCGCAATTTAAACAGCTTTTGATAAATATATTCAAATACAATTCTTATAACTCTCCTCCTACTGAAGTCTCTTTTTTGCCCCCCAAATTAAATCCCAGTGAAGCTGGCCTAGTCTTGGCAAGGCCCTTCATTGACAATGTTCACATTTTAATGTATCACACCAGCAAATTATCTGAATAGTTTTAACTAAATATTCTGGAGTAGTTAGCCTAACTACAGCTTTCCACCCTTAATACCTTTGCATCTTCGTCCTAGACTGTCAAAAACCACCACTGCAGACATGACCTCACACGGCTGTAAAGCTGCATAGGAAACTTCTTCAGCAAAGCAAACAGGCAGTCTGCATATCACTCTCCTTTGCCTTTTTTTATATGTTAACTTTACTGGCATTAATGGAGTAACAGAATCCTGACTGAGGTCTCTTCACTGATGTCTAACATTAAAGACAGATTAGCTTTGTTTTTGTGGCCTCTTTTGGAGTTGATTGTTCTTCCTGCCAGTCTTCATAGATTATATTCAGATGACCAATATGATCTTAGTTTACTTTTACCTCATATATAAGAGGTCTCCTTCCAACATACTAGGAAGCACTAATAGCAGAGTGGATTCAGTCTCCCTAGGGCAAGACAATGGTGAAACCTAGGACAGATACCTGCTTGTTTGAAGGAGCTATGTCTGACCGTCCACTGACTTACTGCTTATTTTTAATTCTCCTAGTATCAGGAAGGGTACTAAAGATAAACTTAAAAACCCCCAAAAAACCCCCAAGAACTTTTGGTCTCTGGAGAGGACTAGCTCTCTTCAGCAGTAAAAAACAGGATGAACTGCAGTGATTCACTTCTATGGGATTGTCTGGGATGGGCATCCCTCTTCACACTCTGTGTCTGTGATTGGAGTAAGACAGAAATGTTCCAGCATGGGAATGAGCATCATACTGCTTGCAAGTCCAGTCTATGAGATTCCTGAGAAAACCTTGCTTCAAAAAAGTCAGGACAGAATGTGGAAACATGAGAGAGCATGAGTGGCAACCTGCATGAGATCCTAATCTTCTAGTGTTTCATGGAAGGATTAACTTCAGCGGGAGCTGGGTTATGTTTAAAATGATTGCTGACCTACAGTTATCCAGAAAACCCTTTGTTCCCTTTAACCGGTATGCAATCAAATCCTCAGCAGGTCAGAGAGCCTGGCTGTTAAAGATAGCTGTCACTCCTTAGGTGACAGCTGTCTCTTAGTGGCAGCGTGAAGCAATGATGAAGATCTTCTGTTCTGTGCACCTTGAAAGGTGCACCTCTAAAGGGTTGTGAACTGGTGCAGTGACAGCAAGCACAGCCAGGACACCTGGGTAAGGCAGCAGCATGGGACTGAGTACTGCTATCTCAGAGCTGTGCTCCCCACACACCAACCTGTCCTGCTACGGTGGTTCACCTCAGCCAGCAGCACAAAAATAAATCAGCCATAGGACTGTGCTAATTCACACACCCCAGCAAGAGAGTGTCCAAGGCCACTCCAGCAACTAGGAGGTGACTGAGTCTGAAATGCTGCTCCTTGACCAGCTTCTGGGTGGAAGTGGCGGTGGGGTGTCTCAGGACCTGCCCCTAAAATATTTTCCTAGAAGATCCTGCAACACCAGGCAGCATTACCCTCCATCAGTTTAGTAGGGTTTTGTCTTGTGTTTTGAGCATCCAGAGTTTAGCAGAGGGCAAATAGACAGTTTAGGAGACTCAGAGGGGATTAGGGATGAAATTAAAGCAAAAGCAAGGGCTGGTCTTAGCGCGTAAGGTGGTACCACATGGGAGGACGCAGAGGCTGGGGAGAGGGGAGCCCTGATGGCTGCTTAACTCATTCTTCTGGTTTTCACTGTACTGAACAGCAGTGCTGTCAGCACCTGCAATAAGAGATGTTCCGCGTGTCTTAAGATCCATTTTGGCTCACTACTGTATCAATCTTTAGCTGCTGCCAACTGCTTACTTCAGCTTCAACTTCTACCAACCAGCTTCCCAAGCTGCCTTGGTGGGGCTGGCAGTGTTGGTCGCACTGCCTGCTTCCTGGTGTTTGCAGGAGATGGCAAACATCAAGGGCTTTGCATCCTCAAGGAGGTCAATGGGTTGTTGATCCTTCAGGGCTTTTGGCACTGCAAAAATCATTGACATGCTGGCACGAACTCAGCTATCCTGCCACGTGAAGCACGAACCACCAACCCTAACCAGCTGTCAATGCTGTGGTCAGCAAGGTTGGGGGTGAGCTCTCTGGCAGTCACCTGGTAAAATGCTACCACATTCCCATCCACAGGGATTTGTGCCAGTCAGTGGCCTGTCACCAGGATGGTGGTGGCTCACACAAAGTGTGGCCACGCATTCCCACAATGCTTGTTTGGTTGGGACAGCTGCTGCAAATCCAATAGGAGAAAAAAAGCCAGTTTTACTTGTAGCAAGCAGAATCCTAGGATAGGTCCTGAGCTGTCACCCACTGTCACAGCCCCCGCTGTACGTGGGCATTCGGTCTATTAGGAATTACTACAAGAGGAGCAAAGCTTTTGGGAAGGGAGGACTGAGAGGGTTTTTCCAGGTTGTTTCCTCTAAAGCCTTTTTCATCTCTGAAGACTCAAATTCTGCTGTCCTGCTGTCAGAGTTACATGGCCGAATCAAGATCTGAGGTGACGGGGGAGCCCTGAAATGCACAGCGTTGTCAGAAGCTGGGCGCTGGGAGGTGCATGCGTGAGAACGGGATCCAGTCCCGCAGTTGCCTTAGGGGAATCAGTGTTATTTTCCTATTACTTTACTGCCTCGATGACAAGGCAAACAAGGGGAAAAAAGGGCTGGAGAGGGCTAAATCTCTTCCTTTTATTTCGTTCCTTTCACAGATCAAAATCCTTTCGTGCAACTCCCAAGCTGGGAAAGAAAATGTGTGGAAGAGAAACAGGTAACGAGAATGAGCTCTATCCAGAAATAGGAGGGAGAGCAAGGGAGGGATAAATTAGAGTAGAAATCTTTTGGATGCAGGCAAACAGGTGGGGGGTTGTCTGGTCTGTGAAGGCAGGGTGTCTGCAATCTTTGTAGCGATTAGATTTAATGGGACAGACACGTTTCTCTCCTTTGCATCCCCTCCTCCTCTCAGCCTGAGGGGGAGAAAGGAGGGAGGTGGTGATGGGGAGGTGGCAGGGGAAGAGAAGATTTGAAAGAGTCTTTGACGTCAGCCCTGCCCTATAAAAAGCTGGCAAGGAGCTGGAAAGCAGACAGCAGAGCTTGTGGAAGAGCAAAGATGCCAACCCCGAACATCTCCACCTCTGCAGCCAAAGGCTTCCGCAGGGCGGTGTCGGAGCTGGACTCCAAGCAAGCTGAGGCCATCATGGTAAGACAACTCTACCCCACTTCTTTCCCTCCCCCTCCAAAAACCACAACCTCTCCCATAGGTATAGGCAGAGGGAGGCAGAAATAGATGGACCAACATTGCCTTTGTGGGAGTTGGCCGACACAGGCACCTCCTGGCTCTTGTCTGGCAAAGGAAAATTACTCAAGCAGTTCTCTCTACATACTGGTACACGTGAAATGCAAACATTTAGGGGGGTGAAAACTTGAACTAATGCAACCCCCACCACCTCAGCCAAAAGTAAGGTGAATAACCCATAGACCTAAGGCAAGAATAGCAAGGAATCCCCAGTGTGAAAGGGAATTTGAAAATCTTAATGTTCTCCTAGTTTCAAGACATTATACTGCAGAGATTTCACCTGTTGTTGCATAATAAAAAAGTGGGGCTCTTGTTTTAGACAGCACACAAGGCACAGGCAGTATAACTAGTTTGTTCACTGCTGCTGTGTCCATAGTTTATCTCCCAGAACATCCTTTCCCCATTTCTGTTCCCAGTCTTCCCTGATGTGGTCTCAGCCCTATAGTTAGCCTGGGGAATGCTTCTGCACACACCAAATCTGAATCTGTTAGGGGAAGGAGAGGAAAACTTCCCAATGAGCTCTCAAATGCCTTTAAAAAGCCAAGCCTGGCCAACCCATTGGACTGGCTGTAGGGACAGGGACATTTCACCTCCTAACCCCAAAGCCTTGGCAGGCAGGACAAGCCTGAAGACCCCCAGCATGGGACAGTCTTGTGGGTCTGAGTTGTGTACCGGCTGCGGGTGATGCTGAGGGAGCCAGAGCAGCCAGTGGCAATGGGAGCACCAGAAGGGGACCCCCTGGGGATGCTGGGCAGGAGAAAACTCAGGAATAGAGATGTGTTAGGTAGCAGATGTGTTTGGCAGATATCTGCAGCATGACTCCAGCAGGTCAGTTATAGAGCTCCCCAGTTCCTTCCCCTATGCTTGCTGCCTTTTTCATCCACCCTTCTCTTAACCCTGTGCAATGCTCTGCCTTGCTAAAATCAGCCACTACATTGACAGACAGGTATTTTGGAGAGTGGAGTTTGCTGGGAAGGAAGGGAAACATTTAGGAAACAAGGAGGTAAAGTTGCCTTCTCTAATAAATGGAAATCAGGGAAGGCTTCCCGCTAACAGTCATTTTCATTCCGGCAAAATAACGAACACATAAGTGGTTCTTGAAAACCTGGTATTTTTCAAGTATTTGAGATGCTTGTTGAAATGCTCATCTGGAAAAGGGAAGAGTGTTTGGTTATTACACCCTCTGGGGTGCTGCTCCGTGTTTTATGGGAAATGGGCCACTGAACAGAGGCGCCAGAGGAATTCAGGTTCAACAGATGGGCTGACAGGAGTGTGGCAACCTGCTTGGGGTGAGCAGTTCCTCCAGCCTGGAGGGTACATAAAACTTCAGCCTGTGTTTGTGTCCCTTCTTTGAATAGAAATTTTCAGAAAAAAAACCCCAAACTAAAATTAAAACTTTAACATGTGAGGATTATTTGGAGAGTGAGATGCACGAAAAACTTTGTTCTTTGCTCTCATCTAGCACAGATCTCCACAATCCTGTCTCTTATTTTGCTGGCTTCCACCAGGCAAGAAGCATGACTGCATTTGCGTGTGACATTGTTCCTGGCCCTCGTGTTGTCAGTGGGACAATGGATATCAGCCACACAGCCCTTGCCCACCATCACACCACCTCCAGCAGATCTGAGGGGTTCCCTTGCCATTTTCCCCGAGGGACCAGCACTGTGCTCCAGGGGAAACTGTGCAAAATGGGGGGGGGGGGGGAACAGACCTTTGCAATCCCAGAACTTGTCTACAGCAGCAGGTATTTTATGTGTCAGCTGAGCCAGCCAAACATCAAACGCACACCGTGGAAAAATCTTTTGTTATATATGAAGTTTTTCTGCTGCTAATAGTTTTTGCAAGAGACCCTGGGACTGTAGCTGGAGCTGGGTTTGGTTACAGAGCACACAAACAGAGGTAGCCAGGAGACAGCCACTGGAGACAAACCAGCATGAAAGAGTGCCCAGGGAAGCAGGGGTAGGATGTTACTGTCCCCACATTGACGAGAGGGAAACAGTCTTTACAATCCTTCTTGCTTGCTGCAAATAATGAGCCAGGGGAAAAAACCAAAACAAAGTAACTCCAAACACAGTGTTTTACTTATTCTACTCAGGCTGGGCACTCTGAGTTTCAGTAAATTCAAAGACGGAAAAATGAACAAACCCTTCATAAGAGGCACAAACTAACCCTTCAAAAAAGGTGAATGATCATATCAGACTCGGGCCCTGATTAGGCAAATAAATGCTTTGCAAAATCAAATTACATTTCTCACTGTAGCCAGATATGCACTCAGGGAGCCAGTCTGCAAGGCAATTTGGAAATACCATACAATGGCACCTTCAGAAGAAAGAAAGGCATTTATCATAAGATCAGTTTGGCTATTATACATGCCACATTTCTAATTTCCAGCAAAAGAAGATAATACTCCAGTCAGCATAAATGTGAGGGGCAGAGGAGAGAAAGATGAGATGGGGAGTGTGCAGCCAGGCAGCTTCCACCTGCCAGAGGAGGCAGCAGGCAGCCAAATCCCTTCCAGCCCTCTTCTCCCAAGCAAAATTCAGAAATCAGCCTTTTACCAGTGTTTTTTTGTTTGTTTGTTTGGTTTTTTGTTTGTTTGTGGTTTTTTGGTTTTGTTTGGTTGGTTTTTTTAATTTACCACCTAAAACACCATGGAGCTAAGGAACTTACAGGACTCCTATACAGGGACTGAAGTCCCCCAGTCCTGCCTACCTGGGGCCACCCAGTCTCAGCACATATGTCTGAGTGGTTGAGGCTCCCTCTCATGGTGCAGCTTTCCAGCCTCGCCTTTTAAACTCCTCCAAGTTGGATTTCAACCTGATTTGCAGCCTAAATACGGGGTTATAATTTCCCTCCTCTCCTCTTCTCCACCCCATAAGTAAAATCCTCTGCCTCAGAGCACAGTGTGACAAAGCATCCTTAGGTATCATCACTGCCTGGCTTGGGGTCGCTGTGGAGACCATTTTCTGTGCCTGGCACGGGGCTGTTTGCCTGGCACGGGGCTGTTTGCCCTGCTTATTGCAGGCACTTTAAAGTAAATACTGGCTTAGCTTTAAACACTGTAGTGATGCAAAACACACGCCTAAAGCTGAGCACATGCTCACAAGGTTTTAAAAGTTATGGCTGAGGTTACTTTTTAGATGTCTGCTCTCTTTGGGCATGAATACCACCAACTTAGACAAGCAGCAATCTATGCTTATTTATTAGAAGGTGATTTTCTGTGCCATGAGGAATAAAGGGTGGATTGGCAAACATAATTTCAGAGGGGTATCTTTACTAAAAAAGATATCTTTACTAAAAAAGACAGAAATGCAGTGGCTGGTGCCTCGATGTGCTGCAGTTTTGAGGTTGCATTTAAAATGTTGGCTTTACACTGCTAAAGCATCCAAGAGGATTTTTACAGGAAACATTACTTACTGATAGTGGGCTTTGAAAATCAGAGAGAAAATGAGCTTAGTAGTCAATCAGGCTGCCTTTTTAAAAGGAAAACATTCTCAAAATTTTCACAAGGTAGGGAAAGCACTGCTTGGTTAGCATTTCTATCCCTTCAGAATATTTTCAATGTGACCAGAGGGAAAACTGCAGCCAATCCCACTCTGGTCCTTGTTCAGTGCTTACCCAGGTTTCTTTTAGCAAGTTCTGGGGGTTTGTCATCTGGTTTGTGTATTGAACACAGAAAATTGGAACCAGCTGAGCTGCCTCTAAATGGAAAACTGGTTGTAAAAAGACAAAGAACAAATAAGTCGGTATATGAGCTATTTGTATAACAAAAGAAATAGTGGTGATTGAAATAGTGTGTAGTTCACTATAAATATAAACGAGTGACCTAACATGACTTCAGGCACAGAGCTGCAGCATTTTAGGTTCAATTCCAAATAACAGAAATCTGCGGGAGTTTGTTTGGACAAAACAAATCTATAGATGAGTGGGAGGAATTTATTTTCTGGGGTATATGGATGTGGTTCCAATTACACTTCAGTGGGCAAGCATCCACTTAATATCAAAAGAAAATGTCACATTGGATCCTGGGAGCAGTTTAGTTAAGCTGCTCTGCTAATACACCTGCAAACAATTCATGTTTCCTGGCCAGGCACAGCTGTGGGCTTCAGCTGTCCCTCACAAAGTATCTTTTCACAGATGACTTCAGGTCTGTCTAGTGCCTCTCCACTTGAGTTCATCAGACACCTGAAAGCTATGTAAGATTGTTTATGATTTTTGTTTTTTGAAGGATATTGAAAACTGTTGCTAGGGAAGGTGAGGGGAGAAGCTCACTCTCCAATCATGTTAAAAAGATATTTTACACATATTTTTTCCAAAAGCTGCACATTTCCAAAAGTTCAGTTCTAAAACCTCAGTCCTCATCACCAGATCTTCCTCTACAAAGTCAAGCAAGTCAATACAACTTTTCCCTGCTTCCTCTGCTGAGATGCATTAGTCATATCTGATCCAGCTACTGGGGATGTCTCTGATCTCCCCTTCTGTTCTGCCTTCAGTCTCCACGGTTCATTGGAAGACGTCAAAGCCTCATTGAAGATGCCAGGAAGGAAAGAGAAGCTGCAGCTGCAGCTACTGATGCTGCAGAGTCTACAGAGACCATTGTATTTGAGGAGAAGGATGGGAGAGCCATGCTGAACCTCTTCTTCATGCTCAAGGGAGCCAAGACTTCACCACTGTCCCGTGTACTTAAAGTATTTGAGGTGAGTACCTAAACTGTTGTATGGTAGTCAAGGAATACACTTCAGGTTTCATGACTGTTCTGTGAGAAATATCACTTCAGCCTAATAAAAAAGAATTTGTCTAGGTCTGCCTACTGCAAATGATCAGTCTGATGTCCCCACAGTTATACTTTGCTCATACCCCAGTGTGCCCTCACTTGCCATCACTAAGAAAGAGGCATACCTATGTCTTGCAGTGCTGTTAAGCTCTGGGCTTAATTTTGCTTAATTATTGGATCCAACCACACAGGTTTACACTTCCAGTCCACACCCTTGTGGCATACTCTGACAACTCTCTCCACTGTTCAGCACTTCAACTTCATGTGAAGGGCTCTAATCCCACACTCAAAGCAAGCTGTGCACCCCGCCTGCCTGCAGACCAAACTCACCTTCCTTGTGGGTCAAGGCTTTAACAGTCTCTGAATGGCATTGACACGCTGGTCCTTGGTCAAATAGTTACAGGAACTACTTCACCCTGGGAGTAAAACTGGTATCTTGATTTCAAAATTTCCTCTCTACTTCAAGGATTAATTTGATTCACATGTTAAAGATTCTGTTTGATTCCTCCCCCTCCCCCCCTGAGATGCATCCTGTATATGCCTTTAATACCAAGGCAAGCTGCTAACTGAGGTTTTTCCCCCTAGCCAGCAATATATTGTTGCATTATATAGGATCTCGGTACCATGAATGGAAAGACTGGTTGTCTTTCCATTGGAAATAGTTGCTACCTATTTAAACAGTAATCAAAGCTTGCATATATCTAGTACATTTTCATCCAGAATGATTCAAAAGTGTTTTGCAAACTGAGGTTCTGAGATGTGTTTTATTCATGGTAATTTAATTTCACTGACTTCAGCAGTGATGGGAGAGGACAATTTGTTCCTAATAATCTGTTATGTGGCTTCTAAGGGGCCTCTGGAGGTCTCTAGTCCAACCTCCTGCTCAGAGCAGGTCCAGTCACAGCAGGTTGTTCAGGGCTTTATGCGCTGTACAGTAAACCCACTACTTAACAGCTGTCAACCTACAAAAAGTATACTTATCCTTTGGGGGATATTTCCCTGAAATTGTAGGGCATTCTACTTATTCATTGCCCATGTAGTATTATCTCTGATACTCTTATGAAAAATGTTTAAGTTCTTCAGCAATTACAAAATGTCTTGCATCGCCTCTAAAAAGACTGTTGCAAGACAAGCTGTTTTCTGGGAAACATATGGTTCTTGTCTCAAGACTGAAAGAATCCCTATGAAAAACTTAACAGACAAAACTCTTGGTGTTGCCATGACTGGGTTCTCCTTCCCAGAAGTGCACAGACAAAGCATGAAAAATCTATCAATGTAACATTCAACAGGCTGCTCAGTGGGTATGAAACAGATGTGTGGGCTCTTGTACTTGGTAGATTTTATGTTACCCTGCATTTAAACTCTGTAGTTTAAATAATTTCAAAACACCAAGAGAGAAGCTTGGGCAGCTTATGTTCAAATGTTGTTTGTTTCATCCTGGAGCAAAAAAGCTCTCTGAGCTTGTCACAGAGAGAGCTTTAAATATAATAAAAAGACAACCATGTCAAGCCCCAATAGAGGAAGATTCATTTCCCAGATCCCTCTGGCAATGCAGGTACAAGACATGAAAGCAGACAGGCATAATGACATTTGCCTCATCATGAGCCAGGCTTCAGGGAAGCTGGTTTCACTCTTCTCTATGTGTTACATGCAGCTAAAGCATAGGTAATGCAATCATAGCTGTCAGATTAATGCAAAGGTATCGATTGTTGAGGGGACAATGTAATAGTGAAGTTGGTAGGTACATTAAAAAACACAGTCCTAAATTTAATTTAGCTGTGGCATTGCATCTGTTCCTTCTCATCTTTTTGCCTCTGATTAACAAAAGAGATCATGTCCCTTCCTCTATCAAAGGTCTTGCAGGGACTTTGGAAAGGTTGGGTCATTGCCCAGGGACTTGGGCTTGTACTGCCAGTTTTCACTGAGCTAAAGAAAATATCCACAAATCTATTTGATTTTGAAAGACTACAGACTCCATTTTGTCTCCTTCTTAGTCCATGGAGGAATAACGAGCCCAAAGGACATCAGTTCTGATAGTGAGCCCACACTGAAGCTGCTGAGGGGGGGTCATGCGATCCCCGCGTTCAGCACCACGGCCAGCGCCGCACCGCCGGCCGCGCCCGGGCAGCCCCTTCACCCCCCACCACACCCCTCCAAACGCCACCTTGGTCTTGGGTGGGAGGTGGAAGGAAAGGGGCCCATGATAAGTGGCACTTTGCCACATCAACGATCTCGCTTGATGTGGTCTTCTTTGCCATTGTGGAAGTCTTCTGTTGGTACCTGTGACCAGCCCAAGTGGCTGCCTGTGCAGAAGGAAAAAGTGTGGAATTAACGGGTAAGTGTGTTTATACTGGAGGTGCGGGGGGGGGTGTGTACGAACTAAACGACAAGAGGGAATCCATCCCAGACTGGAATTGTTAAACCTGGAAAAGAGAAGGCTTTGACATGACCTAATTGCAACCTTCCAGTACCTGAAGGGGGCCTACAAGAAAGATGGAGGGGGACTATTTACAAGAGTATGTAGTGTCAGGACAAGGATAAATGTCTTCAAACTTAAAGAGAGTAGGTTTAGGTTGGATATTAGGAAAAAAATTACTGTAAGCATGGTGAGGCACTGGAACAGGTTGCCTAGAGAAGTTGTGGATGCCCCATCCCTGGGAGTGTTAAAGGGTCAAGTTGGATGGAGCTCTGAGTAACCTGGTCTAGTGAAAGCTGTCTCTGCCCATGACAGGGGGTTTGCAAGTAGTTGATCTTTAAGGTTCCTTCCAACTCAAACCATTCTGATTCTATGTATCCATATGGACATCTTTGGGTAGCAGCAGGAGGTGTTTCAAGTGTTGCTTCATGGTTTTGTTCTTCCTTTCCATGTCCCAAAAGACATTTGAAGCTAAAATTCACCACCTGGAGACCAGGCTTAGCCGAAAGGCCCGTGAAGGGACTGCTGAACTGGAATACTTTGTGCGCTGTGAAGTCCACAGCTCTGACCTCAACACTTTCATTAGCTCCATCAAGAGGGTAGCAGAAGATGTGAGGACCACTAAGGAAGACAAATGTAAGGAACTTACAAACTGTTTCACTTGTGAGGAGAGGCTGAGCTCTCCCTGTTGATAAAGGGTGGAGATTTTGTTATTCCCACTAAAGGGAAAGGGCTACTGTATGCTGAATCTCAGTAAACCAGAAAAGACTGCCTCTGGGACACCTGAATCCTGAAAGCCACTTCCCTCCTTGTCCATTTCTCAACAGACTCCATTGTTCATAGCCCATTCTTCTGGTAACAGATCAAAAAAATAGAATTAGGAGATTGAATTTCTTGCTTGTTCACACCTCTCCTAATGAGCTCTCCATCCCTACTCCAGTGTAATGTGAAGTCTAGAATCTTTCAGTAAAATCCAATTTTCATCTCCTTCTTTATTTTTGTCACAAAATACTCTGCTGAGAGATGGGCAGGAAGTCGTGAGATGCAGATCATGACATTAGACATGACTCTAGAACAAAGACCATTTAGATGGTGGAATTACTGCCCAGAAGGCACAGCTGTGCCATGTGCTGTTTGTTGTGTGTGTGCATTTGGCACACGAGATCAGATGTATCTTACTCCCCCTCACAACCCCTTCTTATTACGGAATGCTCCATCTTGACTTCCACAGGCAGATTGTGACTTTCTCTCTCCCCACAGTTCACTGGTTTCCCAGAAAAATCTGTGAATTGGACAAGTGCCACCATTTGGTCACCAAGTTTGACCCTGACTTGGATCTGGATCACCCGGTGAGTTAGTCTGTATGGGCACACCCTCATACTGAACTCCTGAGTTGTCCCACAGAAGCAGGGAGTTGGAGAACACCTATTAGTGCAGCTGATCAGTCAACTACAGTGAGAATGCCACCTTGAGAGAAGTTTCTCCAGCCAGTGATGAACTTTCTTGCATGAGAAATTTTAGTAACTGATTAAAAATCCTGTCTCTGTTCCTATTTGCCATCACAGGGCTACTCTGACCAAGTATATCGCCAGAGAAGGAAATCAATAGCAGAGATTGCTTTTCACTATAAGCAGTAAGTCTCTTTCCTAACATTCATGAAGGGATAACGACATGTCAATAAACCTGTTGGGAAGTCATTGTACTACATTTTTGACACTTTTTTTATGTTTTGTCTCCCCATTCAGCCTTTCCAGCTCCTTTTGTGTCTCTCTTCTCTCTATTCATTCCAATATTTTCTTAATTAAAAAATATCTGTTTTCATTAATTCATACATCAATACAGATATAATAAGAATAAACTTCCTGCACAAAAAAGCCACATCCATCAGATCTGAAACTTAATTTTGAAATGTAGCATCTCTTTTAGAATGGCAGCTAGTTTTGACTTCAGTGTTTCAACTACTGGAAAAGCTACCACATGCTCAGAAAACTTGTTCTAATGCTTCACTGGAACCCTTGTTCCAATGAACAATGTGAAAAAATGTGAGTTTTCTTTCTAAACTGTTCTTTGATAGCTTTAGCTTTTACCCAGTGGATCATACATGCCTTTCATCTGCTAGATAAAACACTGCTATCGGAGATTTTTTTTTTTTTTGCTATGAGGGTATTTATAGACTAAATGGTTCACCTCCAAACTCTGTCTGATAAATTAAATAGATTCCAGTAACGTTTTCAACATTGTCTTATGTAGATTTAAGACTATTCCTACTTAATACTTCTGATATATGCAGTGATAGGACTCCATCTGTTCACTACAACATCAAACAGAGCTCTAATATTCAGTTAGGTTTGTAAAATATTCCCTAGATCCTATTCAGTGACACTGCCTTTCACCGTAGCATTCTCTCTGAACAGGACTTCAGGTGTAGATGAGCTGTGCTCACTGTAGTGAGCTGTGCTGAAAGCAGACTACAGCAATTACATGGATCACCTTCTTCAGCTACCCCTGCAATTGGTGAGACGCCAGCACGGTTTTCATGTTCTTTGCTGATTTGAAGCCCAGAATATGGACACTGAAGTTTTTATCCTGTATGAATACTAGGTGCACAGAAAGTCACTGTGCCAACAAATGACACAGGAATAAACACTGTCCTAAGATGATGCACCAATTTGCAATGTCTTCTCTTACATCTCACCTGCAGGTTAGTATTTATGAGCCACTGTGTAGTGTCTCTTCAGGCTGTTAATGGAAAAGGAACTATGTTTTTACACTGTAATATATGAATACTTCACTTGTTCAAATAGAGAATAGGAAGACAGGAAATACAATTGCTAACTATGACGAGAAAAAGCAAAATTGTCAGTCTTCTTTAGTGCCCACTTACATCAATGTTAAGATTTTCCATTCTTGCCATCCATAATATTACTGACAATATATTTTTCTGCAGTTCAAATGCATTTAGCTTTCCTTCTTAGCTCATTTTATTTCCCAGCTGGTAGCTCATTCTTGGAGCCACCAGCTCCCTGAATTTCAGGCACATGAAATGAATTTATTTTCACACAGTTGTTTTTGTTGTTTTTTTTTCTGGTAAATGTTGTTCCTGCTAAACTCTTGCTCATCCCTTGATCATTTATAATCTGACTAGACTAACGCTTTTCTTCGTGTCTATGTACTTGTTGCACCTGTACAAAAGACCCAGTACTAAGGCTTTGCCTTTCCTGTCACTCCCTCGTTTGGTTTAAAGAAGATTGATGAACATCATGCAGAGCTTCTCCAAAGTGCTTCCTTCTCGAAGGGAAGAGGAGCCTGGCATGTGCTCTGCTCAGTAATGGTGCATTTGCCTTGCAGTGGGGACCCAATCCCTCACGTGGAGTACACAGCGGAGGAGATCGCTACCTGGTGAGTGCTGATTTGATCAGGGATATTTATTGGCTTCACCACTAGAAGCTGGGAATCAAAACCCAAACGGTTAGGGTGTGGCCTCTTGAAAAATGTATCAGGAGCACAAGCATCTTACTTAATAGCTTGTTGTAAAAGCCAGTAACACATTGCATGGCATTTTATGGTAGGGCCACATCCGGGAGAGCAAGCTACCTCCGAAACAGTGATGCTCTGTCTCCTCCTTTCTTGGGGCTGCATCAACAGCACTTTCACACTGCAGCCCCCAGGAGCCTCCAAAGGAGCTTCCCCAGAGAGCAAGGTAGATAATTTAGAGTCCCACTTCTCTAAGAGTCCTGACTTAGTAGCAGCCTCCAAACAAAGAGCAGTTATCATAGGTGCAGAAAGAAGAGTCCAGTGGGGAATATCTGCATGGTACCTCCCTGGCCTCACTTAGGAAAACACTTCCTTTGAGGATGATTTTTTCCAGGAGCGTTGCTGCAGGAATGTCTCTGAAAACAAGGCCAACTCATATGAGCTGAGTACACAGGCTTCTCAACAAGGTCATCTCCTGGTTCTATTGACTGTCTTCACAGTGCAACTTCAGAAGTTTACCTATTGGGAATATTTTAATTCCAGTTAATACCTTTTATACAATTTCCTGACCTTCAAGTCAGAAATAGGTCTGTGCAGATGTAGCTGCTGCCTTTGCAGGCTCATTTGATGTGTGTCTGTATGTTTACATAGCCCTATCAATGTGCAGAGATATAGACTTAGTGGTGGAGAAAGGCAAAAGGACAAGGAGCCTAGAGGCCTGGGTCCCTGGTAGTGCATAACACTATGACAGGAGAGGACTAGACACATCAAGCCACTGAATGAATGCCACCTCTTATCCTGAAGGAAGGAGGTGTACAGCACCCTGAAGAGCTTGTACCCTACCCATGCCTGCAAGGAGTACCTTGAAGCTTTCAGTCTACTGGAGAAATTCTGTGGCTACAATGAGAACAACATCCCTCAGCTGGAGGAGGTTTCCCGCTTCCTGAAAGGTGAGTATGAGCCTGGAGGACCCAGGTTCAGGGTCTGCCAGGACTCCAGCATGGTGGTGGCAGCTACAGATGACAGCCTGAACCCAAAGGAGAAGAGTGTGAGCTGAGATTTTGGAGGAGAGCTGGTGGTTTTTGCATTGCCCACAGAGGAGAGTGGTAGATCCCAAATGGTGGAGATTGCAGCTAAACACAGTGGGCTGCAATTGAAGGTCAAGCTCACAGTCAAATGATCCCACTGAACAGCTAAAGAGCAGATGTTGTTCCCTAGTAGGAGCAAATAAATTAGATTTGGCATAAAAGAAGCCCTTTAGTTTCCGGTGCTGAGAACACAGGACGTCAGCACAGCCCATGGGCCATGCTCCTCACAGCGATGGTATGTGCTGTTTCAGAGAGGACTGGCTTCCAGCTCCGGCCGGTGGCTGGCTTGTTGTCAGCACGGGACTTCCTCGCCAGCCTGGCCTTCCGCGTCTTCCAGTGCACGCAGTACATCCGCCACGCGTCCTCGCCCATGCACTCCCCCGAGCCGTGAGTATTGCCTGGCCCCCATGGCCTCCCCCTCCTGCATCTCTCACCTGGCTGGCAATTACCCTTTCTCCCCATCGGACACACTCTGTCGGCTGCTGACTGTGTTTTCCTCCTTTCTGCCCTCACATCTGCAGGGATTGCTGTCACGAGCTGCTGGGGCACGTCCCGATGCTGGCTGACAAGACATTTGCCCAGTTCTCTCAGGTAAGGTGGCCATCTGCTTTCTCACCCCTGAGAGAGCGGAGCACAAGGTGGGATCCCAAACCCCAGTGTTGCCACCTAAACCCTTCTTGTTCTTATTAAACATGATGTTCCAGTGATGGACTGAGAACACTAATACTAACTCTGCAGCAAAGCATTTTCAGTCTGAGCACAATGAAGTCCCATCAGATGCATGGCACAGCAGGACAGCAATATCTGTTGTCTCAAAGCAATAAAACAGAGAAATAAATGTATAAGGCCTGCAGACCAAATCTGATGTTTGCCCCTTCCCTTCTTTTCCTAGGACATTGGGCTGGCATCTCTGGGAGCAACTGATGAAGAAATTGAGAAACTAGCAACGGTAAGTTTATATCTTTGCTGAATGGTGGCCCAACCCCTCCAGCAGCATTTCTGTGGTATCAAGGGGACAGGTTCAGCCTGATGCTCCAAGATATGCAGGCTCGGAGCCCCCACCTGAGCTGCCCCAGCCCTGCTCTTTTCACGATGACTGTGCAGAGCAGAGATCAGTTTAACAGCAGAGCTTGCTTGCACATTAACCCAGTTTTCTCGGGCACCAGTAGTATCACCAAGCATCGTATTTCTAACAGCAGCACTGCTGGAACTCTTTGGGATGGGATTAAATGACATCCACTTCCTTTGGCTCTCCCTCAGCAAGGTGACCTATTCTGCTCCAAGGGCACCAAACACCAGCATCACACAGCAGCTGGGTGCACAGGGGACAAGCCCAGGGATGCAGACTCCATCTGTCCTGGTGTCCTGGTGTAAACTTAGTTTAGCACTTTTCTCTGGCAGCAAAGGGTGCAGGCACCTGTTCCTTTAAATAGCCCCAGACCCTGGCTGTGATGTAAGGGCTCAGAAGTGATAGGGAGATGAAGATGACGAGCTGTATCCTCCAGGAGTTTTCCCTTTTCCTTTCACAGCTTTACTGGTTTACAGTGGAGTTTGGGCTCTGCAGACAGAATGGAATAGTCAAAGCCTACGGAGCCGGGCTCCTGTCTTCCTACGGGGAGCTCATAGTAAGTCCCAGCATAATTTGCCTCTCTGCTCTAGACCCTATAGAGCAAAACACCTTCTGTTTCAGCACCTCTACAATGACTTTACCCAATCTGTTCTCCACCTTTGTTTACCCCATATGTGCCCTCCAATCCCCTTAGTTTCATGCTGCCATTTTTCTGCTGTGTTCATAGCACTCCTTGTCAGATGAACCAGAGGTGCGGGATTTTGACCCTGATGCTGCTGCTGTTCAGCCCTACCAGGACCAGAACTACCAACCTGTTTATTTTGTGTCTGAAAGCTTCAGTGATGCCAAAAATAAACTGAGGTAGGACTGGACAGTGAGAGAGACCCAAATAGAAGGAAATTAAAATATAATATACTGAGATAGGAGTTGACAGTATGGCTGCTTTCAGTTCAAGTTCTCAGAAGAACTCTGGAAACTCTTGTCAGGTCTTTAAAGGTTAAGTGATTCTCCAGTTCCTGTGGGGTCCAAAGAGCCCCTACAAAATCTGCTGGACTCAAGGTCTTGGATGTGGAGCAGTGGGCTGGAATGAAAGGCATTCTTGGGGATAAGATTGAGGGAGCAAGAGAAGGGACAGATCTAGCTAGTCTGCCTGTTTCTCACAGGCAGCAGCTACAGACTATCTCCAGTTGCCAGGGGAGGCCAAGCAACATAACAGAGGGCTGATGGTCCAGAAATTGGAGACCCAAACCACCCACCAGGACCACCTCTGCTACCTTGCTGCAGAAGGGCCAAGTGGTATAGGTCAGGTACTGGCTGTCCTTCACGGGAGCATCTTGCCAGCATGTGTCTTTCTGAAACACGGGCTTCTGCATCATGTAAAAGTTTGCTCTGTGGGTGAAAGTTTTAGGAAAATGGTGAAGGAAAATGCTCAAAATGGTGGCATTCTCTGAATTTTGGATGTAGTAAGATGTTTGTCTTTCCGAGCAGCTGTTGTGCAACTTACCCATTTATTATTCAATCAGGAAAAAGACCTAAACAGGCAGGAGAAAATACAAACCCACAAAAACAACCAAACTCAGGCATCATTAGTAGCTCATACACAAACAAAAAAGATTTGCTTGGCTTGGATAGATTCATCCAGGGGGAAAAAAGGAACTTTTTCCTCCTAGGGTTAGCAAACACCAGATAACATCCCACACGTGTAAATGTGTTTCCCCATCCCATGGGACTGTGAACAGGATGGTAAAGGCCAGCTCTACCTATGGTCATCTGATTAAAAGAGCATTTTCTTGGTCATACTGAGAATTGCCTACAGGGGAAAAGCTCAGTCCCTTAATATTTGATTGACAGAGGAAAACTTTGCCTGTACCGTTTTCATCTTAGCTTAGGAAAGAGACAGGATGAGGTAAACATGATGTACATGACTTTGCAGTTCCTTCAAGAGGGGTATTTAATATAAATTAAGAGGACTGCTATATTTTAACTTCTACTTTTATTACCCTCACTTGCACTGTTCACACAACCTGGGGTCCAGCTGCTCCAAAGCAAGCACACACTAGGCTGCTTTAAAAAAAAGCAACTGCTGCCTAATGAGTCATTTTCTTGCATTTAAAAAGGAAATATACACCACATACACAACCAAGATTAGGCTAGAGGGTCTTGACTGTGGCAAGCTTGATTGTGACTGTAAATGATCCTCTTTAAAGAGCTCAGAGACCACACAGATGTTTCCCTCTGAGGTGAAAACATTAAAGCATCTGCATCTTTTGCATTACTGGCAGCTGCCACCACGGACCTGACTATCAATGCTATCCCTCAAGAAAAACCTCTTTTCTCGGAAAGGGTACACCCCCCCAGTGCCCTTCCAAGCACCTCTGTCATATTTATATGCTTCAAAAGGTGTCAAGTGATCACACCCACGCTGGAAGGCAAGTTTCTAGCCATTAGCAGCTGTGCTATGAGTCATGGTTGTGGCTGATGGCATTAAGAAGAGAGGTGAGCTGGACCTTGCCTGGTGGAACTGAGATAAACCACATCTTTCAGGAGATGGACAATGTGAATATGCAGGAAACCCCTTCATTTGCACGTTTTTGCTGTTTTCCTGCAAGAATGGCAGCTCCCTGCCAGCGTTAGCCTGCACCTTGGACCTTTTTGCCCCTTGGCCCTATGTGTTGTGTTTTCCCCCAAACCCTTGCAATTCCAGACTAAGCACGAAGTATCAGCTAGAGGAACATCTGCCTCCGTCTGGGAAAGGGCTGTGCTTCCCCGAGCCCTGTGCCAGAGCAGACCTGTGGTAGCCACAAGAGGGTAGCCTAAGCTAAGCAATTCAGGAGCGAAAGGGTGAAGCCTCTGCAGAGGCAAGGATCATGCCTGTTGCTATTGCTGTTTGCACCCTCATCTTCCCAGGCCTTTCCAGCATGAGATTGTAGCCATGAGTACCTAAATATAAACTCCCAGCTCTATATTTACATAGCCCCCAAATTAAAAAACCCTACCTTGTCAAGTATACAAATCTTAGCATTGGAAGCGAATGTGGGCAACTCTGGGGAAACCTTACCCTTGACTTGCTTTCACTTGACCATGTAATTCTCCATTAGAAAAGTACCAACAAGGTCTTGCTGTTGAGAGATATCAGGTGAAGTCAAGTTCATCACTGAGATCTAGGCTGCAGTTAGCTTTTTGTATGGTAGTGCAGCTTTGCTCAAGCACAAGTCTCTGGTGATGCTGTTCTCATCCTCTAGCTCAGGTCTGAGGCACTGCCTGTCAAATCTATCCTTAAGATGACACACAGCTAGTTTCCCCCTCCCCAAGTAGAGATTAGTCAATAAATGAATGTCAGAAAGGATTTAGTAATATAATACTATAATACCACGGGCTTTCCCTGCAATTAGCTTCTAAATCTCCTTGGCAATTCGTGAAAAAGTGGAGCTGACCACTTCAGTGTACCCTCTGATTTGGTACAAGCTCATGTGTTCAGCCCACAGAAACTCACAGGCATACTCATGGTTTTCCTTGATGAACAGAAGGGATTTCAACTACTGCTATAGTCCTGTGGAACTGGAAAGGTGGGAAACCAGAGCTTTTGTGCTAACCTGGAAACTCTGCCTAAAGGAGGCATTAACCTGTTGTGATCTTCCTGCATAACTGGTGGTGGGTAGGAGGGAGACTCAGAATCCATCTCTTGTACCCAGCTGTCTGCACCCTTCCCTTGCAGGAGCTATGCAGCACATATCAAGCGGCCCTTCTCAGTGAAATACGAGCCCTACACCCACAGCATCGAGCTCCTGGACAGCCCTCAGATGATCTGTCACTCCCTGGAGAGCGTAAGGGATGAGCTTCACTCGCTGATTAATGCACTCAATGTTATCAGTTAATACAAGAACTGAGCTATTTCCGTCCCTTCTTCCCTCTCAGCCCCAAACGTGCCCGCTCTGCCTTCACCCAGTTCCCATCTGATAATTCCTGTCTTCTCCAAACATTTGCACTGCTGCCTGTCACCATGCAACCCCAACAGCTTTCCACTTTTGTATGTAGGGCCAGCTGGGAGGAGGGCAGCGGGATGGACCCAAGGCTTGTTGGCTTTTTGGGTAGCTTTTCTATTGACTGCTGGAAGAGTCTTAGCAGAGACAAAAAGCATGGTCAAGCTAAACAGTTGAAATCAAGAGCTGTGTGCTGGGCTTCTGAGTGCAAGGAAGAGGGAAAAAAATCTTCCTTATTAAAAAACAAAAAAAAAAAAGAAAAAAGGAGAGAGAGACATGTTTTGTTGGTTTCTTGGTTTTGAGGTTTTTTTGGTTCATTTTTGGGTTTTTGTTTTGGTTTTTTTGTTTGTTTCTTTTGTGGGTTTTTTTTTCCAATTTGAGAGAATAAATTAATCTGCTTTCTTTTTATCCCCAAAGCAACTTCATGAATGACCCTCAGTCCCCACCATATCCTGCCTCTTATAGCCTCATACATTTGTGAAATCCAGAGCCGCTCCAGAACCTGAACCAATTCTGTGAGTTTTGAAATTTCAGCTCCCAGCCTCCCCTCAGTTTCTTGCACAGGGGGATGCCTAGGCACAAACCCCTGGGCTGTGCCCCACCCAGCTGCAATCAGCATTGTTGCTTGCTTGAACCTCTAAACTGATCTACGCCAGGAGTTTTCTCTGGCACAGAGCAGCCCTGACCTACCTGTATCCCCCCCAGCACAAACACCACCGAACAATCCCTGGCCACTCCAGAGCAGAGCATGGACACCCCCTTCAGGCTCTCTTTTAGAAGCTCCCACAGCACGCAGTGCTGAAGAGCCCAGCTGCCATTCTTCACCGCAGGTAGTAATCACAGCTATTGATGTTCATTCGTGCTGGTGGCCCTGGGCAACCTCAGCAACCTCTGAGTTTATTGGTTATTGCAGACTGAGTGGGTCCACTGGTGCCCCGAGTTTGTCAGTCCTTGGGAGAATTTCACAAGCTTTCACTTTTCCAGTCTATCACACAGCACAGTCTTTTTCTTAGTTATTCTGATATCATTATCACCTGATGTAGCTCAGGTGTGTGACTAATGCTATTGCTGGCCATTCATGAGGAAGGTAAACATATGGTTGGGATGCTCAAACCCAGTTTTATCCAGTTTTCACTGTAGATATTAATGGCTTGATCTGACCCAAAGCTCTCAGTTTTCCTCCCCCTGCTTTTGCCCTTCTTATCTTCTTGCAGGCTGTCTCATAACTTAGCGGTTTGCTCAGAAGTTTGGCCCAAGGTTATGCAGCTGTGCAGTATCAGAGCTGGGCTTGGGATCGTGTGGAGGCAGCTAAACAGCTGTGGGGAACAGTGAAGGGGAGAATTACACAGAGTGGTTTGTGATCGTTTATAACATTCTGTGCAGACTTTTACCATCCTTACCCACGATATATGATTTTTATAATTTCCTCTTTAAAGGACTGCAAGGCTTAGCAGTTAAGTTTTGGCTATTAACATGGCTAACATTGCTCTCCGGTGTTACTTCCACTGTGGCTCAGTCATAGTAGTTTACAATCCATTACACTTTATCCCATTTCAGACCTACACAGAACCCCCAGTTCTCTCAATTTTTAACTCCTTAGCTACTGTCAGCATTTAGTCTTCCGCCTGCCTCAATCCCCCCTTTCTGCTTCCTTTCTTGTTTGACCCTCATCCTTTCTGCCACAGACCCTCCCTCCTAAATTCCTCCTAAACTGCTTAAAAGGCCATTACTGAAATCAGCAGCTCAACACCAGGGCTAGCTGCTTTTCCTCAAGTTGTTCCTCCTCCTTGGATTTTCCTGTAAACGAATAAAACTACTGAGTTCATTCAGTTATTGTAATTTTAGAGCACTTTTTCCAAAGCTTCAGCTACGATTTCTCAATCTGGGTGGATCCAGATCATGAGCTGTAACTCTCAAGGCTCCCTTAAGAGCCGTAACAATTTTTCATTTTGGTTCTTCAGTTATTACTATTAGATTAAGTAGCTGGACCAAGCTATGCAAGATTAAGGCAGGCTAGGTCATAGGTTAGCTATCTAGCCATGAAAATCTTATTGGCAACTGCAGTAAAACAGACTAAAAAAAAAAAAGTAAAGCTCCAAACAGGCAAGATGTAACAATGAATGTTAATTAACAATGAAGTTAATGCACAGGTTATCGCCTTGTTAACAATACCAATGCCACTTTACCGGTCTGCAAGTCATTGTTTCTCCTCTCCTTTGGTTGTCACCAGCTTCTGGGCTGCTGCCCATGAGTGCAGCAAGGATGCTTCAAACCCTGCAGCAATGTCAGGCTCCTGATCAGGACCAAGCAGGGAGACCCTGCGGAGGCATTCACTTTCTGGTGTGGCCTCCAGAACCATAAAGGTCTGAAGGTGATCATCTCTAGGTCTCCAAAGCACTTCATGGTCATTATCTGCCTTGTTAAATATCTGAAATTAATGCAATTTGTAAAAAGACCAAAGTTATTAATATGGAGTGAAAAGCTAATTTAGAAATCTTTGTAACTGCAGGAGACCTCAACTCCTCCGCCTTGCCTTGGAGTTTGCATTGCTGGTCCCTCACTCTGTCAGCAGTTGCTTGTTTGAGGAGCTGTAGTAAAATCTGTTGTCCTACAAAAATAGAAAATAAGCAAAACTTGCAGCACAAACCAGCCCCATTAGTATGCAAGCATATAAACAGATCTGCTGGAGCCAGGTGGGAGGTGAACACCAGGCAGGCTGCACCCCCTTGCTTGTGGGAGATGAGCTTGCACTGGGGTGGGCTGTGAGTGTGGGGGCTCAGGCTGCACAGGCGCCAGAGGTTCCTCTTTGGGACATTTTCTGTGTCTGTGTTCTTGACAAATTCATGACAGATTCCAGAATTTTTTGGCCCCTTAGGGGGACATCTGAGAAACATGAACCAGTTTGTATTTACTATTGCTCTCAACTATTTAATATCTTAGAGAATTTATCCTATTAGTAATGTAATAGGTCCCCTTTCATTTTGTCTCTAAGGCTTGTTCGTCTTTATCTGATTTCAAATACATTACTTGACCCCTTATTTTATAAGCCATATATGAATTGTATCCTTGCTTTCTCATTTTACCCATTTTTCATGTTGTTTCTTCTATTCGAGCATTGTTTTCTTCTTTATCCTGCTGTAGTATTTTAGCGTCTTAGACATAGGACCACTAAGGGACAGGCTATCCAAACAAAATATGGTAGAGTTGTAAACCAGTCCCTAATCTGTCACTGCTCCTTAATGCTACTAATAGAGAGGTTAACTTTTCAGCCCATCATTTTGGATATTGTCCTACAATTTTCTTTAGTATATTTTTAATAGTCTGACTTATTTCTTTCTACCAGTCTGGAGGATTGCAGGTGGTAGGGTATATACAGTCCTTGCTTAATCCCCAGGTTACTTATTAAGGCTTGAGTTACTTCACTTGCAACCTCCCTGCTCCCATCCCACTGTTTATCTCATCCTGTCTCAGCTGCTGTCCCATTCTACAAACAATTTTCCGTCACAACATTGTTACAGTTCCAGTAGTTGTATTTCTTTTTAGGTGAAGAGTCTCAATCTATCCCGAAAAGATACTAATTGTGACAAAGAGATACTGATACTCTAGTTTGTGACAGTTTAGCTGGGTGATCCCTTTGCAGTATTTGTCACAGTCCTTGGTTTAGGCAATGCAGTAGTGCTGGCAGCTTTCTTTTAGTAATCCACTTTTGCATCATTACACACCCTATACAATTTTTATTTATGTCCTCTATTTCTTGCTTCATTTGGGGGCAAATATAAATTCTTTGCACTCTTTTCAGAGTACCCTGCACTCCTTAATGTAACTCACTATGTCAGTCTCAGATAGTTTGCTCTCATTCAGCTGGCCACAGTATCCATCCCATCTTCTTTTTTTTAGCTGATACTTTGTTGGGGCTGCAGAAAACAAAATTCAAGTTAATTTATCTACTTTCTCACTAAATTATTTCTCAGTATTGCTTTTAGTCTTCCCATTACTTTAATATCCTTTACATATGTTTGATTTCCAGTCTCCGTCTAAGCTTTTAAAATAAACCTCCTCTTTTCTTCATAGGTGTCCCATTATGTGCTTGCCATTGCCGTTCTCCCTATCATGCACTCATTATTTTGTTCTATTATCAGCATAGTACCTATCTGTAGAGAGATACTGTGTAGAAAGGTTTGTCTTCTACTGACAGCCTGTAAGCTCCTTGGCATGATCCTTTCTCTAATTTCCCCACTACTTGTTCCCTCATTCCACTGATAGCACTATCTTGGGTTATTCTTCCACTTTGTTCAAATGTAGCTCTCCCATGAGTGTGCAATACCTTTGGTTTATTTGTGGTTTCCTTTAAAAGGGTATCCACATTGATAGCCATTTATTCTCTTCATGCTTAAAGCAGAGTAGAAGTAGACTGGGGTACAACTTCACTACTGAGGAGGAAAGCCTCAAACACCATCATAGTCCAGAGTGCCTCTAACCAGGTTTTCTCATGGCCAGGGAAATTTTGGTCCAGCCAATGGACAGGAGAAGACTCATACGCTACTGGAATCCATTTTCCTTCACTATTTCTCTGTAACAGCACTGCTTAGACAGTATCAGCTCATGTTAAAATTCTTATTATGAATAATTTTCCTTTGACTGGGAATTTTAGTGCAGAAGCTTTTCAAGCATCTTCTTTCATGTCAGATAAAGCACTGTCTTGGTCTTTGCTCCAGCTCCCTTCCTGATTCTTTTTCTGTCATTTCCCTAATGCTCTGCTGCTACTAGCAAAGATGGATATGCTGCCATAAGATACTAGCACAGTTATAGATATGCTGCCATAAGAAATTAAATCCTCCCAGCACTCTTCAGAGTTGGGATTGATTAGAGGGAATCTTTATATCACAGAAAGCTTAACCTTTCTAGCATTTATCCATCTTCTTGTTTCACCAGTTCCAGTAGCCAAGCATTTAACTTGGGTTTGTGCCATATTGAAATTGACATTAAATCCTATTTGGTCTATTAATTTTAAAACTCAGCTACTTCTCTCTTGTACCTCTTCTTCTGTAGCTGCAGTTCCCCAAGTATCATCACATAAGGTAATTTCTTTTCTTTGTCCCCCGCATACATCAGTCAAACACTTACTAACACAAGTATGTGCAGCAGGGCAGGTGCTCGGCCCTGTGGGATGCAAGTAAAAGTGTATTGTTTGTCTCTTAATGTGAAAGCAACTCCGTAAATTGCTTCTTCCCCTGCATTTTGCCATATGGGAGCATAGTGTGAACCATGGAGGTGCGTTTGTGCCACTAGCTCTCCTAATTCATCTGCTCTCCAAGGAGCCTGACTCAGCCTCAGGGCTGCCAGGGACAATGGAGATACCTGTGCTCCATTGGGAGTGGGTGGTTGGTACACAGTATCAGGCCCTGCTGACATTCAAGCAGCTCCCTATCAGTTTACTAAAGAGTCTCCACCTTCTTCAAGCTTATGGACTGGTAGTAATGCTGCCAATTGTGTCCTTGTCTTACCATTCTGCTGGGGAATTTGATTAAATGCCCATCATGGCAAAATTAAATGCCTGACATACAATGGATAAAAGCTAGTGGAGCACACGATCTAATCAATTTACCACTTAATCCCCTCGTAATTCCAAATATGAAGCAGTTTCTCTACTATTGTGCTTTCTATCAGTGGCTCTAGCTTACCTACCTTAGGGACACTTTCTTTTTCATTTTAGCAGCTACAGCAGTTCAATCTGCTGTACCCATCTACCCCAGGACAGCATTTGTAGTCTTTGTGGGATATGTGCTATTCTCAACTTTTCCTTCTTTTCCCGTTTGCCAATATCATCCTTGAAATCATATTCCTGTGATGACTCCTGATCCAGTTCTCTCCACCACTTTCTGCTACTCCGGCAGTTATTTTTAATTTTTGCATCCCAATCTGCTCTTGCAAGTGCCTAATTTTAGCTTTGCATTTTACTATGATCAGGTCCCTTTTGAGCTCTCCCTTGCTCCAGGGCAAATCGCTGCACTATATATGTTAATCTCTCTCTTTACTTCTGTAGTTTTTCTTTCTCTTTTTCTAAATTCCTCTGATTCTTTAACTGCCATTGCACATCCTTATTGCCTTTTTGGGCCACTAGATGGTATTCCTTTTCTAAAGACAAACTTATTTCAAGTCACTTGATAGACTCTTTTAAAACACAATTTTCCTGTTGAAGCAGCTGATATTGTAATGTTGCCTTGGTACAGATTATTGCTGCTTCCCATAGCAGTCCCACTATTAGAGGCGGTGCATCCCTGAGTCTCTTTTCATCCACTCTCCCATATCAGGGAACATTTGGTCTCTATCACCCATCAGCTTCCTGTGGGCTGGAGAGGCGCCCACAGCCCTTGCTGTAATCTCTGATATTGTTGGGATTTCCTGTAACCCTCCAGTATTCCTGTTTTCAGGCTTTTTCCTGAGTTGTCTTGGATTTTTCCCATGCTTTCAATTTTGTCTTAAGGTATCCCTTAAGTATTGTGCACAAGGCTGGTTCAATTTGTAGACTTGCCTTGAACGAGATCATAGAATCAGAGAATGATTTGAGTTGGAAAGGACCCTAAAGATCATTTAGTTCCAACCCCTCTGCCATGGGCAGAGACAGTTTTCACTAGATCAGGTTGCTCTGAGCTCCATCCAGCCTGGCCTTTAGATCACTCAGAGAAAAAGGCTTTGAGGATCTACCCAGTCACACCCTTCACCAAAAGATGTTATGAATTCCCTTTTCCTGACAGTGGAGCAAATTTGTAGGACTATGTGGCTGCTTAGAGTCAAGCACGAGCTCATGTCCTTTGGGCGGGTCATTGAAACCTTCATGCCATTTCCCCAGAACTCACCAAACACAACTGCAAGCTCTATAAAAAGTGACTGGGCAAAGCCAGTGTGATGGGTCAGCCCGAGTTGAACGCTCCCATAAATGAAGCACGGGCTGGCGAGGGAGAAAGAAAGGAAAGAAGCCTTCCTCAGAGCCAGGCCCCAACGTACTCCCTGGTGTGTGCGTGTCGCAGTGCCTCGCTGAGTGGTCTCGCTGTTGTTGCTGCTGCTGCCGTGGGTGGATATCTGTCTGTCTCTCTGTGTAAAGAAATATGAAACAGAATTATTTTTCATTTTGGAATTGTGCTGCTGCTGACATGATATTGAGAATAAAGAAATATATTTCTGGCCTAGCATCCTGAGTTTGGCTCTTGCATCCTTCTTCTGTCCAGATTCAAGTCAGCTGCCTTGCCTACAGGCAGTGCACAAAATCCAACTTGGGGAATGTTATGGTGGAAGATCTTCAACTTACACTCATGCAAAAAGTTTACTTGGAGGTGGTAAATGCTCCCATTTTTGCAGACGAGATGATCTAAGCCTTTCTTTGGCAGGATATTACCAATTGCACAATTATGCATGAAACAGTAGTTGGGAGGTCTCTTTTAAACAGTAAAACTCCAGGGGACTTGCCTTAACTATGTGCATTCTCTCCCAGCATTTCTCCCTATTCCTGTTCGGTTCCTGTGGTGCCAGCCAAGTAGGGGTGCCGGTGTGTGCCTTTTGTGCTACTCCAGAGTTATGTTTAAGAAAACTAATTCCAGTCACTACTGCAAGCTTCGTTTTTACATGGAAGCCCTATTCTTCCTCTGGTTAAAATTCCTTCCAGAATCATGGACAGAGGTGGAATAATGTATTGCCAGCACACGCACCCAGGCACCCCAGCATACTCTGAGAGGGAGCTGCCTAATTTAGGACTTGTAAGGATACCCTGTATCTTCACAGTGCTCATTAAAGTGTTACAGCTGTAATGAATTCAACTTCATGACATGCTTCGGAGATAGAAGAGTGCTCTTGTCCCTGTAAAAAGCTGACAGATAAAAGCAGCTAGAGAACCAGAGACTCAGACCAGGCACAGAGCCGGAAAAGTAATTACATGCCTAAACAGCTTTGGGAAGAAGCGTCTAAGTGGCAGATCTGGGGCTTGAACCTCTGTCAGCCCCCTCAGGACCAAATCTTTCTTCTTGTGCTGTGGTGGTACGGATCAGAAGAACTCAATTATTTACAAATCCTATAGCTGCAGGTATGTGCACACACACGCACCGCCTCCCCGGAGAGGGGAATTGATTCGGATAAGGCTGCGTCTGACCTGAGCTGTCATTCGTGCTGCTAATCCGGCTCAAATCAGACTTGTTTTTTTCCCCAGGGACCAGAAAGGGTGCTGCACTTTCCACTGCAAGGAGTTTGTTTTCAGTTTTCCAACACTTGTTCATTACAATGTTTGGAAAAATGCTAGGTTTTCTAGAGGGAAAGATGATCTTTGACATTTTTCTGGCACAGCTGAAAGCAGAAAGTATCTGAAATGTCTTGAAAACTGATCAGGAGATTTTTTTTTGTGGTGATTTTTGTTTTGTTTTGTTCTGGTTTTGTTGTTGTTTTCAACTGAATAGAGAGGTTTGCAAAGACTAGGTAAGGGATTAAAAACCCTATGTGTCTGCACCCCAGAGGTGCTACTGTAGCCTTGCAGCACTCTCATGGTGCAGCTGATAGGGTTGTTTGTGGCAGGTCAATAAAATAAGAATTTGGAGATTAGATGTTTTTTTGAGTCTAACAAGTGCTGTGCTCCAAATCAATGAAGGATTCTTTGTGTCTCTGTTAACCAGTTCTCTCTGAGCATCTTGTATAAGGTGTGTATCAGTCAGGAGCAGCTGTAGCACATCCACTTATTGCCTTCTGCACAGCAAACCTCCCAAACCCATGCGCATCCCAAGAGGGATGGGACCCTCAAAGATTCCTTGTGCATCCCCCAGATGCTCTACTCCAGAGCTGCAGAGGGTTTGGGTCTCAATCTAAATTTCCACAAATCCACAAAACTCTCCAGCTCCAACCAGCCACGGTCACATGTTTCTGTGAACATCTGATGTTCAGGGATTTAGCTTGGGATGAAGCAACTGCTTTTCAAACTCATAATACGTAGATTTGAATTAGACCTGAACTACAGCAATGCAAGACTGGACAAGCTAAGTGATGAACTCCAGTGCCTGATGGGTGCAAGGCCCATCTTGAAGGGATAATGATGCAAAACCCATTTTTTTTTTACTCCTGACATTACTTCTACTTGATCTCTTTGTGATTATTTTCTCTGGGCACAGCAGGGTGAATTGATCTACAAAATATTTTTCGGGACGGTGGAGGATTAAGTGTCTTGCACAGATACTTCAATGCAACAATTGTTACCCAGGACTACCAGAGAAAAACAGGGTGGGGTAACGGAGTTGTTCATTTTCCTTCCACTAAGGTCAGCCTTAAATAACTCTTCCACCTCCCTCAGAGGCTGAGACAAGATAATAAGGACAAAAATGTCAAGTAAAGCACGGGGCCCCTCTATTTACAGCAAAGGCCAAATCGCTAACCAACAGATCGGAGCTTGCTTTCTAAACACCGATAAGCGGCAACTTTGAATTAACAGCCCCGGTTCCTCTGCTGCTGTAAATCAGCCTGACCCCGACTGCCCGCAGCACCCCAGTGCCTCCCCCCGGCCAGGGGCTCCCCCGGCAGCAGGAGGGGGCTGCAGAGGTGGGCTTAACCCTCCCGGGCCCCCGGAGATCGCTGTGCCTGGCACCAAACACCCCCCCTCCCTCCCCTCCCCAGCCCCCTATCACTAACAAGCCTTATCAGTAGGATTTACACCTCCTTGTCTAGGAACCCATAGGAAAGCCTACGGACTAGTTACCGATGTGCATCCAAATCCTTAAAGTAGCTTTAAGTGCTCAAAACAATCCACTTACCCAGAGATAATTAATTATATCAGACCTGGGAGTCCCCATATGCCTTGGCAGGGTAGACCAGACCACTCTACAGCAGGGCCTGACCAACCACAAGCAGGAAAGGGGGCAGCCCTCCTTCAAGTCCTTGGCACCTCGTGGCCCCAGCAGAGAATCCCAGGAGTGAGGAATGACTAGTGTAGCTGACTATAATGCCAGGAAGATGGATGCCTGGGAGCAACCAATAGTGAGCTGGATTTTATTCACTGCCAGATGCCATGCTAGGACAGGTCCTTTGGCACAGAGCTGTGCTGTTTGGTGAAATACCAACTCCCACATGGATTACACTGTGGGAGTGAGGGAAAAGGAGGAAAAAAACCACAGCTCTTGTCTCATGTCCCAGTCCAGCTGGAGGAACCCGAAGTGTTAAAGGTAAAGGAACAAGCAGCACCTCCAGATGTCCTGGAGAGAAGCGGGGCTTCAGGGCAACAGCATCAGGGCAGCCCTAGCCAAAATCTCCAAGAGCACCCTAATAGCAGAACAGGGTTTTTAAAAGTACAGTTTCTTCTAGAAAATAGTGTCTCAAAGCTTCACATTTAAAACTCAGCAGAAAGTGTGGTGCGAGAATGACTACGTTGCTCCTTGATGTCCTCCTACAGTATCGCTTGCAGCCCCCAATTTTATCGTTGGGGAAACCGTGGCATATGTCCAGCTGCAGAGATGAGCAGTGGAAAAGAACACAGAAGTATGTGACACAACAATTTATTTTCAACCCATGAGACCTCTTTACAGCAGGGACACATACAGTCTGAGCCAGCCATTCCTTCATTTTTTTGGCCTTCCTCTCCTTGTCTGCTTGCCACCTCAGCTGCTCATAGCACCCAGTTATAGCACCCATCACTTTCTGCTATGCTTGCTGGTCTCTGGTGGCCTGCCTGTGCTTTCCAGCATTGTGACCAAGGACCAGGTCATCCTTTCCTCTCTTCTACCAAAGGCTTTCCAGGGCCAAGCTGTACCTGTGATGTCACCTGCATGGAAGCCACGGCAGTGGCACCATGAGATTTTAGTGCCTACAATTGTGGACACTGGAGAAAACTCCCTGATGGACTCAATGGCCCCTCTCATGGCTGTTTCTTGAGGACTGGGTCAAGATCCTCTCTAGTTGTGCCCATGGACTTGATGACACAAAGGACAGACATGGTATCAGTGCTGAAAATGTGTATTTTTAGATTGGTGCTGATCAGGCTACTTTTCCAGTGCTTCTCCACTCTGTCGAAGTTATTTGTTACTTTTGTTGCTCAGTACTTGTCCTCTAGCAGGGTGTCATCACCTCTTCTAATGTTTCTCCATCTATGCCAAGTATTACTTTTGGGCCATTAATAGCCACAGTTTTCATCTTCTCATCATTGATAAACAAACTAATTTGTTCTGCTGTGTCTGCTAATAGCTGTGTCTAGGAACTATTAACAGCTCTTAGGTGCTATTTCCTTCTTTACCTTCTCAGAAAATGTGTGTCCAGTAATATTTTCGTGGGGTTAAAAAGAGCTTAGCTGTTTTTTCCATCTCTATTTATAACCTTGCATATGCATGTCCAAGGAAAGATTTGGGGAGCTTTACTTTAGAGTTCATTAAATTTGGTCTAGTTTGCTTGGGTGTTTGTGTAGAGGTTTGAGCCTGCAGAGGCCAGGGGGGCTTCAGCAAGGTGCAGCCAAACTCATTCGCAGGTTCTGTGGTCTCTAGTGAGCTGGGATTGCCAAAGATCATCATTTCCCTACCGAGAGGCTTGATGTGCTCAGGAGGGGTAGCCAGAGGGTTTGAGTCACAGCAGGCTGTTCTCAGAGCTACAGCACACCTGGGAATCTCCCTTGTTCTCTGATGAGAGCTACCGGCTCTTTGGAATTGCTCCCTGGAGCATCTTCTACCAACGAGCTGTATCTCCAGAGGTGGGACTGTACTCACAATCCTCTCTGCACTTCACAGGTAACCCAAAGGTGATGAAAACTGATGGGTCAGACCTGGTTGGTTACACTGGGCTTTGGGATACACCCTCTGTTTTATGAATCCATCCTTTTTGCTCTAAGCAGCGGGATAATGTCCCCAGCCTGGAAGAGCCTGGACAGTTGTGAAATCCAGTCTGGCAGAAGCATCTCCCTTGACCCTGGTGGCTGGTGTGGCAATGGGGACAGCTTACATGCCCTGCACCCAGGCATCCACCCAGATTAGTTTATAGAAGCAGCAGAGATTACTTGTATCCCAGTGAGCGTCCCCCTTGTCTGCTTGCACAATGCCCTGTTTGAAGCAAGGGCATCTCTCATTGTGTGACTCCAGATAAGCCAAACCTCACCCTTTGCTATAGCAGCTTCCTCTCCCCCCTGAGGCCGTGTTGGCTGTCTCCACCGCCACATAACTTTGCAGATATCTCAGGATTTGGTTGCAAGTATTCCCAGGATTAATGCAGGATTTGGTTGCAAGTATTCCCAGGATTAATCACCCTCTTTGGCGCCAGGTTCACCTCCCTACCCTTCATCTTGCACCAGTGCCACTGATGGGGTGGTTGCACTCTGCTGCTGCACATGTGCTTGGACACACCGATGGGAGCAGAGCATCTGGAAACCACCTCTCCCCACCATGTCACCAGCTGTGGCTGCATCCTGCATAGGGAGGGGAGCACAGCCTGGAGGACACAACTGCTGTTCCCTTTTCCCTGTGTTGAGTGAAAAGCTGTAGCTAAAATGGCCCGCGTACTTGGATGCATTGTCCCAGCTACACACCCCCACTGGCTACCAGTGGCCATACTGAGATGCCCAGCCCAGGGGCTGGTCACCCCCAAAAGCTGTTCTTGAGAATGCAGATCCCTCAGGGTGACTTGGGGCCACGCTTTGGCAGGCTGATGGCACAGCACAGCTGTGAATTGGGGCTGTTTGCTTCACAACCCACTGAATTCACCCTTCAGGGAAGAGGAGCCATGCAGTCACTGCTGTGTGGCTCTCTGCTAATCTTTTGGGGCAACACATACGCAGGCATGGGAAGAACAGTCCTGGTGGTGGCTGCCGAGCACCAGAGCAACAATGGGGATGTGGGTGGCATTTTGGGGTCCCTGGGTGCTCTCCAAGAACTTGCTTGCCTCCTGACCTTTGCTGTCAGTAAAACTTTCACAAACCTGTAATAGTTAACTATTTCTCCTGTAATGAGCTTGTTTATTTTTTCAGGTTTGAAAATGTGAGACATCTACAGTAGTAAAGATTTTATTGTGCTCTCAACAGACTGTAAAACTTGACTACATGACACTTGGGATTGGCTAAATCTTGTTCCCACTGATGTAACTGCTCGGGGTCGGGGGTATGTGGGGGAAGGAGGTGGCTTCAAGTCACGTCTGGAGGTGGTTTAGCATGAAGGGCAGGAGCAACCCACTCTCACCCAGCTGCTCCCACCCTTCAGCCAAATGAGCCCGATGTGGACCTGAGGATCTGGGGAGGTCGAAGGAGGCATGCATAGCTGAAACAATGGGTGAGTGCTTGGCTCATCGTTGCCTAATCACATGAAAATCATGGGGAAGCCCAGCCTGGAAAGAGTAAGCTGAGATTTTTCAGGAGAAAAAGCTTTTCCATCTAGAAATGGGCTCCCCTCTTGGCCCCCTCTCTCAGTTCACTGCTGACATGGGAGCTTTCTCTCTAAGACAAAACTTTCCACAGTTTATATCCGTTCTATATCCATTTATATCAATGCTAGCATTTTTCTTATTCCAAAGGACCATTTATGGTAAGAAAATACGTTTTCCAATAAATAATCAAAATGATCATATTTTGGAAGAGGAAAAAAATCAAAGTAGGAAACTTTTGCAAAAAAAATTTGGCCTGTGCTGAAGATTGAGCCAGCATGATATCTTTTTTCCCTGCAATAAATCTTCTGGCTTATTTCTGTACCCAAACTACAAGGAGACAAGAGGAATTCCTCAACGCTCGGGTACAGTCAGCCCTTTCCCTGCTGCGGCACGCTGCAGAAATGCCACGAGCTTTTTGAAGCTAACTCCAGGATTTGGTTAGCCAAGAGTAAGAGAAGTAACACATTGATAGCATGGCACTTCCAAAACAAAATAACACAGCTTTTTTTGCTACATCACTGGTGTAAGCCTCAGGAAAAGGGAAGAGTCAAGCAGGGAAGCTGCCTAGAAGGGAGACAAAAGTGGATAGAGGAGCCTCCTTACAAAGTCCCTCTGTCAATAAAATGCGCTCTCAGGTGACCTCAGGTAACATTCAAAAGTGCAAGAAGGAAAACCCTAAATGGCAAATCTCAGCATGTGATTAACCTGGGGAACATCCTGCTCTGGAGCCTTTCCAAAGCAATCACTGGACTGAGGACCATTGGGCTTCACACCGTGTGATGACTGCAGGAAAGTGATCACCAAGGGGATCTGTAGGGCAATTCTTCAAGTTGTCCTCTTTGTGTGAGATGCCAGCTGCAGAGTCCCTCCTCTGGAGAAAGCATGAGTCACACAAGACTTCTGCTCCTGGCTTTGACAGCCTACTTCAAGTGGGGTAAAATGCCAGGTTTTATCCTTTGTAACTGCTAATTCCCCATCTTTTCCCAGTAAAAAGAAGGTCCAAGTGAATTCTCTGAACTTATACCTTGCTGAAACCTGAGCCCCTCTTCATGGATATACCACTAGGTCATTCAAGTACATCCAATATCTTTTTTGAGGGGAAGAGAGATAGTGTTACACATTGTGCAGAAGTGCTATTA
Source organism: Neopelma chrysocephalum (assembly GCF_003984885.1). Taxonomy (NCBI): domain Eukaryota; kingdom Metazoa; phylum Chordata; class Aves; order Passeriformes; family Pipridae; genus Neopelma; species Neopelma chrysocephalum. Next base: position 8,488,558 of record NW_020897693.1, read on the forward strand.
ACTGTAGTTGGGCATCACAACTTGGATTTATTAGCAGGAGGCTGAAAGACCTACATGGCAGGGGATGTAACTGATAACCTTGTCTTGCATCCATTTGAGCAAACGGGTCCCCTCCCTGAGCACTCATCAGAGATTTAGTGCCTCTCATGAGCCTTTTTGCAATCACAGTCATTTAGCAAACATATGATACTTCACACTCAAAGGGGCATATGGGACTTCCTACCTCCTAGATGTTGATGGATGGAATTGCTTTGGCTACTCAAGAAACGAAAGCTCTGATTCAAGTCTTGAGGCACTGTGCTGATTTCAGTGAACTTCCTTCTGATTTATGCTGTGTATGAAGAATCAGGCTTATTCTAAGTTAAACAAGCAACACAGTTCAAACAAATGAAAATGTCTCCTACTCAGTTGTGCTGAGCACTTGTCTCAAAATTTGGAGCAATGGGAAGTTTGAGGATGATCTCGTCCCCAGTATTTAAAATGTGCCTTCTCAGGAAGAAAGAAAAAAAAAAAAGAAAGCAGAAGAAAGCATCCTTTAAGCAGAAAGAGGTACAAGCTTGGTATTGTGGCAGAAAAATTGAGCACAGAGGTACCCAAAAATTGGATAATGTGAAAAAGAGAGAGAGAGCTAGATCTGTTGCCAAAATCAGACCCATAAAAGCCTGTGGGCCACTCCTGGACCACCGTCTCCTATTAAAAGCAAATCTACCAGCCAGAACGGACTAATTAGATATTTCCTGTTTTTCACTGGGCTTTAACAGAAATATTTCTTGGTGGTAAAGACACCATTTTGGGCACAGCCCCAGAGAGGAGCTAAGATGCTCAGAGCTCTCACCTGCAAATGGCAGAGACTGAGTCTTTGCTCTGCTTAATCCCAAATAGAAATTTGAAGGGGCAGGTGAAGGAGGGAACCTGCCTTTCAGTGGGAGAAGGTGGAAAGGCTCAATTTTTTTCCACATTTACAATTTCGAATGCTCAAACTCTGGCCCTGAGCTGAGCCAAAACGATGATCTAAGGTCTCCTGCAAAATGCAGATGTCATTCCTCCCCCTGCCCAAGCTGTGGACACGTGTTTTTCACTGTAGACTGCATGGCCAATGAGTGGGGCCACCGATAGCCTCAGCTCAATAATGTGTTTTCCTTCTTTTAACACCTGACAGTAGCATGATTTCACCAATAACTTGGACCCATTGCTGCATACTTTCCAAGGTAATATAAATCAAACAGATTAACATGTTTGCTTTTAATTTTACATTTTAGAAACAGATGTTGAGCCACCTCAATACCAACAGTGTCTATTGCCAGCATTAGTGTCATTAGTAATCATTGCAGCTGTAATAGCACCATTATCTCCCGCTAAAAGGGTCACTGATGGCTCAGGACAGAGCTTCGGGAAAGAGAAAACAGGTTGGACTAAATGAGATGGAAACTGCAAACTGTTGCTTCTGTCCTAACATGCATAAAGACCTGTGGATGTTACGCAGAGGGAAATTAATTTGCACAAGTAGCAAAAACTTTGGCTAGAGTGTCATCAAGGAGGTGGGGCTTATAGCTCTTGTGTCACTTGGGCTAACGTAAAGAGTATAAATACGGGAACAAGAGAATGGGGATATTACTACCAATCATCGTCTCCCAGAGCAAACGTCTCTCCACCTCTTGCTGCCACCTCTTTGGGTAAGTCAGGTTGCCTCCCTTTTAGCTTCCATCTGTTTAGCAGAGCTGTTTTCTTAAGTTGATGTAGCTGGCTCGTTGGCCCAAGAAAATGAGGTCTCCTCAGGCCTTTGAGCACATTGTGCTGGTTTTGGGCCATCATAAATTACAGACCCTTCTGATTTGGCAGAGAGGGTTTTTCCTCTGACAGTGTCTGCTGATCTTCCCTCTCCTGGGTATGTATGCTATAGGGCTTGGTGGGATGGTTTTTTAGCCTAATTTGGCCTTTTGAGACAAGACAGCAGGGAGATGAAGAGTGATGTGAACATGTGGATGGAGATGGATTTATGGTTATAACCATTAGTCATTTACTGTGACTTGTAAAGCCTGATGCAGAGAGCTCTCCTTCCCTCTCAAGCTAGTGCATCTTAAGAAGGTACATCTCCTGTTTTAGTCTCATTTCCGTGCCAAAGGATCTTGATTACAACCTAATTTTTCCTCCTAGACCTCCCTGTGTCTCCTCTGGCTCTTAACCTTAGGCCTCACCCTGCTCACCATGGCTCTCTGGATCCGATCGCTGCCTCTTCTGGCCCTTCTCGCTCTTTCCGGACCTGGGACCAGCCATGGGGCTGCCAACCAGCACCTCTGTGGCTCCCACTTGGTGGAGGCTCTCTACCTGGTGTGTGGAGAGAGGGGTTTCTTCTACTACCCCAAAGCCCGACGGGATGTTGAGCAGCCTCTGGGTAAGTCAGGCTGACTGTGAAAGCAATCCTATGCTAAGTGATGTGAAAGGCAACAACTGCCTGTCTTTGACAGTGACACCAGGAATGTCCTTGATGGGGAATGCCAGGAATACCTTTAGCATACCAGCAGCATCACATTGCCAGTGAAAAGCTCTCTTCAAGCTAAAAAGGCAGATGAGAGGGCAGGCAGGGAAAGAGGATTTAAGAGACAAAAGGAATTGTGCCTGATAGCTCAAACTCCTCTATTTCTTTGTGCAGCCATTACACTGGCCTGGGCATATTCATAGAATATAAAGGTGGAAGGAACTCAAGAAGCCTCCATCTGCCCCAAGACAGAATCAGTTGTCCCCACTCTATTCCTTACCCATGCTTGCCTAGTATGTTCATAATAACCTCCAGAGAGGAAGCTTCTTCTGCCTTCTGAAACTGCCTGTTCCCTAGCTTAACTGACCTTCTTCTTGAGTGTTTCTTCCCAATGTCTAACCTGAACATCCCATGCTATAAATCATTTCTTGTCTTCTCAATAGTGGACATGAGGAAGAGTCTACTCCTTTCTTCTTTGTGACTGCTTTTCAAAATATTTAAATACTGTTCTCATGTCTAGTTTTAACCTGTCCTCAGCTACACAACCCTACTACCTTCTTAGGTCATATTTCCTAGATCTCTAACCGTGCAAGTTGTTCTGCATTTGTCCACATCCTTACTGACTGGTGGGGCCTGGAGAAAAACATTGGATCCCAGCTGAGGCTTCGACAGCACCACGTAGAGTGATTAGACTGGAAGAACCATATTTCAAGTTTCACACCTTGTTCCTGTCTACACAGGCACTTTGTCTTTTTCAAAGTAGCACTGCATTTTCCATTGATAGTGACTACTGTCTCCCTGGGATATCCTGGCCCTCCCTTGGGTGGCTTAGCAGTCCTTAAAGGTTTGCTACTACAGTCAAACCCTTGTCCTGAATGTGCAACACAGTCTCGCTGCTTACCTTTAGTGTCTTTCCTGTTGCTTACTGAACCCATTTTTCCATGTTTCTATAATTTCAAATGTAAATTTTAGTACTAATCTTGCCCTTCAAGAGGCATTTTATCATGTCTTTTACTTCATGGTGGTAAAATGCCGGTGGAGCTGCTTTAGTTCCCCCTCCTTAGGATTCCTGAGCCATCGATGAGTGCAAGAGCCAGGAGTCAGGAGAAGACAGCCCTGCCAGCACCCTCAGCAGTGCTGGGTCACTGCCCCTGGTCGAGCACGTGGTGTCTGTATGACAATGCAGGTGGGATGAGGCAGTCCAGAGATCTGCCCTTCAGCATGGTGTTTGTATCTAGATAGGGCCAGGACCTGTAATGGTCCAGCTGTAATGCAAAGGTCGTCTCTCCTGGACATGGGTACCTGTGGCTCCTCAGCTCTGGCTCCTCTATAAACCCAGCAAGCACAATCTTTATTCTGTCTTCCAAGCTACTAATGAAGACTGTGAATAGATGCAGAAGAGACCCCTGCCAAACACATCCATTTCACCCCTCTCATTTCAAGATGGACCATTACTTAACCTCCCCTCACTACAATACCTCTCTCCCATCATTTCTCTTCCCATCACATACTGTTTTCATTGGTATCCAATTCCTTCTTCTGTGTATGTAACCATCCTGTGAAATAGTCTTAGAGGTCTTTGTAAGGTGAAACCAGGTAATGTCATAGCAGAGGGTTTGCCATGATTTGTTTAGAATGCCCAGCTGTGATGTTATTTGCTCTAATTATTTATTTCTGAAGACCACCACAAAGGGGTTGGAAAATTCGTTGGCCAAATTCCCTAAATACTGTACAGAAAATTTGATCAGGCTAAATGGATTGCAAGTATTTGAGGACTTTCTACCTCTTTTTCCAGGACTTTTCCCTGAGCCACCACCTCTTTGTCACACAAACTGGTTGTGTTTACAATCTACTCACAGCTGGCTTGAAGGATGAAGACAAGTAAATTACAAAACATTGACTAGCTATTTCCTCTTCTGCTTAATGTTGGACCAAATCTTCTCTAAATTTCCCTCCTAGCACACTAGCATAATGATTTCATGTTACTCTTGTGCCTTTTTCATTGCATCACGCTTTGGGGGCTTGGGGATTTTGCATCCTGTGCTGTACTTTCATATTGCCCTAGAAACCACATCTCATTCTCGCTTTCCAGGCATTTTCTCTTTGTTGTTAGGGGTTCTTTTCTTCCTGCAGGAAAAAATCACTGATTTATTTGCCATTTTTCGTATTTTCATTGTGCAACTAAAACCTGAACAGATCTCTGCACACGTTTTCAAGTTCTCACCAGTAAATAAGACATTCTGTTGAGTTTTATCTGTATCCAAATACCCTAATTTATCATTGCTTCTAAAAACTTGCCCCCAGCTGTGAACCGGGACACACACAAATGCTTTTGCCATTGGCTTGGGGCTGTATCCAAGCAGCCGACTGGAGCAGGCTGTTCAGGAACAACTGGGACTGGACTGTCCCAGCAATTCTATGGACAATCCTAAGGGGGTCTGCAGTCCCAAACAACTCATCTCTGTAGAGCAGATCATCCCATTTTATCATCTTATTTACTAGCTGCTCACCCCAGGGAGGATGCAGACTTTCTCTTCTTCTCCAAACACCTTCCTCAATAAAGCCCTTGTGTCCCTTTGTCCTTCACTCTGCTGATATCCACTCATCTTGGCACATTCTGAACACCACAGGATTATTTTGGAAGAGGAAACAGAGACCTGAAGGTGCTCCAAGCATCATCAACCTGGGGAAACCTTTGCTATGTCCTTCCTTAAACTTAACAATCTGGTGTCTGCTAAGGGGGGGTCTGCAGGGCTCAGCAGCGAGGCCCGATGCTCTGTGACATCCCACAGCTTCTCTTTTTCTTCCCTGGCAGTGAGCGGTCCTTTGCATGGTGAGGTGGGAGAGCTGCCCTTCCAGCAGGAGGAGTTTGAGAAAGTGAAGCGAGGGATTGTTGAGCAATGCTGCCACAACACATGCTCCCTCTACCAACTGGAAAACTACTGCAACTAGTGGCGAGGCCGGCGGTGGGGAGCTCGCAGGCCACAGGTAGAAACATGCACTTATGCTACTGCACCTTCAAAGCAATTGAATAAATGTTGTGATCTATTGGAAGGACTGTGCTGATTCATGTGTCCATGTCGTGGGGAGGGGGCCACTGGTGTCTCCTTTAGGGCATCAGTGTCCATGCTTGGGTAAGGCAGTTTTATAAGGTCCTGGAGCCAGGCATCACTTCACACTATCCCTCTGCCATACAACCCTGAGATTAGCTCAGGGGGTTAGAGCATGGTGCTAATAACACCATGGTCATGGGTTGGTTCCTGTATGGGCCATTCACTTAAGAGTTGGACTTGATGATCCTTGTGAGGTCATTCCAACTCAGAATATTCTGTGTTTGTGTGAAATGAACTCCATGGGAATGAGGGAGGAGGGATATTACGCAGCATCGGAGTAGGTGCGCTGAGCATCTGGTACCCCCAGTGCTTTGGACAAGGAGGAGAGGGCAGAGAGGTTTGAACAAGACTTTCCTCACTAGGGAAACATTACAGGGGAATATCTGGGACAATGTCATACTGATCATCTTCCTGCAGTTCACAGCGCAAATATAGCCACGCAGCTGGGAGACTTCCTCAGCTACATAATGGAAACAGTACAGATTAAGCAAAGAATTAAGTCACCTATTAACTGTACTTAGAAAAGTCATGGATGACCACCATGGCCAATTCAGAAAATGCGTCCAGTTCCCTGTTCTGCTTGTGGAAGGCCCAGGCAGAGTCCCAGCTGTGGGATGTGCTTATCATTCATAAGTATATGACAAGCCATGTACTGAAAGCAGATTTAATCCAAAAGGAATTTTGAATGAAGTTTTGAGTCTGTTGGCCACATACTGGGCAATATCCCTGCTCCTGTTGCTGCAAACCTTTTTCAAGTATCTGGCCCCACAGTCACCACTTTCTGGGAGGAAAAGCTGCCACAGCAATGCCAGCTAGCTGGAGTGGCACAGAGCGTAGGGAAGGAGTGTGTTCCCTCTGCCGAGGGAGTCCCACGCCAGTCTAGTGAAAGACATGCAGGAGGTCCCTGTGGAATGAGCTCAGCCTGGCAGAGGTGACTGGCAGAGGCAGTGGCCTGGGCTGCACTTTGCTAGTAGCAGATTTTGAAAGCTTGTCTGAGAGGAGGTTGTGGTTTTAACAGCCTCTTTTCCCAAACCAGTTCTGACTGCCTCTGGTGGAACTACACAGATGGAAGCTGCCATCTCATCCCTGCCAGGATGCATTACTCCTGCTCCTATCATGAGCACAAAACTGGCCCAACCACTACACACTGAAAGGCTGGAAGAGCAGCTGAAGGAGCTGCTGAAAAGAAGGTACAGACATAAAAATTGAAATCAGAAAGCACTTGTGATTCCCTGTGGTGACCTTCCATAAAGGTTCCCTTGATGCATCCAAGAGCCCAAGACAGGGGCCTCCTCCTGCAGGTGCCACACCAGTGTTGCTCAGCCAGTCCTGCTCTCCCTGGCCACCCTTCCGTCCCTCTCAATAGCCCTTTCCTCTGGGCCCTGATGAATATTCCCAGCAGCAGAGCTTTCAACTGTGAGAAGCAGCCTCAGGCCAAAATCTTATGGTTATGAAAACATGGCAAGATATTTGCTGTTTCTGAGCTACTTGGTACCCACCAAACCTCACAGTGTATAGCTCCAGTTGTTTCTAAAGGGGACTCCCTAGAAGCAATTCTTCTACCTGTCCTGGTGCCCCATGAGATCAGGACAGGTGTTTCTACAGTAAAAATGGCAGAGCTATTGCTCCTGAGAAGGCCACCAACATATTTAGGCATGCAGCAAAGTTCCAGCAATCCCAACTATCCATCCATCCACCCACCCCAAGGAGATGCTATCCTGATCCCAAACATGTTCTGGAGGGAAGGCATATCCAAGAGATGTGTTCCTAAAAACCAAAGATTTACTGGAGTCACACAGACTTGTCCTCCATCACCTAGGATTGAGATCCTGCACTCAGAGTTAGGGTTCCATGGAAAGCGAGTGGGTAGAAGCTCTTCTGAAACAAGACTGAGACTTCCTAGTGCAGATCTGAGGCTTCCATCTGTATCTACCTAGCAAAATTGTATAGGTCTGCTGATGAGAAAGGTTGGAAGTATGAATACTGGAAGAGAAAGAGGTGGTGTAGGAGGAGCCTTGAGTGCTTGACTGCCGGACTGGTACTAGCACTTCTCCAAGTGCTGCACAGTGGTGATGGAAACAGGTAAAAGAAAAGGAGTATATCCAAGTCTGTGGAGATTCCACTGGCTTCTCTAGGAAGAGGGCACATGGGTCATGCCAAGGACAGGTGCAAATCAGAGCAGTCCAGAAATCATCAGAGATGCATCTTGCATTGCAGAGAGAGCCTACATGTGTTCAGAGCCAAAGGACACAGCAGTCATTTGCAGCAAGAGCAAGCTCACACAGCCATGGTGGTTCTTGCATCTGGCCCAGACCTGATTATCTTCTGGCACTCCTGCCCTGGCAGTGATGTTCAGCTCTTTGGAGATGCCCAGCTCATTTCCTGTCCTCTGCCATTGTTTGGTCTGATCTTTTGTTTGTTTGCTTTTTCTGAATGCTCTTAATTGGAACTGGTTGGGAAATTGTAAATGTCACTTTTTCTGCTGGAAAATGTTGATTCATCAAGATCAGCACTGCCTGCAGGACCAGACTGGTTTTAGCAAGGCAGGATTTGAAGGGATGAAGGGACAGAGAAGGTTCAGGTGCCTGTTCTTCCTCCTCTGCATGCAATTACCGAAGTTCACATGCTAACCACCAGGCTCTGGGCTACCTTGGGGTGGACAATTTTCCTTCTGCTGAAAGACTCCGGAAAGTTTCAGCAAACACAGAGTGGGAATTGTTTTGAAATCTTAAGATGGGGCAGGAGCATCCTCTCTCACCCAGCTCATGATGCAGTATGATGATTTCTTGGCAGATTTGGATGATAGGTGAGATAGGGGTCTGGACACAGTGGGGGCCCAGCTGGTGATTACCTGGGTCTGGAGCAGAAGAGAGGATGAGGAGCAGAAGGGGACCATGCTGGACATTCCCCACCATTCCCCTACCCTTGTGTCTCTTGGAAAAAGGAATCAGAAAGTATCTTGATGAAGGAGAGAAGAAGAGGAGGGAGTGGTGACCACCAAGGTCAGGGAAGGACTTTCCTCCCCAAAGCATGAGCTGTTCTGGAGACAAATGGCATACAGTGAGCTACACTGCTCTCCAGTAGGTGCAGAGGAAAATACTGCATCAGTTTTAAAACTGTAGAAAGCCTCAAAATAAAAAAATGTCTACACTTTGCTTTCCAGAACTGAAAATAACATAAATGGGCAGCTCTTCCCTTTTTCAAAGCTGCAGTAAGGTGAAGGCAAAGGAGAACAAAGGTACTTTTCCCCCTTTTTCTGGGACTTCAGGGAAGGAAGCCTGAAAGCAACCCTATGCGCTTTCCACACTGGAGCACATGGCTTCTTGGCTTGCAAACATGATGCTGCTGGCTTGCTGACCCTGTGTTGTGGCAGGGCAGGCAGCTTTAGCCCCCTACCCCCCTCAAACCCTAGAATGGGTGCCTTAAGTGGTGTCCTTACCAGTAATCCAGGATGGGATTTCTTTATAAAGCTTCCCTCAAACCCCTGTGCCCTTGCCCAGGTCATATGCTTCTCTCAGATGTGCTTGGGAGATACCACATCTTATGAATTCCTGCAGGAAAAGTGACTCAAGGACAGGGAATGCTGCATCCATTGACGTGCCTCCCTGCTCCTCCTCTTTCTGGGGTTTGCATTGTGATCTTTGGGAAGCAAACTCATCCAGTCCCCTTTACTCTGACTCAGCAGTTGCTTTGAAGTGATTTTTGCAGTAGTGGTGGGGCATCATGCCTGGCTAAAATATCTTGGCTCTGCTACTCTTTCGACAAACTTCCAGAGGTCTCATGCAAGCGGTGGAGGGCAATTTGAAAAGAATGCAAATAGAGGCTTCAGTTCATTCATGCTGCTTGAATAGAGAATAGAAAGCTGAGCCGCAGAGGGGATTGCAAGACAAATTCTTTGGGCTGCTGAGTTGTTAACACTGCCTAGAAAAGAAAGGACCAAAGTTGCCCCTGTTTGCCGTGTGCATGAACCCTTACCCAAAAGGGCACCGCTCCGGATTTGAGGAAAGGGGAGTGATGTACCCACGAGTGGGAATGGAGGGGAGCCATTGCAGGGCACTGACCATTACGGTCCCTGGTGATTGGGTGGCAGATCATGTCCTCGAGGTGGCTGGATGGGCTGTGCTGCTCCGGCTTATCTGGAGAGGAAGAGAAGGCTGCCACTTTCCTGGAGTTAATCTGACTGTATTATTTCCTTTCCAGGAAACCACAGATAGAGTGCTCTCTATTACTCTGGGAACTTGTAGATTTACTTTAAGAAACAGTCAGACTATACCCTGGGCTTTATTTCTTTTTAACCATCTTATCAGCTTTTTAGGAAATTTTAAACCTGCTTACAGCCTCTCTCCTTATCTGCAGGGTGATTCCTTAATAACTGGTTTGCAGTGATGACTTGAGTTGGAAAGCATGCACTGAGTAGATTCAGTGTTAAGACCTCAAATTCACTCTGATGTAGACCAACCTCACCAAAGACACCTATTTTGAACAAAAATTAGCCATTCTTCCTTCTGCTTTCATTCTGGGTAGGAAGAAAGCTTTAGGTCAGGCTATAAATTGATCTAGAAAGTCACTGCCAGCACATTGTCCCTGGGTGAATTATTCCTGCATGCCATGGGAAGGAAGGAGGCTGTTTTTTTTCCGAGCCCAATGCCAGGCTGGCTCTCACATGCCCTCCCTTCTCCCTCCCCTGTCCCTCCCAGTCCTGTTGGGCAGAGCAGGCAGGATCAGATCCAGGACAATAAGGGGAAGTGAAACAAGCCCATAGGAGAGCACAAGGAAATGATCTGAGCCTCAATCCTTTCACTCCATCCCCAATTGGCTTCAGGACTGTCAACAAAAGGTGGACAAATAATTTGAGCTCCTCCAGCCTCCTTTCTGTTGTTGAAAGAGACAGTCAAAATATGGCTTTTTTCTTTTCCTGCCTGGTAAGTGCCAGGATTGCCAGGATCTCCAGGATGCGTATGTTTGCTCACACTGAAATTTTCCATGAATGTTTTCAGATTTTGGAAGCAAACAGATAACAGAAATAAATTTGGCTTTTGATTTCCAGGTTGTTGTCGTTTGGGCTTTGTAATGCTGGATTTTGGCAGTGAGGGTGTTTTACATAACTGCCAACTCCTGAAACGTAATTTTTTGTCAGAAAATAATGCAGCTTCCTCTTTTCTAATCAGAAAATGGAAAATCAAATATAAATGACACCACCCACCCTACACTGACAATAAACCATTCTGTAGAAGTTTCAATGGAAAAAAATCTACCCTTTTTTCCCCTTATCAGAAACCTCCTCCACTTCAGAGGCTGGGACCCAGTAGGGTCCTGGCTCTGCAGACATGCCTGCCAGCAGATCTTGCACACCCAAGACTCAAGCTTTTCCTACCTATTTGTGGGGATTTTTAAAACTTATCCCAAATAAATGGTGTCTTAGCCCCTGGGCTTACACTGATTTCAGTGGCAAAAGAAAGAAATCAAGTGAAGCAGACCGAGACCTAGTAAAAGCACACTGAGGTTGCGAACCATGGCGTGGTCCTCTCCCACTTCTGAGGTCACTTTTTCAGTATGTCTGCAACCGAAACCTGGCCACTTTTTTCCAAATGCTGACATCTTGTCCTGAAATAATGAATTTCGATCCCAAATGATGAAAAAACTGACCCCATAAAATTCTGATGAAATGTAGATAAAGCAGGTGTTACAAAGCAAGTGTCCAGTGTGCATACCTGTGCATCCATGTGCATTTTGGCTGACCAAACCATGGGTGCTTCTCTACAGTGAAAACAGTGACAGGAAGGGGCCAAGGTCACCCTTCAGCTCATGCATCCAGGGTCGGGAGGGGGCACCTGGCTCAGCCTGGCATATGCCAAGCATATGGGAGGACCACCAAAGACTGAATTCCCTCTTGGTAAGCACTCCTCCAGCAGCAGCTCCTTTGTTCCTGCAAGATCCCTGACCTTACCTCAGGAACATCAAGCAGCAACGAGCACTGACGTAATGCCCATTTTTCCTTTATGGTTTTGACTACAGAGCCCGGATATAATTCTCAAAATTCTTGCCCTTCTTCACCCCATGGAGTTGTTGCTTTGACTGCCCCGTTTTGGCATGCATCCCATTTAAGAACACAGGACTGGGAGCAACTTTCAAGCCATTTGCATTGGACCTTGCTAACCTCACATCTCTGCCGCCTTCATCTCCAAAAAAGGCTTTTACATCCTGATTTCTTCCTTTAGTCTGTGTGTGGTTTTAGTTTCTGGAACCTTTCCTGAGGAATTCATCCTCTCCTGTTGGGCTTCACAGTCCTCACAACCTGGAAAAGATCCTGAGGTTTCACATATTTGTTCAGAGCAAAGCAATTATCTGTGGCTCTGTCACCAATATAGGAAAACACAAAAATGTTGGGAATCTGTTAAAATCAGATTCCTGCGATGGCATTCCCTTCTCTTGCAGTCCCAGCTGCTGCCAGGGGATGGAGCACAGGTTAACCCACAGCTGGCAGCACTGTCTAGGGCAGGGCACGGTAGCATGGCCACCAGGGACCCGCAAAAACAGGGGAGAAAGACTGGTAAATACAGACCGTGCAAGATGTTGGAGAAAAACTGACTGAAGATATGATGTTGGAGTAAGACTTTGCACCAAGGCCATGGGACCAACAGAGCTGGGGCAGCAGGGAGATGGCCAGCGCAATGAGAGCAAACCGTCCATTGACTCACAGGCAGCTCCCAGTGATGATGCCTGTGACCTGCAGTGAGGGCATAGCCAGTGACCTGCAGTGAAGATGAGTTCGGTTGCTGCTGCTGCAGCTGCTGCTGCTCTTGCTCTACTCTTTATTAGAGGTGGTATTTCTTCAAGGAAGATTTTGGTTGCCGTTCTGAATCTCTGCACTCTTGAAGCTGGGACTGCCAGCCTGGCTCTCACACCCCAGGGCACCCTCACCACGGGTTCAATTGTTACCGTGAAGTGTATCTCTTTTCTGTATGCTCTGGGGAAACTTAACCGGCCTGATATTTCCTCTGATGTAGCAGGTACCTATGACCTGCTTGGGGCCACATGGGCCTGTGTTTTCAAGTAAAAAATCACCTTTTGAGCAGATCAAGGTTTAGGTCTGTCTGCAGTAACCTCCTGCTGCAAAGAACCCATGCTGTGCAACAACACCCTTGGTTCTTCTGGCTCACCCTGGCACTGAAGTACTGAAGAGCTCAGATATATGTCCTGAGTGGAAACATTACTGTTTCAAAGCTGAGACATCTCCCCACCCAGCATTGCCACGGGGTTTGTGCTCAAATTCTCACTCCCACACATCACACAAGGCATTTCATGGGATCACGGCCCTCCTCCTCGGCCGTGACACAGCTTTGACCAGCTATTCTGCTGTTGGGGACAGCCATTACCCCAGCCGGTGTCTCCTCCCAAGGGATGAGGCCCTAATGGGGGTTATGAAACTGTGCTATTGCCAGCAGAGGGAGTGCTCAGAGCTTCGGGATGCACTGGGACAGCTTGGAAAGTGCCGAGAAAATGTATTAAACTCGAGGTTGGAGTGATAGCGTGCTGAAACAAGAGTTCACCCTGGCTCAGCTGCCAGCCTGGTGATGCTCAGTTGTGAGAGGATGGGGAAATGTGATGTGCCATGAACCCCTCTGGAGATCTCTCGTACTGGGTGAGCCAGAGATGAGGATCTACAGTGAGGGACATGCTCAAGCCTCTTAGGCTTGGGTAATTTTGCAGAGACCGTTCTAAGCTGTCAAGTGAAATTCCCCCATTCATTCAGTTCTGGCTTTGAGCCAGAACTTAACTTTGGGCTTTGAGCTTTCCAACTGAAGTAATTGCTGCAACTCAATTAGTAAGGAATCACTTCTATAGCATTTTATTTCCAAGGCAATTTGTATCTCCATCACAACACCAGCTCAGTTATTGTGCCTCACATCGGTGCTGGAGTCAGGGAGCACTCTGTGGATTGGGAGTTGTGGGAAGCTCAGGCTCAGCTCTGCCCATCAGATGAACATTTTAGGCAGAGTTTCATTTGAATTTAGGCCAAACAGAGCACACACAGCTAATTTGTATAACTGTAGTGAATTAAAGACTTAACATCTGGCAATATCTATAACAGTCTCTTATGTTAGGAAAAGGGTCTAAATTATTCTCTATGAAATGCCTCAGTGGTGGTGGGGGCCTCTCCACTCACATACAATATTAGAAATATAATTAGTTTCACAAATACACATCATCAAAGACTCATGCCTGGTCCCCTCCTAAATGTGTGGATCCCCCAGGTTTTTAAATTAAGGCGCTTCAAGCGCCAATGGGCAATTTTGCAACTTGTCTCTAAGCAGATCAATAACTAAAGAGAGTAATGTAATGAAGTCAGGTGTCTCTGGGATTGTGTTAGGAGAAGCTCATGACGGGATTCTGATGTGGATGAGATACATGTCATTAAATCACTTGCAGACTGAGGTTAGTTAGGGAAAGCCTAGTGCTGAGTGTTAGGAAGGTGTGCATGGTGAGCACAACAACGGGCTGATTAACACCCCACATGAAGCCTTTTGCAAGCCTGATAAAAATACAATGGAACACATTTTCACCAGTAAATACATCAGGGATGAAAGGGAGCTGGGGGAAGAAGCAGAAAAGAGGAGCAGGTATGATCTGATCTGCCTGAAACCTGCCTTTCTACTGTAGAGCAAGGAAGCTCACTCTATTTATCTGAAAAAAAGGTTGAGAGAGACTTGGTTGCAACCAAGACGGTGGTTGCGAGAAGAGTCCTGATGGTGCACAGCGACCAAGTGCCTTACAAGACTTAATGTCTAGAAGGTGAAATTAAGCCCATCTGTACTGGAGTGGTGTTTGGAGGGCAAGAAGCAATTATTCAGTGGGACAGTTCAGCTATTGACACAGAAGATTTGTATGGTTTGAATCAATGGAAGATGACACTTGTTCCTTTGGACCTGGTTGCTCACCCCAACATCAGGTGCTTAAATTAGGAGCAGCTGGGTATAATTCTTTGGCCACGGTATGTAGAAAGTTCCCCTTTGTCCACTCAAAACTTGTGTCTGAGGCTTCCCATATGCCTGATGCTCTTGCTGGCACCTCAGACCCGTTGTCCCTCTTTTCGTTTCATCCCCTCGGATGAAATGGGAATATGTAGGGGTGGCAGTGGGGGCGGCAGTGAGTATTTACACCCTACAAAAATAGCATGTGGGAGCCACTGGGGAGTGATGCTATTGCTGTGAGGGGCTCCTCTGCAGGGCATGGATGAGGGCACAGCCATGGGCAGCAAAGATCTCTGTTAGAAAACAACCTTTTTTGCAGCCATACTCCCTTACAGCTGAGATGTGGCAGTGAACCCTGCCACCAGCCCAGGCAGCCTGCTGATCTTACTGTTCCCTTCCCAAAGCCAAAATCAAGTGAAGAGAATAAATTCATGGGAAGGAATTGTTCCCTCCTCCCTGCACTCACTTTCCAATTAAATCTTCCTTCCTAGTCAGGAGAAATCTCATGCAGCTCTGCAGCAGAAGACACTCTCTGTCCTGCCAACTATGTCATATGCTGTTAGTTGGTCCCAGCTTTCAGATGGAGATGCCTTGACCCAAGACAGCCTGGTATTTCCAGTTTATAGTTACTCAAAATAAATCTGAAAGGAGAGGCAGCACTTGCTTGTGATGTGGGTGACTCCTTCAAAACCTGAGCCTGTCTCATTCACAGCAAAATAGGATTGGGAAGCCTTTGGGAAGATGGAATGGCAAAACCTGTGATGGGTTCAGTGAAGCAATAGGGGGAAAACGTCAATGCAAAATGGCTCAAGCAGTGATTCATTTGGATTTCTTTTATTATTAGCTCCAAATCAGCAAGAACAACCAAGCTGTCAGCAAATTCATTTTAGATATAAGCTGCCCTCTAAAGTCAGTTTTAGTCTATAATATCCTCCACATGTGCTAATACACATTCCCTTTTTGACAACACCTGATGGCTGGTGCAGAAGCAGGAGAAAACTTCATCGCCCAGGCTAGTGGGAGCTCTGGTGAGGTGCCTTTCCCTTTGACTACCACATTATGCCTTTGTAACCTGTGGTCTAAACTGTGTTATTTGACCATATCTGAATGCCAGAGAGCATATCCTCTGGGCAGCCCAGCAGAGACAGAGGCTCCAGCACACGCACCCTGCTTGGGCACTCACCAGGGCACAGCAAGGTTCAACACACCAGTGCTTTCAAGCAGGAAAACCTCCTCAGGGCAGCGGGTCCCCCAGCTTCATCGCGGTGCTGTCCTTCCCTGCTCCATCTGTGGGATCCTGGCTTGCATGATTTGCTTTACCTTCCTGACAAAGTCACAAATGGCAGCAGGGCAGCAGAGTTCAGAAATAGCCTTTGAGAGAGGGGGCTGTCTGTCAGAGAGCCCTGGAGCAGCTCGTTATAAAAAAACTACTGTGACTGGGAGGTTGGTTCCCCACAGCCTGTGCTGTGGCCAAGCCAGACAAGAAGCAGGTGGGAAAGCAGCCGCTGTTTGGGTAAGCACATGGCAGCAGTGTCTTCCCAGGCAGGCATCGAACACTGAAGCCAGGTAGAGCTCAGCTGGGTTGAACCAAGTGAAGTGCTCACACTCCGCAGCCCATTGTGTTTAGTCTGAGTGGGTCTTGCAGCCTCCTGTACCTCCAGCTCCCACCTCACAGCTGTGGGAGTCCCAGTGCCTGGGGCAGCTGGGTTTGGGATGCAGAGATGCTGCCACCTGTAAGGGAGCTCCATCCACCCTCTGGGCTTAAAAGCTTAGAGGCTCTTACTCCCATCAGGTGGTCTTGCAAAAGCATCATAGAATCAATCCTGGTGCTGGAAACTGGTGGGCAGAGAGTGGTAAGTCACAGAGGGCCAGCATGTTTGGTAGCTGGAGGCCACATGGTAGTGGCAGGGAGAAGAGCAGCCCAGAGGACAGGAACCACCCCCAAAACCCTCCAAGCATGGCAGAAATCACTTCCTGTGTCCCAAATTTTTGCAGTGGCCTCATGCAGACCATGTAGCTCACTTGCAAACTAGCACCCTTCCCTAGTTCTCACCTCCCATGCTACCCATTAGCCAGGACAATTACCGAAGCTCAAGGACTGGTATTCCATTTTATTGCAGAGATCCGGGGCTGTTTCCACTGGACCAGAACCTGGCTCCAGCCATTGCTATTCTGGCAGAATTGTGCCCAAAAAAGCATGCTTAATTTAAAATGCAAGTGCCAACATCCCAAGCTGGTTGTTTAGACTAAATGAAAGGTTTTCAGAAAAAAAAATCAGTCTGACATAAATTCCACCCCCCTTCCCCAGGAGATTACTCCCTATCTGTTTGCCTTCCGAAGGTGGGAGCAAAGGCTTAGCCGTGAGTCATCTTTTACTTTGTATACCCCGACAGTGCTATTACTGCTCTCATGTGGGTCTCTGGGAACGGCGAGGGTGGCGGTGGGTGGGAGAAAGCAGCCATGAAACATCAGCTACTGGAGGGGGTTTGTGCCCCGATTGCATTGTGGCCTGTGGGGGGATCAGCGAGGCATCCCCAGAAATACTGCCCTCCCCAAAATGGTTCTGGCTTGGGGCAGGCAGGACCTGCTGCCCTACAGAAGTGGGGTCTCAACATGGGATTGGGACGGGAGCTCTTGAAACACCCCAGTGACTCAGACAAATATGAGATGATGCTCATGTGAGATAATTAGGGAGCGAGGGTAGTACTCAGCCTGCCCAAATGAGACTGAAGCCCCTGGGCTGACTCACTGGAAACAACGAGGTTCACCCAGAAAGGGATACCAAAACAGCTTCTAAGAATCAGCAGTTGCAGGCACTCATCATCTCTGATGACAGGAGCTCTGGAGTGGGACCCAGCAGGTCTGGCCTGAAATAACTCCCCACCTCTGAAACTAAGGTTTCTTGGAGGGAGAGCAACTTTCCCCTAAAAGGAAAGGGGATGCCTGCTATCCATTGCCAGATTTTTCTCTCACATGTAGATACAAAGGAATTCATTCTATCTCTGTAAAATATCTTTTTATTTTTTTCCCCTTTGGATTAGGTTAGTGGAGAAGAGGTTGTTCCAGTCTGGCACCTCCTGTGGTTACTATGCTTGTTTTGACTAAAAAACACCCGTGTGATCTGTACATATTTGAAATGGTTGCCTTTAATGCAAAAAAATCTAAACAAAAATCTATGCAACTTACTTCTAGGCAAAAAAAAATCTTCTTCTGCATGAAGTTCTCCCCAGTAGGCTGAGGTGGCTCAGCAAGAGACTCACCTGGAAAAATAAATGCAGGAGAGGCAGGCAGATTTGAACCCAGGATGCTATTTCCACTGCTGTTATTACACTTGCTGATAGTTAATTGTGTCCAGGTACTTGTACAGGTACAGAGGCTCACTGCAGCCACATCTCATAACTTGGGTGCCCTAAACTACGGCCATAAGAAGTCGAAAACACTATTTCCAATTATTTTTTTGTTGTCTCATTGAACATTTGCTCATGCAGGTGTTTCAATCACTCTCTGGCTACCATCACCTCAGCAGCATGTCCTTGCAAACGGCTCAGATAAAGTCAGGGGGTCAGTTGCAGGGTTAGGAAGGGCCTTGCATCACACACAGCAATGTCACAGGGATGGAGGAGACACCTCCAGCTCATATAGGTCAAGGCACTAGAAGGCTACATCCCATTAGCTTCGCCGGTAACACACGCACGCACGGAGGGTTAGAAGCCTAGCGCTACGGGAGGCAGCTGACAGTGCCTATACCCACACATGGATTATGCAGGGAAAGGTTCGTGGGGGGTCTCCCTTGGCTGTAGTGATATCTAGCACTGCAGTTTTCTTTAAACTGTGGGGAAGTTGGATTAGGTGAGGAATTCCACAATTTCTTAGCTTTTCAAATAACATGTCTACGATATCACCCACTCTGACTTAAGCTCCCACCTGCCTTGGGAATTCAGTTAACCCTTTGCCTGTTGACTTCAGGGCTTGCACAGAGGGCCTTTTTGGAGACTGTTATCTTTGGCTGACAAAGAGATGAGGACTCAAGTGGCACAACCAAAATGGTGCCGGAAATAGGGGGTAGCATCTGAATCACCTGCCATTTGGCTATACCTACTTAGTCAAGCACTCACTTCCCCCTCAGCACAAAAATACATTTGGACACACACACACACACACGCCTGCACGTGCTATGCAAGCATACCACCTGCTGTTTTGGAAAGCTACATACATGGTCTTTTGGTGAGGGTTACCTTCCAAGTAATTAGTAATTAGCTTTGCAGTCCCAAGGGTCCTACCCTGTGTGAGGTCTCCTGCTCCAGAAGTGCTGATATCTCTACAAAATCCTTGCTTCTCTCACCAGAGCCTTTCTGAAACACAGCTGTCACCACAAAAATCCTCCTCCCCATCACACACGATTGCATTATACCTGTGACACTACTTGGAGATGCTACCCTCATCTATAGAGCTGTTCTTGAAGGTGAAACAGCTCTATGAGCTGGTGACATCCCCAAGCCCACCCTGGCTGGGACCTGGCCCAGGGCGCAATCCCCAGCTTGGCTCTGCCAGCACCACGCCACATTATTGCCACGCTCGGTGAATTTTTCAGCAGCAGAGTATAAACATTTCTAGTGAAGTGCACTTAATGTAAGTTGCTTTGCCAAGTGCTGTTGCCTCCCCTCCTTCATTATGATTATGAGACAGAGTTCTGTTTAAGCAAGGAAACAAACTGCCTGCACCTCCTTCCTCACCATGGGTGTCCATCATCCATGGCAAGGGCAGTGTAGTCTGGAGAGGATGCCGGCAGTATGGGTGGGCACAGGGTGTCCCTTTGTCACCTGCTTCAGGAATGGGAACAAGGTGAATGTGCAAAGAGTGGGGACCTTATTGCAAACTCCTATACAGCCCCTGCCAGCTGTAGGTTCCAAAAGTTCCAGCCTCTAAGGCAACAAGGCAACGGGGGATAGACTTATTCCTGTCATGAGCTAATGGATGGAGATGAAAACCAGAGGGAAATTAAGTGATTTGCCCAAGGTGATGTGTGGATGCAGTGGCAGAGGAAGGCTCTATACGAGCCTCATGATGCCCCTGATCCCCATGCCCACAGCTGCCTGCCTATGGGACCCCAGCCCCACATCCTCCTTTGGGGTCTTCACTGCTCAGCTCAGACCTGAGGGCTCTAACTGCTAGGCCTGGCAGCACATTTACCCTGCCCAAAAAGCCCCAGCCTGAAGAAGTGATGGCAATTGGAGGTGGAGACAGGGGTCCCTGATAAGGTGGGAAGCCCTGGCCTGGGAGAGATGCTGCCACCCAACCCTCTGGCTGAAGACAATGAGCTGCAAACAAAGACCCGCACTGAAGCACAGCAGCAATGCAAAAAGAAAGGGAAAAAAAAAAAGAGGAAGAAACGCCTGAAAGATACATAGCTGGGATTCCAGAACTCCTCAGAGGTATTCCGGCTTAGCCAACAGGCTTGGGTTTTTTTTTTTCAAAGCCATTAATTACACAACAGAGACATATCTGCACCACTCCACCTCTCTGCGGCAAATAAGGCCCCCACATATATTGTCTAAAACGCGTCACTCTCTGTACTCAATGCCATCACCTCCCTTGGCCACTTGGAAAAATAACCCATCACATGGTGGTATTTGCAGCTGGCTCTTGTGCCTGATTTTCTGCAGAGTATTGAATGGGTGCTTAAAGCATGTGCCTCCAAAGTGTGCATCTGAAATACACGAGCAGAGGGTTGGACATACCACCCTAATCACCTGGGCAGCTTTTCTGAGCATACTGATTGCATGAGGCCAAGGGGAAAGGTGTCTAAGAAGCTTCACCAAGGCAATACCGGTAAAAGGACTTCATCCACCTCTGGCACAGCCCATTACTGGCATTGCCACTGGCCACCCAGCAATGGTTGTTCTGTCGAAGCTGCTGGAGAGGTCCTCAGAAACATCTGCTCTGTCTCTTTTTTTGAGAAAGAAGAACTTACTAAAAGCTCACCTTTTTTCCCCCCTGAATCCAGCAATATGCAGCCAGACTGAGCAGTTCATACTGACACTCCTGCGAGCAGGATAAAACATTTCTAAAGGTGAACCCTGAGTTTTCCAAGTGCAGACTGAGTGAAGTGGTGCATGAGGGTGCCTTGCTGGAGGATGACACACAGACACCCTTAGAGAACATGGTGTGCTCCTGCTCAGAGGCAAGTGTAGACCAGATTCCTGCTGCTCAGCTCCTCCCTGTGGTGTCTGCTACTAGCACTGCCTTTCTGGAACATCCTTGTCAGGCCACCCCTGCAGGAACACAGTTATGGGTCACTGTCTTCATCCGAAAGAGTTTCTAGTCCAAATTTCCCACTGTCTCCTGTAACGTGTTTCATTTGCAAGATGTTTTGACTCAGAGCTTGCTCTGTAGACAGACCCATATTTGCACAATGCTATAAAGAGCCAACTTAGTCCTCTGGTGCTTGGAAGAACTGATTGTACCTGCTGGAGCTTTTACTGGTCATAAAACAATCTTGGACCACTTCTTCCCTGTGACATTCCAGTGGGTATTTTGATGGAAATGCTTAAAAAAAATAAGGAAAACAGGAAATGGTGATGTCCTTACTGTTAACATAGTCACAGACCCATCTTCTTCTCTGCTACTGTATTTGGTGCACATTTTTGATACAAATAACCAGACAAAACTTGGAGCCTTCTGGGCTCCCTTTGCAATGAAAAGAAACTGGGGAGAGGGCAGGCATTTCTCCTTATCTGCCCTGTTCCACCCTTCTTGGAAACTCCTTTTTGGGAAGCCATTAGCTGAGCTGGAGTCCTCTTTGGCAACCAGGGATGACCAAGAGATGGTCGCTTTTCTGCAGATGATGGGGAGATAGGAGAAACTTTTCTCCATTTCTGGGATCATCTGACCCTGGGACCCCTCGGCCTCCTTCTTTTGGGCCATGCTGCAGACAGCATCTCAACACGCAGACCCACTGAGCTTCACTTGCTGAACAGCATTTGTACTTTTTCAATTCCTCCCTCACACTTGGCCACAGTGGCATCTCCCTATCCCACATCCTCCTTCCGGCAGCCTCTTGAGCCATGTGAAACTGCTCAGACTGGAGCTTTTCTCTAATCATTGGGGATATATAATTTTAAAAGACATTACCAGAATACCAAGTCTGTCCAGCCCATAAAAAAATGCATAGTTTGTCCTCCATATAAACAGAGGTGAAAACACTACACTTGTGCCTTTTACCACTGTCACAAACTCCTCTGGCACAGTGAAATAACTTACCGTGCAATAATTTTATTTTTGCTTTGCTCAGCGTCCTCCAGGTCCTTAGGATCCATATGCCAACACCTCTCCTGAACCTTAAGTCCAACAAGTGCTCCAAGGCATCAGTAGACCTGGGCAGGAGTTGATATAGGAGTCCCTCTTTCTCTCTGAACATGCCAAAAAAAGGTTCCCTGCCTAAGGGCAACCCCATTTTTTCCTGCCCATATAACAATCCTGCAGCAGAAAACTTCTGGGCTGGGAGCACAGCCTCAAAATGTTCTCTCCACCCAGGAGTGCCAGGAGTTCTAAACAGATCTGCCCAGCCTCTGCTCTTGTTTGCTTCTTGTTGATCAGGGGCCCCAGGTGAATTATTTCTCCCACTCTTAGTTCTTTGACTTCAATTTTATTCAGGGACCTTCCATATATCACATACCCTTTTGCCAATGAATCTTTCTTGTTCCAACAGTTTAGTGTGCCCCAAGATCAATATATCTTAGCATGCAAGGACACGGTGTTATTGTCAGGTTCCTGGGTTGTACAAAGCAAAAAGTATCGCTTTCTTAAAGCTACTGAAGGATGCTCTGGGCCAAGTATGGTTATTCCTCTGCCATTAAAGAGCTGTGTATAGGACTCTGGCTAATAACTCTCCATTCTAACTAGGAATGACTACTTCTAGTCATCATTACAGGAGACCCAAACCCACAGCCCAGCCTCACCTTCCTTTTGTCTCATCTTGGACATCGCAAACTGCAGTGCCCAGATCTGGGCAAATCCCCATTCTTGTCATTTGTGGTGTAATTGTGAAATAGACCAAATGAACACCACAGGGTACCTTGGTTCCGCTGGGATTAGGTGACCTTTCCCCTCTTTGGATTATAGGTGGAGAGGAAGGGAAAAGTCATGTAAATGTCCCCTTCCCTGAAGGTATCTGCTTGGCTCATCTCCTCGGTAGCATCGCTAACATCCACCCTGGCCCAGGACCACTGCATTTCTGCAGCTATTTACATTCCTCTGTCTTTGCTGAAGCTCTCATCCCTGCTTGCAAGGTCCAGGCTGGCCCAAGTTTTCCTGTTTTTCCCCCTTTCTCTGGAAAGGTTTCCGGCCCAACGCCACGTGTTGGTGGCCACCCACGAGACGCTTTGATCAGCTCAGATGGGCAGCGCTGTCAGGAGGCTTTGCAGTCCGCCCCAATGCTTCCACAGCTGCTGCAGCAGCAAGGTTTTCTCTCCAAGTCCCTGGCATTCCCTGGTGTTTTCAGGGCACCTTTCAGGTACTGCTTTTATTTCAGCTCCCACTTTAGATTCCCTTAGTTTCAGCTCACTTTGGCTGACTTTGCTTTGTGAACACTGTCCTTGCTCCTTCCAAGGGATTTAATGGGAACCCAGAACCATGATTTCTCTCCTGAACTGTGCCGATGACCACGGAGGTCAGACAAATGCAAGAGGCAGTGGTTTATTTTTATTGCATTTTCAACGTTTTCAGATGATGCTTTGCTGCAGTCCCATCCACTTTAAAACAAAAATACTTCCTGGGATGCTGTGTTTTTGCAAGACATTGGTGGTCTGTGCTATGGTCCAGAGGCCTTCCTATCCCTCTCTGCTTCTCTGTCCTCAGGTTTGCCACATCCTTGGCTTTACTGGTCCTCCTTCTGCTCTCCTTCACAGGCCCTCCTTGCAGGCAATGCCAAGGGCTGGAGTTTGGGGTGGAGGCAGCTATTGTTCCAGCTATCTGCAGTGTAATGTTCCTTATGACTGTATTAAATGAAGGGCGGAGGTCACACATCCCTAGTTTAAATTAGGTTTAGGCTGACCTTTAACAATATTACACTCGTGGATCCTCTCATAACTCACGGAATAAACTCCCAAAGGGTTTTACCACCTCGCTCTTTCTTCCTACTGTAAGGATGCCCGAGGCTTAATGTGCTTCTCTCCAATTTCGCTTTGATTTCTAATCCTATCCCCTTTTCCCCCTTCTCCCCCCTCGCTCCCCCCAGTACAGATATATTCACTCCTTTAAAGGTGGGGGTAAAGAACCTGTTCCTTTTCTCTTCTGGGCGACAGCTCTTTCTTTTGTGTCTCTTTCTTCCCTTCCCCGCCCCCCTCCTCTTTCTTGACACAATGCACTATTTATTTGCACTGAAGGATAACTAAGAAGCAATTAAAAGATCAAAAGGCACAAACACAAGTAGATCCAGTGGCAACTTGTGGGGTTTATTTTGCTGTAGCTGCTGCTGCTGAATCTTCACCAAACTGCTGCCGTGTTTTTCCCCCAGCCGGAGGACACCTCTCTTAGTGGGTCGCCTCTTCCTCCAAGCCGACTTTTTTATGATCGCTATTTTTCACCCCCATTGTTTGCTATTGCAGTTGTTTACTGGAAAATCACTTGTTTTTCTCAGGGAGATTAACCCTCCAAGCTTTCTTTTGTCTACTCTCAGGAGGTCCTTGTGGTGAGCTGGGGGAAGGGAGCTGGGCTCCTTCAGCTATTAACAGTAGCTTACAGCCCTGCTGACCCCCCTGCCAAGGCTGGGTCCTTTCCTTTGATGGGGTTCTGCTTTTGCAGTAAGGAAAGGTGGTTGCTCTTTGTTAAGACCACCTCTGCTGAGCGGTTTGTGAGGACCCACAACTGGAATTTACTAAGTCCTGGGCATCTAGGAGAAACTCCAAAAGCCCAAGATAAGCATCGATAGAGATGACCCTTTTTAGGAGAAATCTGTAGCCCTGACACATGCCGGCAGATGCCCAGTCTCTTTGATGGTCAGGTCACTTATTTAGATGTTTAAGTATCAGTGTAGGTGCTGAGATTTGATGCCTGTGTTTGAGTTTGGCATGCATGGAACCACTTCCTCAGCATCACCACCCTCTCTCCCAGGTGTGCCGACGTTTTGGTTGAAGCCCACAGCCCTGATACCAGGACTGCTTGGTGTGATATGCAGCGTCATATCGCAGAGGACAGCTCAGGGAAGAGAAGGATGCTGGGGAGGAAAGGATGTCCAAAGCCTAGTGAGAAAGGATAAAAGAATAATCCTACCCACATTTTATCGGGCATGTTTAGGGTAATTCCAACTGTTCAGAGATGCACTGAGGCCCCCATCCTTGGGGGGGGGGGAAGTGCAAACTTGAAAAAAAGAGAAAAAAGACAAGGAGTATTTATTGCATGCTGTGGTGAGGACTGCTGCATCCTTGCCCTTTCGCACCACTATCTATGGTAAACGCTGCCTGAGGTGGACCAACCTGCTGCCCGGTCTCAGGTAGCTCTGCTCCTCTCTGCGCCAAGGAGGGTGCGTGCCTGTGGCGCATCCTGGTACGCGCGACCCTGCAGAGGGGCACCCACCGGGGCAGCGGTGAGGGTGCGGGCACCCGGGGGCTGCCCTTGGAAATCCAG
Organism: Neopelma chrysocephalum; assembly: GCF_003984885.1. Taxonomy (NCBI): domain Eukaryota; kingdom Metazoa; phylum Chordata; class Aves; order Passeriformes; family Pipridae; genus Neopelma; species Neopelma chrysocephalum. Next base: position 8,513,742 of record NW_020897693.1, read on the forward strand.
CGGGGTCCCTTCCCCTGGGACAGGCTTGGAGGGCAGATCTTCGGGAGCAGGCGGGTGCCGGCCGATGCAGCACGGTGTGCCTGCCATGCAGCAGCGCGGAGCAGCGGGAGCGCCTTCTGCCCGCGCTGCTGCACACGCACGGCAAAGCCTGGGAAAAGTCCCTTAGCCTTAAAGGCAGCGGTGCCCGCTTGCAGGAGCCGGCGGGAAGCAGAGGCGACCTAGCGAGAGGGAACCGCTGCGGGAAGGTGCTCTGCGAAGGTGCAAAATCCGAATGCGGAGAGGCAGCGCCCATGTTGTCCACACGGACACGCACGGGTGGGTGCGGGGGCTCGCTGCTGCCGAGGCGGGGGCTCGCCTGCCCGCACTGGGGCGCGTAGGGCGGGACGGAGTTCCGGGGCAGGCACGGGAGCCGGGGCAGCCGTGCGGGAATGCCCGCGCCTTTGCCAGGGAGCTTTCCGGAGCAGTTCGGCGGCCGGCGCGGACACCTGTGCCCGTGCGCACCTCGGGAGACCTGAAAGAGGACGGGCTGGGCGATCTCTCCCCTCCTACCCCGCCAGGGCATGGGGCTCGCCGCCTCGCAGCGAGAGGCGCTCAAGGGGTGCCCCCCAGTATTCTGGGCAGGGGCTTGGGGGGCGGACCACACACCTTCTCCCCTCACCTGGGGGGCTGCGGGGAGCCGGGGGATTCCCGCAGCCCACTTCCCACCCGGGGCCGGCACGGGGGTTCAAAGCCCCCACCCGGGGTAGCAGCTCGCAAAAAAACGGTGCGGCACAAACTTTCTGTCCCCTCTTCCCTCCCTGAGCTGGACTCCGGAGGATTACGAGGGAGAAGGAGGGAAGAAAGGGAGGGAGGGAGGGAAGAGAGGGGGTTAGACAGCTCTGCAACATTATTGGCTGCGTGGCCGGGCTGGTGCTCGCCGGCAGAGCATGCCCATTGGGGGGGTATAAAAGGGGGGCAGCCGAAGCGCCCTGCCTGTCTCCTCGCTCGTGGGGCAGCCAGCTGGGAGCAGCGGGCAGTGAGGCAGCCGGCCCCTCCGCCCCGGCCAGGGGGACGCACTCAGTAAACACAAAAGTGAGAGCCACTCAAGGGGCAGCCAAAGCAAGAGGAGAGAAAGAGAAGGGAAGAAAAAAAGGGTGAAAAAAAAACCCAGGAAAAAAAAAAAGGAAAAGGAAAGGAAAGCGCTCGCTCGCTCTTTCTCTAGAATAACAAAATACCTGATTGTAACAAAATAACATCCTTCAGAAAAAATCCAGCAGGGACTTGACATACCAAAAAGGCAAGGCGAGGAGAACGTGCCAGGGCCCGAGGAAGGCGAGCCAAAGCCGCGATCGCTGCCAGGGCAGGAGAGCAGCATGTCAAGCGCCGGGGCACACACGGATGAGCGCTGCCGGCAGCCCGCCTTCCTTCCCGGCCCGCCGCCGCCGCAAGAAGTTGAGAGTAGCAGCGGCAGTGCCAAGGTAAGCGCCGCTCCGCGCTGCTCCTCCGCGGGCAGAGGGCGGTGGGATTCCCGGCGCCGTGCCGGGCAGAGCCGTGCCGTGCCGCTCAGTTCCATGCCGAGCCGAGCCGCGCACAGCCGTGTCATGCCGCGCCGTGCTATGCCGTGCCGAGCCGCGCCGCCCCGGGCACAACTGAACCATCCCGAGCCGCGCCGGGCAGAGCCGCGCCGGCCCCGCTGCCCGCCGTCCCCACGCGTGTCACTAGAGGGACCCCGAGCGCCGGCCCAGCCGCTGCTGGCGGGGCGGCCCCGCTGCGGTGGGGTGCGCGGGGCATCCCCGGGGGTCCCTCCCGCGGCCGCCCGCACCCGGCGGCGGGGATGCTGCGGTGGGACAGCCCTGGCGCGGCGCGGAGCCGGCGCGGTCCCGCGTGGGGAGCGGCGGAGGGGCGGCCGCGGCCGTGCGGGGGCCGGGCCGGGGCTATGCGAGGTCACGCAGCGCTGCGCGGCCCCCGGCTGCCCGTGGCGCTCCCTCCGCGCCGAGCGGCGGTGGGAGCGGGGGGACGCGCGGGGAGGGGACGGGCAGTTCCCCGGCTCCGGAGACTGGAGAGATTATTAAACTCTCGTCTGCAAAACACTGCGGTGTGTTCGGTCTCGGAGGGATAAAAATACAGAGAGGAAAAACAAGAAAGCGAAGCCAAAATGGAGTGAGAGTTAATGGTTGGCGTGCAACCTTCTACTTTCTGTGATTTTTTTTTCTTTCTTAAATTTTATTTTTCTTCTGCTTCCTTCCCAATTGGTTTTCTCTGCAGTAATTGTTTTAAGAGCGCAACTTGGAAAGGTTTTAGCACTCTGAGCAGTAGGGAATTGGGGCACATGAGGGAACTCGGATTTAGCGTAACTGTACCAGCAGATGTGTCTGCCTCGCCTCCAGCCACGGGTACTTCAGCAGGGTTGCTGATACGCCAGGTCTCTCTCGGGTGGTGTGGAGCAATCAAGTGTAAAAACAAGGTTTGTGTGGGTGGTTTTAAACAGGCACCTCGGGAGAGCCGCTACTTTCAACCCAGTCTTCCTATACAAAGTCTGTTGTTTTCTTCCAAATGCCGGGATGTGCTTGGGAGGCTGAGGCCCGTTTTTCTTTGGGTTTGCTTATTGTCAGGTTGTGCGTGTAGGGGGTGGGGAGGGTGAAGCGTGTTGGGTTTCTTTATTTGGGTTTCTTGCCTTGATTTAGAGTGGAGTTGAGGAGCCTGGGTCATGGGGTTTTGTGAGGGTGACTTTGTGCTAAGGACATCTGGAGGTATAAAACTGACTGACACTTCTGATTTGAGCTCCACTGCGCTGTTTTGGACCCAACTTGACAATTTTGGTGGGGGTGAATGGGTCAGAGCTGTAAATCTTGCTCCATGTTGTTGACACCCACACAAGTTCACTCAGCCTTTCAAAAGGGGCTATCCCAGCTCCTGTGAAAATTCATTAAGGGATAAAAGATTTGACACCGCCGGTCCCCTCCTACCACCGCATGAAATTTGAGAGCCAAAATGTGTCTGCGTGTGTGTCCCAGCGCTTTTTCTGACAGGTGATCTTTTTTCAGCCTGGCTGGAGGACTGCTGCTTTGAGCAGTCAACCTGGAGTTGTCAGTGCATGTCTTCCCCTTGATTCCTATAGGCTTCAGCATGAGCCCAGCTTGCCTCATGGAGCACCAGAGAAAAGCATTTCTGTACTTTTCTTTTTTTAAATAAAGCAAACACAGCAGGTGAGGTCTTATTTTTAGAGGGACTGAGGAGTTGGTGTGTTTCCAGCAGTGCATACGAGCACTGTAAGTGGCCCACCCTCTCCGAGCTCGTGTCCTGGGACTGACCTCTCCGATCCTTCTTTGGATTGTCTTTGCTTTTAAAAGCTGATGAGTGTCTTAGCGGGGCAAAGTGATATCGGCCTCCCTAAGCACGTTTGTCTGAGGGGTCAGGAGAGGTGGGGGGCACAGGGGGAAGAAATCTGCCTTGGCATTGCAGCCCAGCTCTGAAAGGGTTAAAGTTGCTCTGCCAAGATATAAAGCAAGTTCAACGTGTTGTGGGAATATCACTTGCCAGTAGACTCCAGTCACCATGATTTCTGATTTAACAGCTTAACTTGCTGTTAACTTTCCCTGATATACTCCAGGTTCTGGAAGAGAATGCAGAAAGGAGAGAGGAACAATAAAGAAAGGAGTTAAATGAGGCTACGAAAACGGACTTAAATCCCTTCACTGGGTCCTGCCAGCTGTCTTTAGAAGCGTTAAGCAAGATTGCGTTTCCTTTTTTTTATACAATAAATCAAATGTTCCTGGGCTGCATACCAAAATTTGTGCAATACACTCTTACTCCCCAGTGGGGTGAGTAAATGGTACTGAATACCCCATTCACCTTTTTCAGCTTGATTTTTCCACAGTCATGGTAGTTCTCGCTGTAACATGTATAGACGTGGGGTGCGGGCAGCGCTCCCCTGCCTGCCTCAGCCTCTGTCCCGCAGGCAGAGGAGACAGGTGGCTCTCCTGGCTCACAGGATGGGAAGAAGAAAGGTGACCCCAGGTGTGGGGCAGAGTGGGCTGCTGATGGGGATGAGCAATGAAGACAAAAAAAGTGAGTGCTAAAAATAGCAGCAGTATTGCCATCCTCAGCCACATGAATGTCATGCGAGCCAGGTGCCAAGAATTGTGAGGTTGTTTTTTTTTTCTTCAAGCTTGAGCTAAACAACAAAACCACTGGTCCCAGGTTGGTTTTATTCATCTGACAGCTTAGTGGTTCAAAGTTTTGTGTTTTGAAACTTGCTTCTTCCAGGCTGTGGAAATCTCTTCATTTCTCTTTTAGATGAAGAGGGAGGCCTTTCTGTGGCACAGCATGAAGTGGCTCCTCTCCCTTCAGGTCCTGCTGGGCACCCCACCCTTGTGCCTCTGCCCAAGATGCAGCTCCTAGGTGTTTTTCAGCTGCCAAGGCACCTGCCTCTCCCACTGGTCTCCACTGTTCCTTTGCTGTTTGGTACCTCAGGGCGTCATGGCCTGGCACCCCATGTGAGGTTGGGTTGCCCCATGGGCAGGGGTGGCATTCGCTTGGCACATGTGAGTTTGGCATCCTGACCCTTCAGGATTGTTGTGCTCAAAACCGGGTCAGCTCCCTACTCTCCTGGGGCAGTCCACAGAGAGGAGTAATGCAGACAGGCAGATGTTCAGCATCTCTCACAGGCAATCATGTGAGTAGCAAAACATCAGTCTGTTCACTATTTTTTGGAGGAGAGGTGGAGTGTGAAGGATGCTGGGATGTGCAAACTGGGGTTTTCCCTCTGGCACACACAGCTAGGTTAGGGCTGGTGACTTTTTGCTGTGCTCCCTTTTAAATGCTGCAGTGCTCCACAAAGAAGCGAGATTTTTTTTTTTTTCTGTCCAAATCCAAATTTTACAGACTGGGCCATCTGTCAATTCCCTCCTACGTTGTTCTGTTCATATTAAATTGCAATGAAGGCCAGACTGAAGAAGGAATTAGGTCAGACAGGAGGTTTAGTCTCCATTTTTGGGGAGATGTTTGTTGCCCAAGAGGCACTGCGGTTTGGTTTGCTCAGAACAAGCCTGGATGTAAGGGCTGCCTGAACTGTTCTCTGAGATTTGGCAGGTGGACCTTTGAGTGTGTTGTGGCCTCTTGGCCCCTCACTCCCTAGCAGCTGGACAGTAATTGCTGATCCAGCTGATTCTGGAGCAGATCCTGAAATATCTTATAATGGTCTCAGGTGGGAGGGCTATTCCACTGCAGACCTGCCCTCAGTCTCGCTCCTGGCACACCACGGCCACTTGTAGAAGACGCTCTCTGTTGGACCTCTCTGCTGGATGGGTACAGCAGTGAGGCAGGAATACACAGGAGTTCCAAGGTGGCGGCAGCATCCTGCATATGGCAACTCATGGCTAAGCTGTTTCTAGTGGCAGCCTGGCCTTGTGTAGGGTCCTGGGAATGCAGAGGAATGCAGGAGAGCAACATGAAGATGGAGAGCAAAGCAGACCCTCTCTGGGAAAGAGAGACCATCAGTGTGTGCTGATGTCCTGTCTGAGCTTCTTCTGCGCTGAACATGCTGCTCTCAGATGCAGGTCATTCAGAGGAACTTCAGACGTGATTCCTAGGATGGTACACAGGGTATCTGTGCAACCAAAAAATTCCTCTTGCATCACCCTCTTGCACACTATATGGAGTCCAAGCCCTCGTTAGAAGGAATTTGGTGCTCAGGTTATTGAGCATCCAGCATGCCTAGCACTGCTATTCCTGTTACATCCTGAAGCCTTTGAGCTCTCCCTGGGCACATGAGGAGGAACAGCAAGCCAGCATGGTTGGTTCAACCTGCCCTGGCAAGAAGGGAACTGTGGTGGCTGTAGTCTCTCTCCTAGTGGAGACAGGACCTTGTTCTTTAGGGAGGTGACCCACTTCCCTCTCTATGCCTTGTTCCTGTTCCATGTCATGTAAGAGAGGCTTTCTAATAAAATCTGAAGGTATTTTCAGCCATTGTTGTGAATTTACTCCTGTCCCACAGCTGGGGAGACTGTGCCTGTCCTAACGCTTGGACCAGAAACCAAAAGCTCTGCTGTCCCAAGTTTTCAGTGGAGAATGAAGTCTTGGAGGTGTTCAGAGGGCTTCGACTCATCATATTGAGCAGGATTTGGCCATGAAAACTGAGGCCCCATGCAACCTGTGCAGCTGGTCATGGGCTGCAGGTACCCAGCTGTGCCATGGCACCCTCTTTGGGGGAGTAGCACCTGCTCCAGCAGCCATGGCGAGGCAGGTTTGAGCTCTCCTGCCTGGGTGCTGCTCATTCCTGCTAGGGGAGGCATGTGAGGGCGGGAAGGATCAACTGAAAGGTCACTGGGACATGAGCTGGTGATGGCACTCTGAGAGCCTGTCTAGCCTTTGTGGGGACTTTTCCTCAGCAGAGTTAGTAGGGCTAAAGTGAGAGGGAAGAGCTTACAGGGTTGGGTTGGGTTGTGGCTCCATCAAACTGGAGAGAAACTGCAGCACTGGGTAGTAAATAAAGATGCTTTTTGCTTTGCTGCCTGGTTTCTCATTACACAGCTGCTGGAGGGAGTAGGGAGATGCCAAGGTGATGGCAGTGGAAAGGGCTGGCAGTTGGTGCATGGGCAAAGGTGGACTTCATCTCATTTCACACCTCCAGGTTAGCCGTGATCTGGATGACAGCACTGGGGTTGTCTCTGTCCTAGCGGCTTCAGGGGCATTTCCTGGATGGAGTTATGGGGTGTGTGGCCACCCAAAAAGAGCTTGCGGTGGAGGCAGGGAAAACTGCCAGGGGCTGCCTTATGCTTGTGGTGCGGGTTGCGCAGGAGCGGGTATTTTCCGAGGAGCATGAGTGTTTTTCCACAGAAGGTATCAGGTCTCCCCAGCGTCAGATATCGCCCCGCTGACAAAATCTCGCTCTCCCTTTGCTTTTCAGAGCACCTCACCCCTTCCTTTAGACTGAATGTGGAGAAAAAACAGGGTTTGTCACCTGTGCCACTAAGCAGCCCCTTCTTGGGGGGGTTGGCTTTGGCTTGGCCTGCTCATTAGCCAGCGTTAGCCTAATTGGGGATGGGGGATTATGTAGGTGTCCTGAAGTCCCACATCAGTGCCTTCAATGGCAGTACTGGCTGTCACACATCTGTCACCCTGGCAATGAGCTGCTGGCACTACCCAAGCCCTGGGGACACCAGCAAACAGGAGATGCATGTAAAAGAAGAGGAAAAGGGGGGGGGAAAAAGGGAAGGGAGCAGGATCATTGGTCTTTTGTCAGTTGGAGATCTGGCTGACGATGTTGCTGCACCAGAGGCGTGACTTCAGCAGTGAAGGTGATGCTGTGGTCATGTCGGGGAGGCCCAGTAAATACCTGTTGGCCACTGGATAAAAAAAAATCAAGGTGAAAAGGTATTGGTGGCAAAACATTGCAGATTGGCAGCATGGTGTCACAGCCTAGTGCTGTCCCTCCGCTCCTACTTTAATACAGAACAAAGCCCCTGCAGTATGCCAAAGGGATCATTGCTACTGGAAAAGCTCGTCCTGGTTCTCATCACTTGCTGGTTTGAGACCAGTTTGTGCCCAGGGCTGCTGCCTCTCTTGTTGAGAGCCCAGGAGGACTTTTGTCAGCCTTGATGGTCTCTGCCAGCACAGGCTGAGCAATACTATGGGCATCAACGTTCAAGCAGGGTGGATGCCCCCCACAGCCCATCCAGATCTTGCAACTTCTTGGCTTTTCTTGCTGCTGGTCCCTGTCCTCCCACTGCTCAGTAGAGCCTGCGACTTGCAATCATGATGCATTTCTAGCAGCAAGGATTTGAGCTATGTGCTAGTAAAAATTCGGTAGCAAGGGTGTCTTTATTGCTGGCAGGACCGTAGCGGGGCCTCGGGGGAGCTGGGCTAATTTCCTGGCTGCGCTGCAGACTTCCCCTGTGACCTTGGGCGAGTCATTTAATCTATCCTGGGCTTCAGCTCCATCTCCGAGCATCCCGGGAGGGTGAGGTAATATTCATTAACTGATGTTATTCTCGAGTTGCTCAGATGCTATGGTGATAGCTGGATGTGAAACCCAGCATCTTGGTTGAATGTTAGCAAAGAGAGGGGATGCTCTGCTTGAGATTAGGGTTGCCACACACCGTCTGCTATTTTGACACACTTCTCCTCTTCATTTTCAGCTGACCTGTCTGGTCACCAGTGTTATTTGGCTGTATGTATACCGTGAGGCTCATCATTGAGGGACTATATTACCTTCAACCATCCACGGGTTTTGTCCCATCCAGTGGGGCAATAACAGCCTTGTTTTACACTTACAGAAGGTGACACAGAGGTAAAGCTGGTTGCTGGAGTGGAGCCAGGGGAAATCTTTGGGCTAGTTAGCAAATATCCAGGGAGTTTCTTTTTTAGTGCTCTGCACTGTCTGATACTGCCTTGGTCCTCCTTGGTGATGCTGCAAGTGTGTTTCCCATGGTACTGCGTTGTTCCTGAGGGATGTCTTCTCAGTCCCAACTCTCTTCAGCAAACATGGCTTGTGCAATCAGCCCCTCGATTGTCTGAGCTTCACATGCCCAGGACAAAGGCTGTTATTCCCAGATTTCCTCAAAAACAGCTCTAGGACAGGTTGAAACTTCACTTGTTTCTGCTTTGGGGGGACATGTTTTCAGGTATGGCATGAAAACCTGTCACCAGGAGAGGGAAAAAAAACCCCTACTGATAATAATTTGAATGAATTCCCATGTAAAGGGGGGAAAAAATAAAAAAAATCACACTGTTGAAAGAGCAGAGGGAATAAAAGCCTTTTAGATGTAGGTTGAAGTGGGATTTTCCAATGGAAAAACTACTTCAATGCAAACCTTGTTTGACTGAGTGGCTGCCCGGCAGGCCGAGTGCTGGGAGCCGGCCTCGCACCAGCGGCTGTCGCAGCGCTGCCGATCCTTTCCTGCAGCATCTCAACATGTCCGGACATCAAACCCCCAGCATGCTGTGGGCAGGGGGCATTGCCTGGGGGAGGTGGAGGAGAGGGGTCTCTCTCGCGATGTTAATGCTGTGCCTCTGTCCTCAGGTGCAGAGGATGTGTGCGGCGAGGCGGATGCTGCTGCTGCTGCTGGCTTTCCTGGCCTACGCACTGGATTCAGCGGCTGCGTACGGCACGGCGGAGACCCTCTGTGGCGGGGAGCTGGTGGACACACTGCAGTTCGTCTGCGGGGACAGGGGCTTCTATTTCAGTAAGTGCTGGGCAGCTGCCAACAGCAGGAAGGATGCTGCCCCCACCCCACACCCTGCTTCAGTGGAGCCAGGCCGGGAGGGAAAGGAGGGGTTTCCCAGCCTGGTGCTTTTCATGATTTCCTTGTATGTGGAAGTAGGCCAGGAGAAGAGCAAGAAAATGGACATGTTCAGGGTGGCATAAACTCACTTCATGTCAATTTTGGGCACTGTCTTGTACCATGGGGAAACTGGGTCCCACATATGATGCTCGGGGAAGTTGAATATCACTGGGGAACCTTATGTGGCTGGCTCACCAGTGATGTGGGCAAGTCATTACAATAGCGAGGATGTCTGCAGCCAACTCTCTGCTGAGCTTGGGTCCTGGCTTATTCTGAAACGTTGCTGCCTAAGTGCTGCATCTGACAGCAGGCAGGGAGCTGAGCACTCATTCCTGGGCAGGCTTTGCTTTGGTATAGCAGCACCTTCTATGCTGCTCCCAAAACACACTTCATGACCTCCTAGCTACCTGATGGTAAACTTGTTGCTGAAGAGTGATGTCTTATCCTTTTGCAGTGTAGCTAGTGCAGAAAAAAAAAGAATCGCAGCATTGCTGTTTGCAGAGTGCAGATGGCTTCAGGCCAGTTGGCTGCAGCAGGCTTTCCACCAGGATGCTTTGGGTGTTTGGACCATTGGCATTAGCAGTACAATGGCTTAGCTGGTAAACAGGAAGGATGAGGAGTAAACCAGTAGCAATGGATGCTGAGTGATCTATGGGCAAAGGTACCTCGAGTGTGATACCTCGTTTTGGTGTTTCAGTCCTCTGCTCTGCTTGGGAGAGGGAAGACCCTGTGTTTTGCTCCCCACGGAGGACTGAACCACAGACTAACTGACTACAAGAAAGATGCAAAGCCAAATGGGGGGAAGAGGATGGAGATACCAGCTGCACATGGTGCCATGTATTTGACAGTCTTGCCTCTGCCTTGTGAAAAGATGTTAAAAAGTCACTTTCAAGTAATGGGGTGGTTTTTTTTAAGTACTGGAGTTGAGAGCCAGCCTCTCTCTTATTCCAGTCTGCCTATGCAGGGAACAGGTTGCCGCAAAGTTGGAAGATGACTCTGGATATCCCTTTGCAACCTGGGTGCTTTGCCAGACTTGACTGGTGCTGCTTGCTGAGGTTGGGCAGGGAGAGGTGCAGGGATCCCACACCCAGCCACAGCGGGGTTCAGGCTGTGTAATTCCTGGCAGGTGGTTGGGCTGCAGATGGCTTTGGAACTAGCTGGGGCAATCACCCTGCCCCATCACGGCAAGCAGCAAGGTGTTTTCATGGCTCCCTAGCTATTGTGGGCAGGCAGCACATTTGGGGTGCTCTGGATGCATTTCCCTCTTGTGACTGATCCAAGCAGTGAGGGTTTGCATGTCAGCTGCTCTTCCTCTTCCGCCTTTCCTCTGCCAATGGGCCCTGTGCCGGCACTCAGCCAGGGTGGCAGGTCTGGGTCTGGCCTTACCGGCACAGCAAGGAGGCAAACTCCTCTCCCGTTCTCTTAGCTCTTCCTCTCCCTCTAGATATAGAGGAGCACCCGTCTTCCTCCCATGGTTTCTCTTTCCTCCTCCCCCTCTCTGGGGATGAAAGGGAACGGGGCTTTTGTTTTACGGTCAAACTGACCTCCTTTCACCTCAAATAACCCAGCTGCCCAGGCCAAAATAAAACCACTTTTGAAGGGAGACAAGTCTCTTGGTGCCAAGTGACCATTCTGGTGCTTGCAAGGGGATTCTTGCTTTTTTTTTTGTCCTCTCCTGTCTCTCCCCCATTCACCTTTATGAATATTTCTAGAGAGCCCAGGTGCTGGGGATAAAGCAAAGTTCCCCCAGTCCAATATTTTAACCCCTTCAGCAACTGACCAGCTTGTGCCATGCAGGGCTGAAGACGTTTGGGCAATACCTCTACTTGAAGAAGGGTTTTGTACATCCCCTTTTCATTTAATTTTTCACCTTCTACCTCCATCAGTTGGCCTTATAAGTGATTAATTCTCCTGATCACATTCATCTTCAGTCCTAAACCCACGTGTCACTATGTAGACGCGATAGGGCACAGTTATGTTGCACAATTGTGGGGTTTATGTCTTGAAGTTGAGCACCTCACAATATGGGATGTATGACCTGATGAGCAACCTGTGCTAATGCAGTCATTCATATGGGAAGTAAATGACTTGGGCAGCCTTGTCCCATGGGTATGCAAGGATCCTGCTTGCTGAACAAGGGTTGTTGAAGCATCTGACTGCTAACGTTGGAAAAAATCAAAAAATGGTATGAAAATACATTTTTTTTTTTTGCTGCAGCACTTATTTAAGTACTTCTGATGTTCTGCATTCTTAAAAGTGAGCACTTTGCTAGCAAAGCTAGCTCTGAAATACAACACTCTTTGCACGGATGCAAGGGGATGCAGTGTACTGACGGTGTTTCATCCCCCAGGCATCTGGTGCTGGGGAAATATGCAACCTAGACTGAGCAGGGTGCACCCCTGATAACTGGAATGCCTGTCCACTGGCATGAGGAGTGAGTCCCAGCCCCCAGGTGCCCTGGGAAGCATTGTGGTGTGCAGGTGCTTGAGGCTGAGGATGTTGAAGCTGCCTCCAAGAGTTGGGGCTGCAAAAGAGCTGCACTAACAGGGGTAGGAGCCAGCACACTTTGTTTTCCTCTAGCGATGCCTCATCTCAGTGACTTTTAAGGCTTTTGGGTTGGCCTGCAGCTGCTGTCAAGGTGGTGGCTTCCTGCCGTGGCTCTGTGGCAGGGTTGGAACCGCTGTCCCTGCTCCCCAGCACCCGCCCAGGGACAGCGGCACAGCCCATGGAGGAATTCTGAGTGCAGCCCAGAGTGAAAATGCAGAGTAGGTTGAGAGGAAGCCTCGGCCGTGAAGTTGCTGTCATGCAGCGCTAGCAGGGAGGGAGAAGGGGCTGTAGGGGGAGAGGCGGCCGACTTCTCTGTAAACAACAGCTCCTGTTTCCTCCTTTCCAACAGCTGATAAGAATTTAGCTCTTTGCAGCCGCTTGTGCTGACGGAGCACATTCTTGCGCACCCGCCGCTCCTCCGAATAATACTAGGAAAAAGCAGGGGGGAAAGTGTGGTGCCGGGGTGGGGGAGGGCCAGGCTGGGGGCACTGGGACGGGGCCCGGTGCTGCACAAAGGCCCCCTTGTTGCTCCCAACATTCCTGCGACAGGGGCACGGGGACTGTTTACACCCAAAGTCCCCTTCCACTCGGCTGACCGCCTGATTGACCGGAGGAAAGAGGACCCAGCCAGGGTGGCACCAGCACAGTGCACCCCTCCCCACAGCATCTGTCCGGCCCTGGTGAGAGTGAGGAGCCCAGAGCAGTGGGGTGTTGATGCTAGGGAAGGGACCCTCCTGTCCACGGTGGCCATGGCAGTTTCACTGCCTCTGGTACAGTGGCACAGCTGAGCTGCAGGTATGTGGTCTCTCTGGGTTTGGCTTTGTACTTTTTCTGGGATGCCCAGCTCTCCCTGTCGGGATAGCCCACTGCTAGGCTGCAATAACCCCAGGCAACAGAAGGGCTTTGCACCATCGGGTTTTGCATCACTGAACTTTGCATCTCTGGGCTCATACCCTCAGCAGTGCTGTAGAAGTTTTGGTGAAGCACAGTTTTGGGAAAAAGAGCCTAGCCATTCATTGAAGGCCCAGAGGAAGCATGTTTCCTCGGGAGGAAGTGGTCATTGCTGCGATGGGAAGTGGCTCGCGTGCCCGAGCGGTGCTGCAGCCCGCTGCCCACACAATTCTCCCCTGCGGGTAAGAGACAGAGTGGCAAAACCTTCCTTGGGTTTGGCAGTGGCAGTAAAGTGAGATGCCACCCATGAGCAAAAGCCAGGAAATTCAACCTTTAGTCCCTGTGTAAATTGTTACGGAACAAACACTTTTCCCAATCCAGGTCAGCAGCGATATTGCTGTTAGCCAGCAATGTCCTGGTGTTTCTTCCCTGGGTTGTTGTCTCCAGGTACTTTCTGTGACTAAATCCTTGTTTGCTATGTTTGCTTATTTTTTTTCCTAAATAACTCTCCCACAGAGGATTGTATTGGCATTTGGCAAGATCCGTATGGACAATTATGTAAGGAGAGATGTGTCCTATTGGACAGTCGTGGTGGAGCTGGTAGTGGTGCCAGCAAGGGGAAGGGCATGCAGCAGCTTTATGGAAGAGAGAAAGGGCAGCACATTTGGGGCTGGGGGCCACACGTGTGCCCACTGGCTGGGCAGGGGCAGTGGTCAGGGAGGAAAAGGCCATAGCACTGCGATTGGTCCCTGCTGGGAGCTCACCATCGATGGTGCCACACCTGGGCATTTGCTAACACATGGTGACATGATCTTCTCATGCATACCCATGCCACAAATTGCCCTGGGTGGCATGGTGGTGAATATAGTCCCGCTTTCCTTATTGTTTTTTTCCTCCCCTCTTCTTTCCAAACAAACACATAGCTGCAAGTGGGAAACTTCTGTGTTTGAGAGGAGACATGTAACCTTTCAAAACCTCAACTTCTCCTCAAACCGTGTGTGTCATCACTTGTGCAACCTTCTGTTCAGCGGGAGTGTGAATGCAGCCCTCTGGGGACGTGCTAGCAAGGGGGGGTGACTTGAATTTTTTTCTCTTTCCCTTCCAAACTCTCCTTTTGCCCGTGCTCAGGATGCCTTTCTGGAGCAGCCCAATGCTTCAGCAGCCTGCCATGCCTGCAAGTTGGGCACTGGGATTGATGGGTGCTGAGCAGGGGCCGTAAGCAGTGCAGGGTGTTGGTGCAGCGCACCTCTTCCATGGACCTCACTGGGCATTGCATGCATAGAGGAGAATGCAGCTGGCCCCACGCTGGCTCCTCTCCCCTGTCTTCTTTGGGCATCACCACCCAGGTGGCCTACACTGGCATTGCTTGTGCAGCTGCGGGCACCCAGCACACCTGCCCTGCCTCTAAAGGGAGGTCTCAGTCCAGTGTGCTTTTTGGACACAAGTATTTACATAGAGAAAATTAAACTCCTAACAGTGTTCTCTTTGCTGAACCTTTACTAAGAGTGAACCATCCTTCTCACCTTCCTGTGGGGCTGGTTTAAGGTTGTCCGTGAAATTTTTCTGGAGAAAAAGAAAAAAGAAAGGTGGTGGCACAGGGGGGACAAATGTGGAAAATAGAACGTTTAAAATGACTCCCAAAGGTGGGTCTCATGGTATGAGTCAGCTGCCCCATCACCCTGATGCCGTGTTTGTTATTGTGACCTCTGAGCATGGTGGCAATGCACCAGCATAGAGCAGAGGGCTCCATGATATGGGGTCACAACCAATTTTAGCAGAGTGGGTGCCCTGCTGCCAGGGCTTTTCCAGAGCCAGCAATGAGGCATGGTCGTGGGGTTTTGCATGTGAGCATTGCACACATGGGGCTGCGTTGTGCATGGAGGGTTGTGTTGAATATGCATGTCTGCATTGAATATGCACGGGGCTGCATTGAATGGACAGGGCTGCATCCCACATGCATGTCTGCATTGCACATCTTGGGCTGCTTCTCACATGTGGGGTTGCACAGTGTACATAGATAATTCCTGTGCTTTGCACTTTGTCCCAAGGCACTTTGGGTGGGCACCCAGGGTGGGGTATGCCCCAGGGAAAGTGGTCAGCTCCTTCTAAGCCAGGATCCTTAAATCTTCACCGAGGCTTAATACTTGAATGCCTGCTTCCTCTGGAGTGCAAGAGGGGGCATCATGGGTCATGCACAGGGCCAACATGGACCATTTTGTGTGTTCCTGCAGGCCAGCTGAGGTGTGGAGGCTTGGCATGGCTTGGTGAGCACTGATAGGCATTGCACTTACACAACTTGCTCTCAGTTTTTCCCATGCTTAAATTCTCCTGGTTTCCAAGCCCCACTGGTGCTCGCCTCTGCTTCCCTCGCTCGGAGCACCTTGCACTGGGAAGAGGCAGTATGTAGAACCCTGGCTGCAAACTCTAGAACAGCACAAAAGCACAATATGCTGTGTGCAAAAACATAGAGAAAATCCTTTTGTTTTGGGCCAGTTTACATTTTGGAAGTCACAATTCCCAAGCAAATTTACTTTTCATCAGAAATTCAAATTTACGCATCTCTTTTATTTCAAGAGAGGGAGGAAACAGTAGAAGTGATGTAAGCTTTTCCTTTGGAGTGCTTTGGTCATCGTTAAGCAGCTACATGAAATGCACTTGGTCATTGCTGCACCAGACATGGACTTTTGCATCCTTCTGCAGGCAGAAATGGGAGAGGAACCCTTATTAAAAGATTAAGTTTAATAGCTATTCTTGGCGGGTGTGGGAGCCTGTATTCTTTCTGCAGCTGTCTCAGAGCTGTCCCATCTGGTAAAATTTAGCCGCCTTGGTTCGCTTCACCTGCCTGAGTGTTGACCCGACAGAGGGAGGTTGGCAGCTGCAATGCTGTGCTGCTTCTTTCTAATGAAATCTGCTTGCCAGGATCAACATCTGAGACAGTCACAGTAATCAGCACAGAGCTGGCGGTCAGGCTGGGCTTGAGCTTCCTTGCCTTAGCTGCACTCAAAAAGTCCACCCATGCCAGAGATATAGGAGGGAGATAAATCCCCATCATTCAAAGTGCCTTTAAACTACAACTGGAGGCACAGGGAGAGCCTGTTGGCATCAATAACATTTGTCTGGGAAAGTCTTAGCATGAAACTTGGCTGGTTTGCGGGTGCGTGTCAGCTGGTTTGGGAGAAGCGCTGCTATTTTTGAAGCACGTAGAACCCACCAGTCTCTGGTGGCTGGTAGAGGGATGCTTGCAAGGGGATAGGTGCTATGGAGGTAGGGAGAGGGTCCTGTCCAGGTTGGTGGATAACGCAAGGGTCTCTGCTGTTGCAGGTAGACCGGTGGGACGAAATAACCGGCGGATCAATCGGGGGATTGTGGAGGAGTGCTGCTTTCGGAGCTGTGACCTGGCTCTGCTGGAGACATACTGCGCCAAGTCCGTCAAGTCGGAGCGTGACCTCTCCGCCACCTCCCTGTCAGGCCTGCCAGCCCTCGGCAAGGTAGGGAGGCTGTGCCGGGATGATGGCATTTCTCTGAAATAAATAGTGAGACAAAAGATTGGAAGGCCGTGGGTGGGAGAGGACAAACCCCAGCTGCAAGATTTGTTGCTTCTGCAGAGCCTTTGAGAGACAGTCACCATTAGCAAGTCATGCCAAATAGCCTGCCAAAAGGCAGCTTTTATTAAAGTGGGGGACCAGAGGTGGGCTAGGTCACAGTCATAGAATGGTTTGGGTTGGAAGTGACCTTTAAAGGTCATCTAGTGCAACTGCCCTGCAATAAGCAGTGACATCTTCAACTAGATCAAGTTGCTCAGAGCCCCGTCCAACCTGACTGTTACTGTTTCCTGGGATGGGGCAATGTTTCCATGGGATGGATGGAAGTCCAAGAGGGGAACCACCCTCTGGAGTGCAAGCAGGCTTAAGCAGAGGCTAATATTGCTCTCCCTCTCCTTGCAGGAGAGCTTCCAGAAGCCCTCGCACGCCAAATACTCCAAGTATGATGTGTGGCAGAAGAAGAGCTCCCAGCGGCTGCAGCGGGAAGTGCCCAGCATCCTGCGGGCTCGCCAGTACCGGTGGCAGGCTGAGGGGCTGCAAGCGGCTGAGGAAGCCAAAGCGCTGCATCGTCCCCTCATCTCCCTGCCCAGCCAGAGGCCTCCAGCGGTGCGAGCCTCCCCGGAAACGGCTGGCCCCCAGAAATGAACCCTGACCAGCTGTCTCGATTTTTGATCTCCTGGGGGAGGGCGGGAGGACTGGTGATTCCCGACCCCCAAGCCCCTCCGTCCCCGGGGCCGCTGAGCCAAGGAGCGGGCGGCGGGGCACCCTCACGCCGCTCTGGCCCCAACCAAACAACTGACACAGCAAGGAGGGGATGGTGGCAGCAGCGGCGGTGGCGAGCAGCACCGCTCCCACGGCATCGTCCTTTTGGGGTGGGGGGGAGGGTTGTTTCGTTTCCCACACCTGTTTCATTCCCCCGTTCCCCCAGTATTTCCAAGCCTGTACTTGCAAAGGGACAGTTTGGCACTTGAACTTTTTGCTGCCGGGTGCTGCGTGACATCCCCGGTGCCAACACCAGAAGACAAAAGAAAGAGCAAGAGGGAAAAAGGATATGAAGTTAAAATTTTTTTTAACCTTTTTTTCTCGTGAAGAGTCCATTCCATGTCTTTCTTGACAATAAAGTGAAAAAACAATAAAATGGGGAGAAATATTGAGGGATAAAATTTTTTTGCCTCATTCCCACCCCACTTTTTTCTTCTTTTTGTTTCTTTTTTTCTCTTTTGGTTTTCTTATTTTTATAACTTTCTTTTGCACCTTTAAACAAAAAAATGTACCTGAGAAGAAGTTCCGAGGAGCCCCCATCTGCGTTTTTGTGTGTGTGCTTCATTACAAGATTCCAAATCGACTTGCACCTTTTTGAAATCACCGATGATGTGAGAAAGAGAGGAAGAGGAGAGAGAAAGCGAGAAAGAGAGAAGGAAAAGGAAAGGGGAAAGAAGAAAAAAAAGAAAAAAGTGAGCTGATGCTCACTTTAAATGGAGAAGGCGTCTGCATTGCACATTTGCCACGGATTTAGTTGATTTATATATATAATATATTATATAACTTTTTTGGCAAAAAAAGCACTATTTTTATGGGACATTTTGTGTAGTATCTGAAGAGGGATTGTAATGTTTAAAATGTGTTATGGTGCTAAAGTAAGTTGGAAGGGAAAAAACCCAGAAATAGCAAGGGAGGGTGGGGAGGGAAGACAAGATAGCGAATACTGAACTTGAAATTTTAGCTTTTCGTTTTAGGAAAAGTGTGATAAATGTGTTTCTTTTCTCTTCTGAAATATAGCTTGGTCATGACCATATGAGCTAGTTGGCTGTTACTCATGTACACAGATGCACGCACACACAGAAATACATCAACACGCATCCTTTTTTTAAAAAAACACAAAACCAACAACAAAACAAAACAACAAAACCACCGCAATTTAGAACTAAAAGGGAACTGTTCTAGAGACAAACTATTTTGAATGGTGAAGGTGTTGCCAGTTACAACTCAAGGCCCTGCTTCTGCACGGACCCTTGGCAGAGCTTGGCTTCCTGAGCCACAGGGAACTTACCGCTTCTTCCCCACCCTCACAGCTTGCTTGTGCACCGATGCTCCAGCTCGAGTGGGCAGGCGGGCAGCCCTCAGCACCAGGCCCCTGCAGAAGCAGCAGCAGTTCCGCGCCCTGCCATCTCCTTTTCCTTCTCTTGCCCTTTGCGTCCTTCTCGCCGGACCCTCCTCTCCCTGCCCCACGCCTCCCGCCCTCCTCCTCTCGCTCCCCTCCCAGGGGCTGTGCAGGAGCGGGGCTGCACCAGGATGGCTGCAGGGCTGGGACCGCTGCTTGGGATGGGGGGGAAAGGCAAGTCTCTGGCTTGAGGCTTGAGGCTCGGGACTCAGTGAGTGTATGGGTTTGAGAGGTGGGCAGAGGGCTGTAAAATAGGTTGGGTTTAAAGTAATATATATTATCTGTCTAGGAACCGTAAAAAGGGGGGAATCAATTACATCTCCCTGATATACTCTCACTTGCTAATAAAATGGGGACACTGTTAACCAGTTCTGTACTTGCTTTGTCTTATATATCCATACATTTAAAACATAAAAAAAGACTACTTGAATTGTATTCTATTTCGTGGTTTGGAGGGGAGGGCTAGGGGGAGTTTTGAGAGGGGGAGGATTTTAATGTATAATCCTTTTGTTTGTTATTACCTTGCAATGTTGAGCCATGAAGCCTTTGTTTAAAAAAAATGGCACTGCAATACACAACAAAGAAAATCCTTTATTTATTTTATTAAATATATATGGAAAAAAAATGAAAATCAGTCCAAATTAAGAAAGGGGGGGGAAGGGAAGTGGGTGGGGTGGGAAGGCAAAATTTAAACAGAGCAATTGCAATTTTTTTTTCCTTTTCATGTGTCTTTTTTTAAAAGAAACTTAGTTTTTATTTTTTAAAAAGAGAAGTAAAAGCTTTCCTGGATGCTTTGTACCAAAAAAGAAAAAATTAAAAAAAAAAAAAAGAAGAAAATCTGTTAAGCAAATAAATATCCATCCAGAATATGAAGCCTGACTTTTACTTTTCATTTATTTTTGCTCCTGGGGTGAGAGTTGGGTGGGAAGAAGGCCACACCAAGCACCCTCCTTGTGGAGAAACAGAGTGCATTGCAGCTCCTCTTTTGGAGCTCAAAAAACTGCAAGAGAGGGTAAAGTGCCCTTAAACACAACCATGAAACCTCAATCTTGTGGCAGATACCCCCTGAAACCACCAAGGTAAATATATGCCCAGTGATTCTTGACCAGATTTGGGGATGTTTCCTAGCAGCTGTTGTGACTTGCTCAGCTTCCACCAGTTTGGGCTGTTCCCAGAGACTTGAGAGCTGGATGGGAACTGAGAGTGCAAAAAGGAGAAAAAAATGTCTTATTTAGGGTAGGTTTCCTAATAGGTATTGCTTGTGTGGTTTCTCAGGGTAGAAAAAAACTTCTCTTAAGTTTTTCGGAATACCAAATAACTGCTTTTCATCGCATATTACCATCATGCATCACTGTAAATGGGAGGTAAAATACTGCAGTTCCAATTTGGCAGTAGAGCAACTGGAGTTAAAACAGTGCCTAAGCATCCCTACTCTCACAAATCTGTGCAGCTCCACTGGTATGGCAAAGACCTTTGTCTTGCTGTGGGGTAAGGACCTCACCAAGCCCAGCCTCCTGCCCCAGATGACTTGGGCTGGAAAAGATTTTCCACCTCAAAGTGGCATTGCTGATTTAGGCCTTTAAAAATACATGTTCTAATACAGTTTCTTTTAAAATTTTGCGACAAGCAAAAAAAAATAATTATTTTTTCACACAAAGTTTTTTCTCTTGGGATTTTTGTGGTTGGTCAGGAGGGGGTTTGTACAGATGCAGGGCTGGCTGTTTCCTCTGAACATGTTCTTTATTGCAGGTCGAAAAAGAATGTGTCTGCCTTCCTGTCCCTGTCCCAAGACTTGCCACAGACCTTTGGTTTTCTTTGCATTAAAATATGTCCCTATGAAGGGTGAAGACTGACTTCACTGTGGCTTCTGGTTGTCACTGCTGGAAATTTTGCCTTTGGGAGCTTTGGTTCTTTTCTGTTCTTAGCTGTGTAAGCTGCCATCATGGGGGCATTTAGAGACAATTAAAAAGCAAGAAAAACTTCAACCAAATCTCTTGCCTGCATCCCCCAGGGAGCAATACAGCAATGCTGGAAGCACCATGAGGATGATGCTTCCAAGCATGGCTATTCTTAAACCTTCTTTTCTGCCTTATCCTGTCAGAGGCCACCACGGGGCCAGACCTGAACAGCTCATTTTTTAGGACATAAATCAAGAAACTCTTCAAAATGTGCCGACTTACCTTTTGGTTTGTCCAGGACTGCCTTTACTTGCAAGGAGAGACACAAGCTGCCTCTGAGCATGATCCTGGCCAGAGGGTGGGAGTCTGGATGAAACTGGACCTTTGCTTTGTCTCAAATGTCTCTTGTTGCCTGCAAAGCCTCTTTGCAGGTTGGCAGACAAATCATGGGCTTAGCTTGGAAATCTCAGACTGCAGGCTTGAGAACAAACCAAAGATGCCATGTTTCCTCTGGTGGATGGGCAGAATTGACTCTGATTTTTGTACTGATGCCTTTATACACAGGTATAGTTCCAAGTGGTTAGCTGTTGGATTTCAGAAGCATGGGAGGCTGCAGCAGCAACAGGCAGTGATCCCTGGGGAAGGAAAACTGGCAGATCTGGGCTCCCAACACATCTCCATGACCAGCCCAGCTGGTCCAGGGACTCCACCCACTGCTCTGCTGACATGCAAGAGGGTGGGGAGGAAAAGGATGGTTTCAGCAGAGAAGTCCTAAATGCTTCCTAGAGACCCAGGAACAGCTGGGAAAGTTGATGCCACATCCTAGTCCAGCACCAGCTCTGGCCCCTGAGTCTCACCATTATCATGTAACTTTGCAGGCAGCAAAGGGCAAATTTTTTTGCATAAAGCATCTCTTTGGAGGGTATTTTCTCAGGTGATAAACACAGGGATACCGGGAAAGAGGGAAGGTCCAATTTGCTGTACAGAAATGGCCACAGTGTTTGCAAGGTATGTAAATCAGTGTAGCTGGCTTTGTCTGGATAGGGGGAGACACAAGTGGAAAAAACACCACCAGGTAACACATACTTTTCCCTTTGTCACCTCATTTTACATTATTTCTTAGCTTTTTTTTTTCTTTTAATCCAGAATGCAGCTGAGCTGTTACCTAGCTTTCAGTGAGTCATACTAGTGCCCATCGGGATGGACTGAACCTCCAGACTGGTTCTGCTACCTCTGTATCTCATAGCAGCTTCATCCCTTTAATCGTACCTGCTCTCAAAAGTCTTTCAGTGATGTACCTCACTGCTCTAGATGAAGGACCTAGCTGTAGTAGATGGAGGGAAGAACCATGTTTGTTGTTTTTGTAAAATACACCTGTTTTCTTTGTCGCAGTATGTACTGTCCACTGATGATTTCTGTGGCATTGGGAAGACCTGGGAAAGGTACTGCTGTACCGTGGATTATTTCGCTTGTGTGCATTCTGCAGTAGGCAAGACTCAGATGCTTTCTGCACCTTTTGTAGTTCTCATTTGTAATGCAGCATCAATAAAGCAAAGCACTTCTAACAACCTTCTAGAAGGCAGCTGGTATCTTTTCCCCCTCCACTTTATTTATTTTCTGAGGAGCAGATGAGTCATAAAACACCCCGAGGCTGGGGTAGCACAGCAATTCCACAGCTCCCGGTGTAGGCAAAGGGGAAACCCTGGTTTGCAAAGATAAATAGACTTCATGTCCCAGGAGGGGTCTGTCATAGCCACCAAGGTGCCAGGGTTGGCTCTCTCCCGCCCAGGTTGCTGAAGGATGCTCTAAGTGTCAGCAGGCAGCATGCACTGGCAGACATGACTTCAACCTACTGGAAAGGCACAGGTCCTCACAGGAATCTTGGCCTGTTTCGCTGCTGCGCTCCCAGCTGTGCATGGCCCAAGGAATGCACTTGCTCATTAAAATCATGTCAGCGTTTGCA
Organism: Neopelma chrysocephalum; assembly: GCF_003984885.1. Lineage (NCBI taxonomy): Eukaryota > Metazoa > Chordata > Aves > Passeriformes > Pipridae > Neopelma > Neopelma chrysocephalum. The sequence goes on from NW_020897693.1 coordinate 8,536,007, forward strand.
GAGAGCCCTGAGAGAGCCTCTTTCCCTGCCGCCTTCTTGTAACTGCCAAAGGGGACTGAAAGCTGAGGTTTCCAACCTGCCAGGCTCTGGCTCAGAGACCAGCAATAGCCTGAAGGCAGGAAATTTCTGAACTGGGGTGTTTTCTGACTTGGGCAGCATGGGAGGTCAAACTTGACACACAAAATGGGCTGTTCTAGTCTTAATCTGGCTGCTTGCAGTTCTGGGTTTGGATTTCCAGGACAGGCACAGCACCATGGTAGAGCATCCATCTCCCAAGTGTGTTCTCCAAAGAGCAACACAACAAGCAGCACTGACTGGAAAGAATTAAGCTTATAACAGTCTTGGATGGAGAAAAGACACTATACAAGTATCTGAGTAATTCACAGATAGAACAGCAGAGACAAGTGCAGAACTTCCAACCACAATATACCTGTTTCACTTTTCAAAATTACTAGAAATAAAGTCAGCTTATACTGAATTTTCACTGCTCTCGCATCTATTTCTTTAACATGTTTGTGCTTTTTGTTGGTCAGCTTTAGAAAGAGCATAGCTCACAATTTTAAGACAGTGAGGTGAAATAATACCAATGATTACAATATAAAACAATGTATTTGCATGCTTTTCCATGGGAGAAGTACTGGCACAGTCTCTTTGCCTCCCTGTCCTCCCACCAGCTTGTTTAGATGAAGACTGTGCTCCTTCTGTACAAGACCACATCCTTCAGCTGTGTCAGACTTGAAAGGAACTGATTTAGGAAGGCAATCAAGAGCCCAGGAGATTATTATAAAGCTTTTTATTGCAAACAAATATTAAAAAAATTATTTATTAATAGCAATCTTTCCCCAATTCATCCAAATTTCTCGTTTCACTGCCTCTACTGGCAGGCCAGTGGTGACTTATCACTTCTGGTGGTATCAGACAAAGCCACCTATGACCATGCCTATTCCAATGACAGCCCTGTCTTTTGTCTTCTCTCCCCAGATGGAGGGACCAACTCCTTCATTTCACCAAGGTGACAGCATTTTGGGCACAATTTTCTTAAGCTCCATGTGAGGAGCACAGAGACTTATGAGTTTACTCCTCCAACTTGTAGGAGAGATTATTTCCCTATGATTCCCTCTCATTGAAAAACACTTACCAGGAACTGGAATTTTGTGTACTTGGTTTTCCTGTCTCAAGCCAGAAGGGCACACTGATAATGGTAATCTTTGTTTTCTTCACAGCTGGGGCATAGCTGAAAAGGGAGGGAGGCAATTAAGAGAATATTAAGATTTCATCTTCCAAGATGTTGTTGCTTCTGTTCCTCCTCCCTCTCTCCTCTGTTCCCCATGCGTAGCAGAGAAAGTGGCAGGAGTATTATTTCTCAAGGCCTACACTGACGTCAATACACAGGGTATTTATTTATGAAATTGAATCAAACAGTGGGGGAGAGAGGAGTGGAGGAAGATGGACGCGTGGAGCTTGCAGCTGCCAAGTCATAATAGAGCAGCAATCTCCCTGGATTTTTCTACCTTCTTTCTGGGGAAGGGATGAGATACTCAGAGCTTCGGAGGCCCAGGAAAAGAAAGACAGAAGAGAGAAACAGTAAAGACAGGCTTAACATTGAGAGTAGAGGAAAGGTATGGTGAGGAGAGAACCATTACAAGGTAAATAGCCCATTTCTGGTGCTGAGACATTCAGGTGCAGTCCTTATGCAGTGAGGACAGTGCCTGCTTTCAGGCAGGCTCTGACCAGGCTCTAGCAGCCCTGTCCTCTCAACCTTTTTAGTCTTTATATAGAAAATTCAGAGGGAATTTCCATCCCAATAATTAAGAATGCCCCATCCTCATTCACTGTTTCAGGCTCAGTCAGCAAATGGCTGTCTGGGGAACCCAGCACTGAAGTTAACATGAAGATTAAGTTGTTTCCTACAGTGAATGAGAAATGGTTTTCCAGAGTATAAATTTTTTCCATTGATATTACCTTGTGCAGAAGCCACAGAAAGAAAAAACTCAGGAAGGGAGAGTAGTTTCTTTTCTTTCCTAAGGAGGATACAGACACCAGTGCAGAACATCCACTACGGGGAGGAAAGGCAAAGGAGCACAGGTGACCATGACATCATGATGCCTTCAGCTTCAACTCTGGCAACTGTTGGGAGAAAGTGCTTTTGGGCATCTCTCACCATCCTGGAAGTTACGCATGGAAATGCAGATGGAAGTAGAGGAGAATGGCTTTTGTTTTCTCTCACCTGCCTGCTAGCTGGTTAGCACAGGATAGAACTGGGCAAGGGGAGGAGGCAAAGTGAGCATGAAAATCAAAATCCTGCTCTTTAACTCTCGGGGCTTCTCCAGGCTCATTACCAGAAAGCCTTCCCTGCACAGCTTCTCTCTCAGTCGGATGAAAGCCTGCTGCATAGCATGAGATGCAGATGAAGGAGCCCTGCAGGTCTCCAGGTTTATTGTTAAAGCCCGTGCCTTTCCTGGGATTCCCCTGCTGACTTCCCACTGTCGTCGATGAAGAGGAGGTGATACCCTGGACCAATCTCTTACTTAAAGGGAGAGACCTTGGAAACAGTGTCGAGATGTGAGCCAGCCCCAATCTTATTGTTTTTCCAAAATAAGGGAAGAGAGACATGTTCTGGAGATCCGTTTACAAGTCAGACTATCTCCAGTTATATAATGGCACAAGTCTGGCTGCCAGCAAATTGTTGCTCCGAGCTGGGGAAGACAATTAGCTCGCCTCTCAGGGCGGCGGGGGTGCACAATGCCGGCTTTGTGCCACCCTGCCACCGGCTCCGGCATGTGCGGGAGAGCCTGGCTCACCCATCATCTTCAGAGGAAGAGGTGGCAGAGGGAAAGGAAAAACCTCCGACTGCAAAGAGGCAGAGTCCGCACCTCGGTGGGTGCGCCCGCGCCAGGGCATGGATCGCTGCCGAGAGCTGGGCGCGCCGAGGATGGAGCCCGTCTGCGAGCGCTTTCCTGTCCCGGTAGTGAAGGGATGACGGTAAATCGGTTGTCGCGCTGCTGGGCAGAGACAGCTCTGACCCCTCTGCTGAAAATGGGATGGGAACTTTCGGTGTTTGGCTTCCTGCGCTTCCTGGTGGGCTGATGGATTTAGGCTTTCGCTGAAAGTCCTGGCGCTGCCTGCAGAGCTGGTGGAAAAAATGTGGTATCTAGAGATGGGAAATACCTAACCCGCTCAGAAATGCACTTACTTAAAAGGAAAAGGTGGTTTCCGGGTGAACTTGCATTCCTGTCCTTGACGGATGTGGATGGAAGCAGGGCTTTGTAACATTCAGAGTCTTGTCTGCTGCAATGTAACCAGCAATGAATGATAGCTGGTCCTGCTCAGAAACACACCTAGGCCAAAACAGGCTTCTAGTATGGTTATTCTGCTGAAATTGCATGCCTGGCTAAGGAGGAGGGACCTGCCACTGCTGTCCCCTGGGCATGGTGGGGCAGGGACATGACATGGAGCTGCATGTGAAGGACATCTCTCAGCTCTCCTACATGCAACAGCAGCCCTGGTTTCAGCAGGCAATGATGCGTGGAGAGGAAAGATGGTCTAAAATAAAATAGTGTCGTCAACAGCCGCAGATTAATTCAGTGAAATTGCTCATTGCTGCAAGGAGTTAGTGAGAGAAAAACATTGGGAAGAGAATGCTGCCTGTGTGAAGAATAAGGGTACACATAGCTGTGTTTCGCAGGGGAAGTGTTGATGAACAATACTAAACCCTCATGCTTTAGAGGAGCTAAGTGATAGTAACCTGGGGGGCAGAGGAGACTTCTGTTAGCAGCTTATTAGGTCACAGCTGCCCACTCTGAGCAGTTTTACCTCATCCTCTACAGCATTTAATTAAATACACCACAGCCCTGAACCATTCAGGAGGTTCCTGCTTGCCTGGACAGAGGTGCCTAATAGACTTTGTTCTGTCAAGAGCATGGCAAGAATCTTCATGTTAGTGTCATTGATTGCAAAAGCTACGTGTAAATCTGCACTGCAGATAAACAGGTGCATCCTCTGCTTGCAAAGTTCCCTCAGTGTTCATGAAGCGCACCTGCTCTACATGCCCATCATACAATTTACTGGGTGTCCAACCTGTCCCTGGGGATGTTAGTGAAGCCCCAATGGCAACCATGTACTTGCCTAAGACACAATACTGCTCTTAGTCCAGCCCAACAAAAACAGTTCCTTCTGGAAGTGAGTCATATTTCTTCATCTTTCGAACCACTTCAAGCAATGTATCTTGCAGACTCTCTGACTACATTTACATAAAATGCATCCTTCCTTTCTTTCTATTCCTGGTTCCATGCACGGGGTTATTTTAGATGGCATGCTCAGAGGTCACCATGACACACACACACACACAGAGCAGAGAACATACTATGCTTTCAGTAGGTACTCTGCAATGTTTATGCAGGTGGCAGGCTCTTGGTTTCCCTGGGCACTCACAATGGGTTTTCATGCCAACACAATGACAGAAAAGGATAAGTTGTTGGTCACTGCCAGAAACTCCATGAGTTTGTCTAAAAAGTGCAGCTTGTGCACATCAATAACCTCACAAGACCCCTGGAAGTGAAGCTGGGAGTATGGGTTACTGGCAAAACTGGGGAGGTGTAAAGAAAGATGGGATCATGGAAAGCTTCCAGGAATGGCTTGTGCATGTGTACAGCATGGTTAGAAACTGTTCCTCCCTGGGATTTGAGTGCAGGCTATTATTTATATTCCCGTAGCTCTGCCAATGCATAATGCTTGCAGCATTAGAGCTAGAACTCAAGCCCTGAGCAAGCTGGAAGCTTTAATTCACAACTGCAAGTTGTAAAAGACCCTTTATAGTTTGAGGGCAAGTGAGGCTGGACAATAAAATAGCCCAAGTCCTTCACAAGGTCCACCTTATGGTTTAGTGTCCCTGCCAACTAAACCAGATATCTTCAGGTTAGAAAAGAAATAACTGGGAGGTATATGAAAGAGGTTTCTGAGCTTTTGAGTGGCATGGAAGCAGGGATGGGGCAAGCTTTGCTGTCTCTTCCTATACAAAAGCAGACAGCATTTCATGAAACTAGTAGAAAACAGGCTCAAAAACAAGAAGATGGCTCTTCATGCAACAGGTAGTAGATCTGTGAATCTTCTTACCAAAGGATGTTGTGGATATGAGAAGTTTACACGGATTCAAGGAGAGTTCACAGAAGAGAAAACCTCCGAGAGTTACTAAATACATAGAAACTGTATCTGGCTCAGGAAGTTCCTGAGCTGAAAATAGTTGGAGGCTGGGAGAGCATTGAGGGGAAGTATTGCATATGCTTGCCCATGTTCTTACTCTCCCTAGGCTTCCAATCATGGGCTTTGTTGGGGTCCGGATGTTAGGTTAGACAGACCTTTGGTCTGACCCAGTGGAGCTGTTTTTATGTCCTTATATACCTTCTTATTCAGGGTTTATCCTGTTCTTGCACGGTTACTTCCCAAAGCTCACCATCTTCAAGAATCCTAACCCATTGCTCTCCACAGCTCAGGCATCATGCATCCCCTTTTTCTGGCTGCATTTTGACTGAGCAGCTTAAGATCCTGACTGCTGGCAGACAAATGTGTTGAACAGCTTAAGGTTTGTGATGCCTACCATGTACATCATCATGAAGTAGTCCATCACTCTCAGGGTTTGATGTTGTCCAATGTTTGGCAGTAATATTCATGTCAGTCACCACTACCACTCTCACCTTGTCGTTGTCCTGTTTGTTTCCATCTCAGCAAGTGATTTCAAAACTATGGTGAACTCAACTGTTTTCAATAAATTACAATTCTACTCTGATCACCAGTTTGCCCACTTGGTATCGAGTTTGGCTGTGGAAATTGAGTCCTTATTGGCATCTGTGTTAAAAATTGCTGAAGCTACCAAGACAGTGCATATCTCAGATGAATTGCTTTGGGACTTTATTCATCCTACTTGGGATATGTTTTAAAGGCTTTATTTGTAGCGGTAACAGTCAGAGCCTTTCTCACCCCTCTCTTCCCTGAAAAACAGTATTTGAAAGATCAGTCTTTGAATAACAACCAGCTGTCTTTGTTAGCCTTCTCTTCATCTCTTCCCAGCTGCTATCCTGTCCTGGGTCTCTCACTCTGACTTTGAGAAACTGATGTAACCCAAGAGCAATCAGAATGTTAGTGACACTTGAAGGGGAAATAGGAAAAAATGGTCTGGAAAAAAAGGAAAAAAAGGAGAAAAAGATGGATACCTGGAGTGTGCTGACCCTGTTCCCTCTCCCAGACAGTTAGAGGGAAGAGCATGCATGGCTACACAAAGAGTTATCTTCCGAGATGAATACATCAGTTCAAGATTTGGGGGACTTCAAAGCAAACCATCTGTTGTGGAAACAAAAACCCTAGCTCTGTCACAGTTCAAAACTTGCTGGGGTTGTTGATGTCCAATTGTCAGCATGTTTGCCGTACTGCAGAGATTACTTGATGCAGAATGATGGCCCTAACTTTGCTATCCCCTTTGTCACACCAGCTGTGGATCCCCACTGTGGAAGCTTCAAAATTAGCCAAGCGCCACTCGGAGATCTCCAAAAATAGACTACTGTCGTGACAGGTGTAGCAGGATTTTTGCCTCAGGTGACATTTACATCATTAATACTCTTTTTACTTTTTGTTGCAGCTCACATAATGGCAGAAGCTATTCTTAGCAGCGGGGAGCCTAATGTTTAAGAAAACAACCCCTAAAAACCCACCCCTTTGTGAGCCATTTCCACAACAATAACTTGTAGCAGGGAGGAAATAGAGTAGGCCAAAATATGTAGCCCTCTTCACCAAATAAGGACCCTTGTAAAGGCAGCCGCCAAGCACTGCAAGGCTTAGGAAGGACAGGGAGGGTTTTGGAGTGGAAGAGTGAATCAGCATGGCCATCAGGTCACACCCACATGAATAATACCTCTCACTTCCCTAGAATTGTACATTGTGATAAAGACCTAGCTGCCTTTTTTGGTATTCCAGCGTCTGCCTGAGAAGAGTCAGATGTGAAATTAGATTTCCTGTACCTTAATAGATTAATTTAGTTTAAACTAAAAATGAGGGCACGGGTACTGTCGGGAGTCAAGAGGCCTCAAATGACATATAGCTCCCTTTTAATACTTTTTTTGTGTGTTTGTGGCTCTAAACATCGATTAAAATGTGTTTTCTTAAAAAATTTCTTCTGAATTTTAGAAGTTTACCACTACAAGGAGCCCCACTGATTGTGTGCAAGTGTCTGCAAAACCAAAGGTTGTGTCCACAGTGCCGTCTGCTCAGTTTCTTGGGACCCCATGGAGGCACTTCTGTACCACTGGAGAAATATTAACTCCTTCTTTCATTGTCCTTGAAGTTTTCTGTCTTAACAGCTGTGCTTGCCCACAATACATCAGCTCACCTGCCTTCCTTCTGAGCATCTGAAGGGGAATCCCCGGTTAATGTTATCCTTCCAGTGTGTCTCATGGCAGGAAAAACACAGAGTCTATGTCTTATCTACTACTGGCTATTACAGCAGAGATATCCTGAATGGGAACAGGCAAATGAAGCCAGGCACAAAACTGTACTTGCAGTAGGGAATTGCAAAAACCTCACGCTGAAATGTTATGTTTTCCTTCAGAGGCCCATAACAGGTTTCCCTCTCACAGAGGGAACATTGATGGGAATTTCCATGGTGACTGTGAGGATACCATCTTTATCTGAAAGTAACTTGAGATAAACTTTTCCATGGAAAAGTTTTCCATGTGACCTAGTGAAGGCTGCTAAGTGTCTCAGACAGTTCTGACTGAACTTTCTTACACTTTAAAACTCTATGCTGCTAAAAGAAGCATTTGCAGTTTTACCACCAGATTAGCTCTGTCCCTTCAGTGTTACAGATTTAGGACTGGCAGGAGACTGCTGTGCCCAGTTAAAAATGAACATGTATTACTGCTCACTTCACTCAGAGGATACCAGCTTTTAGGACAAGATACAATGAGAAAAAGATGGAAGAAAGGTTGTATAGATATTAGTGTCACCAAGTGCAGAGTGAAAGGACCAGGATAAAATCTTCTTCGGGTCCAGATGCCTCATTACCTTCCCATCTTAAAAGTAACCAGTTTTAGAACATTTTAAGTCAAAATTGGTGCCAACTTGGATTCATGGACAAGAGTCTGTGGCATGAGGCCTTTCTGGAGTTTTCATACCTCAAAGGATCTATGATAGTCTGACGGTACCTTCAAGTATCAGAAGGAGTCATAAGACTTGTCGCCAATTTTTCTGACATCTCCTTTTTCACCTGTAAATCCCTGACACATTCAGCAACACCATGATATGTTTGGGAGTGAACAGAAGGCTCTTTTCTTAAAATCTTACCAAAAAATCATAAACATTGTTTATCTGACCCACTCCTTATTTTGGGAGGTGGCACTGGCTAACTCACTGGGCTTATGGCACAGCTCTTTCTGCATTGGTTCTCTGGTTACAGCCATAAAACCCACCATTAAGCCACTCGTGTTACAACTGGTGCCACCAGACTCCCATCCCACCTATTCAGGCAAATGGCAGAGCACAAACTGCAGGTGCATCCCAAGTCATCTCTCAGGGCCATGTCACATGGTTACATATTCACATTATTTCTTGAGACAGAGCAAACTCAAACCCAATTTTTAATAGCGTTGTTTCATGCTGTTAAGAAATGTACCTTCCCTAACGCTGCCACGTTGTCCCAATATACTGCTTCACCCAATCATAACAAAAGATAAAAAGTGCCAGCTCTGATGCTGCTTGTGGCTTTTGCTGGCCATCTTTGTCTCCCATGGTTTCCTCGCCTGTGGCCAATATGTTTTTGCAGTCACCCACAGGCTCAGCTACTAAGCCCACAGGGACAAGGACCCTCCACATCTGGAAGCCCTGAGCAGACCAAGCTCTGGGGCCACAGCAGGAGCCCCTCTGTGGTACCACAGTCTTTGCCACCACCTCCTTCTCTCAGCCAGCTGGAAGGAGATGAGAATTTTCAGCTCTCTTGTCCCTCTTCCTTCTTAAAGTGGAGTTTCAAGGAACTGTGTCACATCAACAGTCTGGGTCAAAGAAAAAAAAACCAAAATACCCCCCCCATCAGGAACATCCTGGAATTTCATAGTGATTGCTGATAGCAGATGAAAGCCGCTGAAGAACAGCATCGATGATTACGATGATTAATGTTTCTTTCCATGTGAATACTACCGAAAGAGGACAGATTGTGTGCCTTGAGAGAGCAACATTCCTTTGTCTTGCTCATCTGCCCCTTGCAAAGACCTTTATCTGTTTTTCAGATCCAAAAATGGCTCATAAGAAAATAAGTCCTCCCAGCCTCACAGGTTGTTCATTATTCTAAGCCTGTCCTCTGAAGGCTGGTCAAAATTAAACCAACAATACTTCAGGTCTTTCCCCTCCCATTTATTCCTCTCTCTGCTACGGGGACCCCATTTTAATTATTATTTAGGAAAAGACAGCTGCTTCCTGTTTGTATCATTAATTTATTTTGTTTCCTGAAGGGAAGCTTCAGTGAAAAGAATCTGTGGATAGCTGGAATGTCTTACAAAATATCATTGGCTCCATGGGCCAAGGTTAAATACAATAGCTAGGTTTATTTTTAAATGATTATTATTTTTTTAAATCCATGCCAAAGCAGAGACTAAAATTCTAGCACACGTAACTAAGCTTTTACAGTAAATTCTGCCTTTCCTACATAACTCCCCAAAAGGGAGACAGGCATTCTTAGTTACAACAAAAGCTAAAACACCAATTTCTCTCCAACTATTATGAAAACCAAGGCTGGAGAGAGCTGAGGTGCGGCTCTCTTTCTCCAGTTTCTCAAAACCTCATGCTCTGGTGAATTTGATATCCTGAAATAATTTCTGGCCATCGTGATATCCTTCCACAATAAGATGAGTGTCTTGATGGATGAGGGGTGTGCAGTGTATGTTATTTATGCCAATTTTAACAAGGTTTTTGACACTGTCTCCTATAACATCCTTATAGACAAACTGAAGAAATACTGACATAAATGGACAGTGAGGTGGCTTGAAATCTGGCTGAAGTGCTGGGATCAAATGGTTGTGGTCAGTGGCATGTAGCCCATCTGAAGGAGTGTCACTAGGGGCTAATACCAAGGCCAGCATTCTTTAACATCCTCCTTAATGACCTGGATGATGGGTCTGAGGACACCCCTGACAAGTTACAGAAACAGAGCAGATGGTTATGATGCCATTCAGAGGGACTTCAGGAGGCTGGAGGTATGGGTCAACAGGAATTTCACAATTTTTAAAGGGGATTGTGATTGTCTTGCATATGGGAAGGAATAACCTCAGACACTAGTATGAACTGGGGAGTGATCAGCCAGCTGGAAAACAGCTCTGCTTGTTGTGCACCTTAATGTCCTGGTGCACAACAAGCTGACCGTGAACCAGTAATGTGTCCTCATGTCAAAGATGTCAAGGGCATTCTGGCCTGCATTAGGAAGCGTGGTGCCAGCAGGTCCAGGGAGGTGATCCAGCACCAGAGAGCTGGGTCCAGTTCTGGGTGCCCCAGTACAAAACATGGATGTGCTGGAACAAGCCCAGCAAAGAGTCCTAAACTTGATTAAGGGATTGCAACATCTGTCATACGAGGAGGGGCTGAGGGAGCTGTGACTGGTGAGCTCAGAGAAGAGAAAGCTCAGGGGGAATCCTATTACGATGTATAAGCATCTGATGGGGAAGGAAAGATGAAGCCAAACTCTTCCCAGTGATGCCCAGTGGCAGGATAAGAGGCCATGGGCACAAGCTAAAAATAAGGAAATTCCATTTAAACATAAACATAAATATATATATATTTATATTTTTTTTTAGCTGTAAGAGTGGTTCTACACTAGCACAGGTTGCCCACAGGGGTTGTGGAGTCCTGTTCTTGAAGATACTTAAACTGGTCAGAGTTTTGGACTCGCTCCAGCTGACCCTGCTTGAGCTGGGGAAATGGGGTATATGTTCTCATGAGATGCCTATAAACACCAGCTACTCTAACCTTGTGAACACAAGACTGTGAGAAGAACACCAGGAGCAAATGAGGTGTGAGAGCTCTTCCAGACTGGCAGTGAGACACAAGTCATACCAGCGATGCCATCATTGATCATGCGAGGAGCTGTGAGTTCCATCTTGCACCAAGTCAGGTCTGTCACATCGTTTTTGCAGGCTGTTAACACTGTCCATTTCTAAGCCCTTCACTCAGCCCCATTCAGCATCTCACTGTTTTGGCAGCCTCATCCTTTCCATTCGTTTCAGCTGAGAAGTGCCCACTGGCCTCAGAAGCCTCACTGTTGCCCAGGCTTCCTGCTGGGAGGAATTATTTGGCCCCAGCACTATTGATCTTTTCACAAGACCAAAAATTATGGGAGGTTTCATTTAATGCACATGAAGTAACCTCTTGCCCCCCGCCTTGTTTTTTCTGGTTTCCTTTCTTATGTTTGGATCTCTCCTTCACTAGGAGCTTTCACATGCCAGGTTGCTTTGATGGAAACCACTACTTGAGAAAGAAAACTTTCAGAAGCTACTCCCTCTTTCCATACTCAGTATAGCTTTAAACTGAATAATGAGCATTTTTTTTCTTGCAAGGGTATTTAACACTGCAAATTCAGCCATGAGAGGTAGGATATGCTAATATATATTCCAAAGAATGGTGTTGAAAACGTAATAACAAAGTGGGCAAGGTTTATATATATACGTATATATGGGAAGCTACACTTTATTCCTTTTACAGCAAGTCACCAAATGACTGACAATTTGCTGCACTCTTCCCTGGGTAAATAACTTTGTCTTGAAGTGAACACTTAGTACGGCAAAGTTAAAAGCTACTGAAAAGAAACCTTTTAACAGAAGTACCAGTTAACTTTTGGTGTAAGCTAAGATTGCTGATTGTGCACTGATAAGTGCAGGATTTTCAGCAGAAAGTGATTGTTGCACATGGGCTTGCATAGAAAAAGAAAGGTGGGATGAGCAATGTGCTTGAGAAGGCATGTCCTCCTACACCACAGAAACGTGGCACCCTTCAGCTGCACATGATGAGCAGCATGAATGAATGAGTGCTGCAACCACACACAGAATTAATTCCTGTCACATCCCAGGAAATGGTTCTTTCCCGGGGAAAGAAATAATATTACAATGTGCATTAACAAACTTTCTGTGCAGGCAAGAACGAATGTTTATAATTCTGATTGAATTTGAGATTTGAGGTTCGCCCCCCAGGACTAACTGCAAACCAGTTGTGGTGGTTTCCAGCATTGTCTGCAGCAGGCACTGGGTCGCGGCTCACACCCCACTGCTTAACACATACAGCGCTGCTACAGCGTTTCCCAACAGTGCCTATGTCAGAGGCTGGGCTCCCATTCCACTGCCATGGCTGGCTGAGGCACAGCCCTGGAATTAGAAAAGATTTGAGCTATATTTTTTATCCAGGAGATGGGTGGGAGACTTTTGATGGTACTATTTCCTGCTGGATGGTCAGAATTTAGAAGAAAAATAAAACTTTAACCTCTTCACTCAACTATGGAGAAGACGGTCTCACCATTGGGCAAGGTTTATTCCGCTGGGAAGCTCAGGTTATTCTCATCCTGGGTATAACACAAGGTCAACAGCAGCAGTCTCCAGGAATATTAATCTTTCACCCCTCAGACTGTGCCACGGGTAATTAATCACTTGATTGCATAACTTCTTGTAAGACAGGAAAAATAAGCTGCCTTTGCCAGCTTTTTGAACAAGTTATTTCACATACATTTGAACTTTCTTCCAGTACTTACTGGGTTTTGATTGCAATGAATGAATTCCATCCAAAGCCTTTCCCAGCCGCGGAGGAGCCAGACAGCATGGAGGCGCAGGATGTCCCAATGCAACACTGGGGAGTGGGTCACTGTGCTGTTTTGAGGGGATTCGTTCGGCCTCCCAGTGGGTGGGGAAAGGTACAGCATCCAAGAGTGCAGCTCAGTTCAGGGCGAATAGCAGAGCACCACATTACCCTACATTTTACATCTGTATGCAATTGAATGCAGAATCTGGCCAAGCTGCTGCTGACCCCAGAGATCTGGAACTTGCTTAAGAGCAAGGAAATCCTGGAGTTTAATCCTAGAAAGTGAAGTTGTGTTTCGCTGCGTTCACCTGGGACATACCACTGTGATAGGTCCAGCTGCAGGAGACCTTCAGGCCCTGGAAATCATGTAAGGTTGAGAGGAGTGTTGAGCCAATGCATTGCTGGAGTGGTTGAGTATCAGCTAATCTCATCTTCCCAGCATGCTGTGGGACTCCATCTTCCTTTCTACAGCTTTATTAAATGGCAGTGAAAACCCAAGGTTTTCTTAAAAAATATATCATATGGTAATGAAGTGGGAAACAATGCTCAGAAGCTACCTTGTGCCCCTTGCTCACACGGACATCAACCAGCTCACTTCCAACCTTGAGCCTCCAATTTTGGGTGGAGGCGAAGGCATTCCTGGGTGCCTCAATACTGGTGCACCCTTCAGCAGCCCTGAGCATTTCACCACCTCACTGCTGCCTTCCAAAGCAGGTGGTTGGCATCCTTTGACTCTTTGGATTCCAGTTAAATATTTGGTGAAGCTTCACGCTCACTGTCTGAGTGGCTCAGAACACTTTCTTCCTGTTCCATCCTAGGTTAATGGTGATACAAAGGGGGTAAACCATGGAAGGAGTCACAAGTTAAGATCTCTCCTGAGTCCTAAAGTGGGGGGTTCTCAGCCACACACTGAGAGGGAAGCTGAAAAAAATACTTTGTGTCCACCAGAACCAGAAGTGGACCAGACTGATGGATGAAAGCACTATTCCTTAACAGGTCCTGTAAAAGCAGTCGGGAGGCTTGGTTTGAAAATGTTCCTGTAAAGATCACTTTATCCTTGGCTCTAGGTAGCCCTTAGGTAAAAACTGAGAAAAACATTTCCCTGTATTAAGTGTTTTGAGATCCTTGCAGAGAAGACATTTATGAAGTGAGTGGCTTAGCTATGGCTATGCAGGGTTACTTGATGCTCCAAGTGTTACAGGTAACATGTGGGGAAATGGCACAGTGAAATGCAATTTTCCAAAGCCACAATGACTGGGGACAAAACGGAAGTCCCATGAACACACAAGCACACTGCAGATACTGCTGTAGGGGGTTGTGTTTGCAGCTCGTCTGCTTAACCTAAGGCTTCTTGGTGCTCTCTTCTCCATCCCACTGCCTCTGAACATCTCCGGAAGGAAGGAGGCAGAGAGCAGCTCCTCACTTGATCAGGTACCAGAGACCTCCAAGAAACACCCTACAGCTTTTTACCTGGTTGCTCTGCCTTATGCTTCAGAGTAAAACCATTTATTAAGTGAGCTGTGATGAGAATTCGGACATATTCCCAGCTGTGCAGATTAACATGTACTCCTCACTGTGCAATGTGTGGCCAGAAACAGGTTACAATCCATCTGGCCACAGTTAAAGGTCTATCAAGAACAGATCATCTGCATGAATTTCCTCCAAATCCGGTGTTGCACCAGTGTAATTACAGGACACTGCTGAAATACAGACAAATTAAAACCAAGGCCAGGTGCAGCTATTCCTCAGGTACCTTTCACACGAATAAACAAAATAAAGTCTGGGAAGAAAAGCACAGGAAATGATTCTATTTACAGCTCACTCACGCATCTCCCGAAAACAACTAAGCCAGCTGAACAACTTACTATCTTGAACCACTCTACTGCTGCAGGATGCTGCCCCTCCAGATGGGTTGGCAGCAAACTGAAAGTAGCTTAGAAAGCAACCACCCAGGCAGTTCGACAGCACATCAAAAAAGATAATAGCTTCCAACAGGCGATGGTGAGACGCAGGTAAGGAGAGAATGGAGGGGGTGATGCCTTCAGCCAAACGGTGAGTAACACAGCAGGCAACTAGATGATTTTGAGACAGGAGCAAAAGAACCACTAGGAACCAGTTCACCCAAATATCTTATGGACCGTGAAGCATTCCAGTTTACATCTGTGGAAATCCTGCTGCCAGCTCAGTTTCCTGTAAGGAGAATCTGCTTTAACCAAGGTTTAGCTACTCACATGACAGGCAATGCAGAGTCAGCTTAGGTCAGAAATTAGGAGGCTCAAAGCAACTACAAAACTTCCCAAGAAATAATATTTTCTGTTCGCTTAATGAGTGCAAGAAAGCTTTCCTCATCCTCTTCCTCACTTTCTCCACAACTAATGGAGGAGAAGAAAAGAGGAACAGCATAGTCTGATCAGCTGGGTGATGATCACCTTATCATGACCAGAGGCCTTGGGACAATAATCTACCACAGATGGGTGGAAATCAGCTAATTTATGTCAAAAATAATGGAGCATCCAAGCTGAGCAAGCCAAGGATAGTGTTCTCTCGAGCAAAATTCAAATAGAGAGCTGAAGTTTGTGGTCACCGTTTGCTGCTGAATGGCATCCTTACCTTGACTTTTGACCAGTGGTGGACAAAGGTGGCTTTCAGCAAGGTGTCCACCAGCACCGGATCCTTGTGCCTCCTCTCCAAGAGGCTGAATGTCAAAGTCCCATGATCTGGGTTTGAAGGAATTGCTAATGTCAGAATCTATTACTTTTTTCCTAGATGACTGCAAATCAAACATGCCAATGTGATAAAATAAAGGTTAAATCACCATGGATTTTGCACACGTGTGCAACAGTGTTCAGATGTGTGAGTGTAGACAGGAATTGCTAAGGACAGTGTAACAAGGAAAGCTTCAGGTTGCATAATGTCTGGAGTCTGTGAGTTAACGTGGGACTGGTGCTGCCTCATGCATAACAAATTTTCTTGAGCAACTTCTTAAAGCACTGGTGGGCAAGAGGAAGATTTTGCTTTCCTTATTTACAGAACACCTTAGCCAATGAGGCAACTGAACTAGAAATAAAAATATCTGTAGAGTCCATTTTGGATGTGAGAAGAGAGAGCTGTGAGTGTAATGCTTGTGGCTAAAGATGATGACACAATGCTGACTTTACTGATTTTTCTTTCTTCGCTCACCTCTCCCCTCCAAGACAATTGCAAAGAAATACCAAACTCCTTGCTGAAAATGCTAAGACACATGGAGAATGGGGAGGGGATTAGAGTCAGCCAGCATGTCTTCACCAAGGGCAAGTCCTGCCTGACCAAACCAGTGGCCTTCTATGATGGAGTGTCTACACCAGTGGACAAGGGAAGGGCTACAGGTGACATTTATCTGGACTTCTGTAAAGCCTTTGACTTGGTCTCCCACAACATCCTTCTCTCTAAACTGTAGAGAGATGGATTTGATGAACGGACTGTTAGATGGATAAGCAAGTGATTGGATGGTCACATCTGGAGGGCAGTGGTCAATGTCTCAGGGTCCCAATGGACATCAGTGATAAGTGGAACCAGTGCTATTTAATATCTTCATTAACAACATAGACAAAGGGATTGAGTTCAACTTCAGCAAATTTGCAGGTGACACGAAGCTGAGTGGTGTAGTTGCCACAACTGATGGGTGGGATGCCATCCAGAGGGACCTGGACAAGCTTGAGAAGTGGGCCCATAAGGTTTAAGAAGACCAAGTGCAAGGTGCTGCCCATGGGTAAGGGCAACCTCCAATACCAATACAGACTGGGAGATGAACAGATCAAGAGTAGCCCTGCTGAGAAAACTTGGGGGTGCTGGTGGATGAGAGGCTGGACATGAGCCAGCAATGTGCACTTGCAGCCCAGAAACCAATGTGGCTGCATCAAAAGAATTGTGGCCACCAGGTCAAGGAAGGTGATTCTGCCCCTCTTCTCCCTTCAATCCACCTGGAATGCTACATCCAGCTCTGGGGTCTCAAGCACAGGAAAGATATGGACCTGTTGGAGCAAGTCCAAAGGAGGGACACCAAGCTGATTAGAGGGATGGAGCACCTCTTCTAAGAGGAAAGGCTGAGAGAATTGGGTTTGTTCAGACTGCAAAAGAGAAGGCTTCTGGTTCACTTAATGGTGGCCTTCCAGTACCTGAAAACCTACGAGAAAGATGGAGAGAGAGTTTTTGCAAGAGCATGAAGTGGCGGGGCGAGTGGATTCAAACTGAAAGAGAGTAGGTTTAGGTTGGATATTAGGCAAGAATAGCATACTGTCAGGGTGGTGAGGCACTGGAACAGGTTGCCCAGAGAAGCTGTGGGTGCCCCATCCCTGTCAGTGTTCAAGGCCAGTTTAGATGGAGCTCTGAGCAACCTGATCTAGCATAAAATGTCCCTGTTCACAGCAGGGGATTGGAAGTAGATGACCTTTAAGGTCCCTTCCAACATTAACCATCCTGTGATTCTATTATTCTTTAGGTTATTAATGCCTAAATACCCACAAAACATTTTCATTGCTATCTGTTTACTAGGGAATGGTGAAGAAATATCTCCATATTATTTCCAGCTCAGACAAGATGAAGATGGCTAACCCCTCTGCAGGACAGTGTTGTAGTTGGGTCTGCAGATCATATTTACCTTCTACACTTATTTGTTTACTTTGTTTGAGCTTCCAACTGGTACTTCTCCCATTTCCCGTTTATGCCATTTATGTGAAGGTTTCGACATAAAAACTAAGGAAGATGTGAAGACTTAGCAGCTATCTGATAGAACTAGACTGCACAGCATCATAAAGGTTTTCTTCTGCCATGGATTGCACAGAGTGGAGAAGCACATTTTGTGGCTGGACAGTGAAAACTTCAAGAAAGCTAATGTCCCCATCAAACAGACATGCACATCATTTAGAATAGCAAAATAAATAGTTCCTTTAGCAACGCCTTCAAGGTGTTACTACACTAGGAAAGGGATGTTTGGGTTATGATTGTCTCTGCTACCTTTCTTTCTCCAGGTAAAACTTATCACTAGCAGTGGAATTCATGAAGGTAGAAAAAGATTTCTAGGAACAAATGCATCTTTCCAGGGATACCCATTAATTATCTTACCACCTATATATTCTAGGCCAGACAGTTGAACATAATAAAAAACAAACCCTCAAGGAACTTTGCTCAAAATGAGCCAGTTGCTGTGAAGACGTCAGTGCATCGGGCTGGACGGTTGAGCTGTGAATTTGGCTGCAGAAGTTCAGTAACCAAGAAGAATCAATATTTTGGTTGGGAAATATTCAAGTCGCTGGTTTTGTTGGAAACTCCAGACATCCAGCTTTTCTACTAGGTACCATTAACCCTCTCACTCTCCACACCCCAGTCTATGCCCATCTGAACTGGAAGCTCAGTCTGCAAGTTGAATGGGGCACAGCTGTGCAATAGCATGGTGGGTTGGCCAGGAAGGAGCATCTTCTGCTAGCTTGGCCATACAGTCACCATTTACGTGTCTCAGAGTCTCTGAGTGACTCCACTGGCTTTAGCAACATGGTATTCTGCAAAAGGAAATATATTTAGCCCACCAACCTGACCTTTACAGAGCAGCTGCTTCCTATCTGCACTGCTGGCTGCTCACTCAAGGCTCCAGAATGAAAAGAAACCAACACCCGTTTCTTGGCCCAGAGCTTTGGGTGTTCTAAAGAAAAAGTTTGTCATAAAATTATTGTGACACCAATCGAGGGAGGCCTAGAATCTAACCATAACCTTGGCACCATGCTCCCACTGTAATATCCCTCACCACTCCAGGGTGCGGTGCCTTTGCTTCCAGCCCCTTGCGAGCCAGGAAAAATGGAGACAAGAAGAGTAAAAATAGGCATTAAACATAGGACAATTGTTGTCATTGCTTGTTAGCAACTTCCCCTCCCTGCTTCTGTGGAGATGGCTCACAGAAGAGACCTGGGCTGTCCCACAGCCTTTTTTTGGATCACTTTGTAGATGGATATATTTTTTGTAGATTGACACTCACGCTTTTTCAAGGAGAGAGTTTCTGTTTGCCAAAATACTTCTGGAGCCTGTACAAACCTTCCTGTCAACCCAAGTGCTCGCATACATGTTCTCATTGCTCTTCATACCACCTTGCAGACAACACAGCTCCTGTAGCACCAGGGAGAGCTTGATCTGACAGGCTTTCAAACACGAAACCCTTCATGTGCAGTCTGAGTGCCAACAATTAATCTTTTACACAAACAACCATGGGTTGTCGTATTCAGTCAGTCATCCTATCAACCTCTGGCTATCAGAGCATAATCAATTCATGTGCAACCACAGAAAAAAGAAGCTCTGAATTCTTGTTGGCAACTACAAAGAGCTGGAGTGGCCATCAAGAGAAGAAATATCCACTAGGTCAGTACTTTTTTTTTTCTTTTAGCAAATCATGTGTTAAAAATATTTTCCCACCCAAGAAAACTTCATACAAGGGAAACGCAAAGTCAAGTTACAACTTTTTAAAAGTAGGACATAGCATTTTATATTTTCTTCCCTCCCCATTACTGTGCAGAGCCACCCCACCCACATGAAAGTGCTCTCTGACTCACTCTTGTGTCTCACTTGGAGAGAAAGGCTTTCCACCAATGGGGGCACCTGGTCAAGACCATGACATTCAGGGTGGTGTTGCCTCTTTACACTTTTTTTTCATTTTAAATAGCTTTATATCTATGACTACAGAGACTTTTGCATACCCATAAGCATTACCAGTGAAAGAGAACATGTTGTCATGTAAGTAAAGAGATCAGATCTTCTGGAAAATTAGTCTTCTTGGGCCAAGCTGACTCAATGGCTCGAACAATAAGACTTCTCTTCTGTATTGGTTCATTTGCAGTGTTAGACTCCTCAGGCAGCAAGTTACCCTCCGCTATTCTGGGAACACACATTTGACCTCTGTTACAGGAGTTTATTGTCAACATGTGTCCACTGGGAGCCTCAGCAACTTCTCCCATTGTCTATTGTCTTATAAACAGGCTTATAAAAGTGCTGCAGGAAAGTCAATAATGCATCAAAGTGGAAATTGCTGGTAACTCAAAAGCTTTTTTCAACATCTATGTCTTGCAGTGTTAGGAGAGGTAAGGCAAGGTGCAGGAACACTTGCAGGAACAGCTTGCTTTTCTTGGTGTGCCTGTGCCTTCACGCTTAATTGTGCTGGGATGCAGAACTGCTTGCTCAATGCATGGCAAGGAGGAGCCCACTGATGCCAAAAGCATTGTGTGTACTGGGGTTACTGGGCCTTCAATGGCTTTGAGGGGGAAAACTGGAAAAAAAAAAGAGGAAAGCTGGTGGCAAAGAAACTTTGCTGGCTGATCCTAAAGTGAAGTGCAATTTCTTCTTTGCAAAAACCCCCAGTGTGTGACTGAGCTATTGTAGTAAGCACAGAAAAGCTGTTATTTTTACAGTTAAGAACAGTGAAGTCACTCAGCTTAATACATGAATGAAACAAACCCTTGGGAGCACGTTGACACAGGGGAAGGCAGCATCCTAATGAAATATCCCATGAGATCAGTTCGTCATCTGCAGTTTCATAACGTTCAACCTCCAAACTATAATGTGCAGAGGAAAAATCCCCTCTGATTTTTGAGATGGTCCCACCGCTTCTGATTTGCTGCTGTGGCCAGGCAAACAAAGAACAGGCACAGGCATTTTTGGGAAAAGGAGACAAACTCTTCCCCGTGCAGAGCAGCATCCGGCATCTGAGCAACAAGACAGCAGACCTGGGCCACCTGACCTGACAGAGGGGGCAGGAAAGGAGAAAATGGGAAAACCAAAGACTTGCATTGGCCTTGCTGCTAGAGGCATCCTATCCACTCTGGTGACAGGAAAGGGAGCACTGCATCCCTTAACAGACATTGGTAGGTTCCAGAATCAACCATACACCAGCTGGTGGGACATGCTGTGCTATTAACCACTAATGTTCAGCCACAAGCAAAGGGAAGCCATCAGTGTGACCAGGGCTACACAAGTATGAGATGAGCAGAATAATTAAAAAAAATCACTTAACAAAGAGGAAAACTCAAAAGAGACAGAGAAGACGATGTGGACTCCACCAGCCACCCCTGTTGCACCGCTTCCCACACACCACCAAAGGGAAGATGGTGAGGTCAAGGAAGAGTTTTGAGCCTCTCTTCATATTTTTAATGCACCTGATGCTCTCTTGCCTTTTGTGAAACCTTCTTCTGAGTGCTGTCAGTGCCTACACACCTCCAGTGCTGCAGTAAGCACACTCCCTGAGTGCACCCCTGAACCAGGCTCAGTGATGCCACAGTTTGGAAATGCAGGAGTGGGGTGCAGCCCTGGTCAGCCCTCCCACTTGCACTGTGTCCTCTCCACTGTCCCTGAGCTATTTACTGCCCATGGTCATGCCTCTTTCACCAGGAAAGCAAAGGCTCCCATCCCAATCGGGACTATTTGAAAGTTGCTCAAGAGCCTGCAAAGGTTACATTGCCTTGCTTTCTGAAGGCAAAGCAGTTTTAGCTGGAAAAGGAACAAAAACACACAACAGCAGCAACAACAAAAAAAGAACAACCCATAGTGTTTGTTTACAAGAGAATATTCACTGGTGTCTGGAGGGTTGACTCAGTCCAAAATGAAAAGGAGTGGCATCAGGCAAGCTCTGCTGATAAACAAATCCACCTCCCACCATAGGGTGGTCCGAGAGCTGGCTTTCCTCACCTTGCCAGGCAGCCCCATCCTCCTCCCTCAATAGACCCTTCCCTTACGTGAAGCCCCGTGGAAGGATGGCTTTGTGGTACTGATGGGCAAGCAGCTGCCACCCTTCACAGCTTAGCTCCTGCGAGGTAGTTCTCTATGAGGGGGCTTGGCATGGAAATTTGGGGTCCACGTCTGCTTGGGTATCCATATGGAGGAAACAGGGAAGTCTCACACACACATTCACACACACATTCACTTTGTTCTTCAGGGCTGTGCCCCTCCTTGCTGCCTTGCATGCCTGATTGCATGAAGGAGACCTTACCTAAGCTTGCATAGCACGGGGCAGTGCAGAAATTCCCACAAAGCATGCCAGATATCATCCAAGTCCATCTGTAGCCATTTCACCAACCACAACTGTGTAGGCAAGACTGCAAGGTTGTACTTCATCTGCTCCTGGTGCATAATACATCATCACATCATGGAGCCTAATTCAGTGATCAAAAGGACACAGTAAAACCATCAGCATGTGTGCTAAGACGGGTACAACATATGTATAAGGAAGACTAAATAAAAGCATCTCGGGGCTCTTGAAGTCTCAGAAATAGCATCTGTGATTCACTGGCCGTCCCAACTCATATTGCACTCAACTACAACTCACCCAGCAGATGTACAATTACTTCTACATCCAAAACATCTCCAAAAGATTGATGGAGATGCACATTCTAAAGCGTCACTTTTAGCTGTGATTAATATCTGAATTTTGGAGTTACTAATGATCTGTTCTTTATCTGTCAAAATACTATACTGCTTCTTGAAAGCAGGGTCAATTTCCTTAAGTTAAGTAAATGCAGATTTACTCTGAGCACTGAAAAGAAACACTTTTAAAGGTGCAGAATTGCAATGTTGCAAAAAAAAAAAAGTTCAAAAAAAAAAGAATCAACTTTCTAGAGCAATCAGGATCTTCACACCTTTACTGTATCTAGAAAGAAAGAGGAGCCCATTTTCTCCCTAAGCCTAGGCAGTGGGACTGTACCTTGCAGATATATCTTCCTCTAGAAAAATGTTTTCTCCACATCCAACCCAACAGAAACTGTGTCCGTGTCATGACACAGGTGAGGAGAAGGGCTTTTGGAGGGGAGACATTGTCTGGCTTCAGGACTACCCTGCTCCTCATGACCACCATATCACCCTCCAGTAAATAGTTATCCAGCTTTGGTCCTACAACTGCATTACTCAGCTAATCCTTTTTCAGCTCTCACTTCTCCTTAAAAGTGCTTTGCCACTACACGTGGAAGTAAAGCAGTCATTTGGACCCTAAAGCTTAAAAACCTCAGGAGTCACAAATCTTCCATTTATGCCTTTTTTATGTGGTCCAGACACATTTTTCAGGCTTGTAGCATCGTCTGAACCCTATTTTCCTTTATTTGGTCTCTGATATTGGCACTGAGGTCTGTTTGCACTATGTAATCAAAAAGTATATTTGTCGCCACAGCACTACATCTTGCATGGAAAAGGATCTCTCTCATTTCTTCCCCCTGTAATTCTCAGAGTGGCTTGGCACTGTCATGGACAGGTGTTTAAGAAATGCTGATATATGGCAATTTTATGCTATTGCATGAAGCCGAAACTTGTTTGCAATACTGATATAACAGAGGGCTTCTACTGTGTTTCAACTAAATCTTGAATTTATTAACAGCATGCAGGCTGGGAACATGAATAGCTGGCAAACCTGCATCCTCTAGCATCTGTAGAAAGACATTATGAATTAAAACCCCCTTATTCCATTAAGAAATGATTTCAGAAAGCCAGAGCACAAGTGGCGAGCGTTGATTGGCTATTGGCGATGTCAGACGCATGTCAATAATATTACTTAATGGGTTTTCCTTGTCTTTATTCATAAGTTCCATTTCATGAAGCCATTGCCCCAAAGGGTAATTATGACACTTTTTGGGTGGTTTTGCTCTTTTGGCCTTTGGCCTCATGCCTCAGAAAACCACCCAGGGTATCCAATCTCATAGAAAGTCTTTGTGGCCCGTTGTGCTTTCTGTAGTAAGTACTTTTTTCTTTCCCCATCCCTAACTTAAATAAACCATGTAAACATTTCAAAATATCCTTGGTTTCCATCAGTCCTATGACATCATTGCCTACCCCAAGGAAGAGCTACGCCCCGCACCTCTGTCTGGTTGAGGAAAACACCATTGGTAGGATGCTCATTTTTCTTGGAGTGGAATAACACATACAAGAGCATGTTCTATGTGAAAGGCCATTTTAGAGCAACTGTTTTACTTAACATTGTATATTTACACAGTTCTCGTGTCTTCAAACATATGACGCAGTTGGGAGCCTCAGAGTTGATATTTACCTGTTTTAATACATCTCAGTATATATTTGGCTTTGGATATTTTTTGAAGATGAGTGACAAGACTCTTTACCCATGCACTTTCAGTTTGCTTCAAACTTGAAGTTGATTTTTATGCCATATTATAACCATATTTATTTAAGTTTCCCACATTCTGTCAAAATCTGTTTACACAAAGAACATTTGTTTTCACTACTGCTTGCGAGGAATGAATATAATAAGTGCCAAGGGATTTTAAGAAGTTGAGAGAATTAGTATTTGGAAACAATACATTCGGCAATTTCTTAGGGGAAGATTCATGGAGCACAGACACATTCTCCACTAAATCTATCAGAATGAAGTAGTTCTCATGGAGACAAAGCATACCCAGTGTCTTCTCAAGTTTCAAACATTTTATAAAATAAAGAGAGTTTCTGGAAAAAAAAAACAGGATTTTTTTCTCAGAGAAAAATGCATGAAGTAGGTTAAGATAATTTTGTTTGTTGAAGTCAAAATCTGGAGTCTGGCACTGAAAACTAGTCTCCACTGCTGCCCAACAGCATCTCTTTCCACTTGCACTGCTTCACCATGATCTCTACTGAAAGAAGAGTTATGACCAAATTATTTGTCAGAGGTTGTTTGTCATAGCTTTAATGTACCACTGTAAATTTCAGCATGTACTAGATGGGTAATTCTGATTTTAAGACTATCATAAAGAACATTTTAGCCCATCAAATGCTTGCAGATAGGGATTTGATTCAACGTTTTTGTATCTCAGAGGCTGATGTTGCAAAATATCAGGAGTAATTCTAAAGCTTTAATTTGCAAATAAGGAAAGGTAAAAAAGAGAGATCTATCTATACCACATTTTGTGGTATTATTAAGAAAATGAACAAAGCAACTGCTTGTAAGGCAATCCTCATCTCATTTGCTATTGAGATGCAGACTGAGTAATGGATCCCCAAAAATCAGCATTAACATTATCAGTTGCAAATGCTGACACATCATCAAAATTCATGTAATTTGATTTTAGATATTATACTACCCTTTACATTTCAAATATTCCTAGGAGATTTCCTCTTCTATCTGGAAAATAATGAAGTGTGTAATGGGTTATTCCCTTCTTGACTGTGTCCTAACAAGCTAGAAACATAGGGATATTTCCATTGAAGCACTGCAAAAAAAAAGGGGAGGGGGAAGGAAAAAGAAAAAAGAAGACAAGCCCTTTTTACCAAGCCTTTGATTATAGATTTATTATGATGCAAATATACAGTTGAACTGTATATTATTAAGCTATGCATGAGTATCAGACAATACCCCATATTCTGTGTTCTATATGAGTGTCTTTAAACACGTCTATAATATATTGTGGTCCATTTGCATGCCTTCTGTAGGAGACATCTCAGTTATTTTGTCTTTTAAAGTCCCTAAGCACCAACCAACCAGAAACTGTATTTGGAGATTTGCTGTTAGAGGCTAAGCTAGAATATATTTATGATTAATTTAGTTTCCCTGCCGCCTTAAACCTGGCCGTCCATCACAAGCTGACAACATTTTCGTGCAGAAAAAGTTTCATGGCAATTATAATTTTCTTTACTTCTCAGTAACAAATGGTTCTTTTACTTATCCTGAGCCCCACAGCCCTCTCCTGCCCTGCAGAACACTAATTCCTACCACTTCATCCAGTGCAATGTTCTCCCACCAGAAATGCTTTTAGCTTGAACTGCGCTGACTGTAAGCACAATAGCTTGCAGGAGACAGGTAGCGCCTCCCAAAGAAAGCACCTGCAGAAGACTAAATTTTATTATCTTCTACCCATGGCCTTTCTTGGTCAGAGAAGCAATGTGACTTGTCTTTTCCCACAGCAGCCTCCAAATACCCATAATTACCATCAGTCTTAACCCATGGAAAAATAAAAGTCATCCCCCTGGGTAGCCTGCAGGACATAGGTATGACAAGGGAAGTTCATAATGTAGGATGGCAACAAGAGTCCTCAGTTGTCCAGAGAAAGTCATCAGAGAGAGGGCCAAGTCCACAGATCTTCCCATTTGAAGTATTCTATGACACTTGACATCATATTAAATATTCAGTGATGATTGCTATTGATGGAGGACTGTTTCTCTCTGTACTCAAGACATGGCCTCTCTCTTAATCGAATTTCCTCAGGCAATAAATTAGTGACAGTGTGTGTCTCATATTTTTCACAGAGAAGAACAAAGAAATTTGAAGGCTTTTCTTCTTGAGCTGCAGGGTAAGATGCCAGGTAAGTCCTGCTTATGCCTGACCCATGGTGTCTTATGAAGCTTGGTGACGAGTTTGCTTCATCATGGCTATGCCCATGCCCTTCTTATCCTGGCATTAGGTCTGCAGCTTATTTGCTTTTCTTTTCTGGAAGTCATCTCCTAAGAAGCCTGTGCAGGTATTTATGATATTTTTCTACCACATGTTCAGCACAAGATCCATAAGGCAGGAAGCCTTTCGAGATTACAGATGGTGCACAGAAAAATAATGCAACTTTTGTGAAGTGTCAACTGAATTGAAACTTGCGGAGTCCCAAGTGTTCACCACCTCCCGGAAAACCAGAGGAGAGCCCCATCATTTAAGCCAAGTCACACAACATATTTGTCTCATGACTAGATCGACATGAGCCAAGTTCTTTCCAGGCCGCAAGCTGGTGCAAAGCAAATTTAATTGTTCTATGAACAGTCTCCTGCATTTGTTTAGGATTTGTCATTTCCACGGGCCTCTCATTAATAAATGAGTATACAGGAATATTTGTGTAAAATTAATAGCCAGAGGGCATTTCATGGAAGATTGGAAGTGACTGGTCACAGGAAGATCGTATGAAGTTTTTCCACAGGTTAAGCAATGAGCCTGCTGGCTCCATGAGGCAGCTCCAGTTTGCTTTGCTACCTTGTGCTCAAAACCCACAGCCATGCTCAACCATGACAGCCACAGGAATAAAGCTGGGCCAATGCTGTGTGGTTTCCCCATGGTCCTGGCTCAGGGATCATAACCCATGAGGCAATATTAGGAAAGTGCCCAGCAATGGGAAAGGCTCCCACTACCCTCTCCCAGCTCCGTGCACCCACCCCTGCCCTCCCTGATAGCCACAGTCCCCTCTGAACTGTTGTTTATTTATCCTAGCTATAGCGTAAAAGCTGTAAAATAAATAGCTCAGGTGGGGGGAAAGCAAGGCACCAAGCTAAAATAGGAAAACTAGTCTCAACGAGGAGAGAGGCAGACTCCTGCAGCTAATAATTCTCTGCATGGCCTAGAATAAGCTAAATCAGGACTGTTGGGAGGTGTCCCCAGGGATCTGTGCTGCCTGGCTCTCCAGGCATGAAGAGAGGCAGTAGAAGCAGATGAAGAGCTTGTCTGGCTTGGCAGATCCCATCCATCACTTCATTAAAGGGCAAGACCTCTCACTGCCAGAGATTCTGCATTAAAAAAGGGAGTGATTTGGGAAATCTGCTGGTGATGTGTGCTTAAACCCTTCAGCACCTGTTTGCAGTGCAGATTTTAGGACCTTTGGCAACCCAGGGCAGCCACAGAAGTGGATATTTCCCTGGACTCTGCATCCCCACCCCTATCTGACGCTTTTCAGTAGCTGCAACTCTGTCCCCCAAGACATCTGTTTCTGCAGGGACCAATCCCTGTTGCAATCCCTTGGGTTACTCAGGTAGTAAGTGGAAAAAAAGTGTAATAGTGCTGTAGGCAGCAAGTGGATGCCAAGGAGAAAGCACGCTGAGACTGGAGCAGGTCATGACACTGGTGTTCCTCGAAATTGGAGGCAGCCACACCTCTTCCCACATGCGGCTGGACCCCAGGGCAGGCAGTGTGCCACTTCCTGTTATTAGAAAACCTCAGGAGGCTCTCGCAAGAGGCGAGCTTATTAGCAAGTCAGGAGAAAAGAAAAGAGCATTGCCCCATGCAGCCCTGGTGGTGGAGCAGCAAGCTGAAGCCACCCAACTCATCTCACTTGCGGGCTCATGCCAAAGGAGCAGGGAGAAAGAGAGAGAGAGCATGGGCACACAGCACTGAAATC
Organism: Neopelma chrysocephalum; assembly: GCF_003984885.1. NCBI lineage: Eukaryota > Metazoa > Chordata > Aves > Passeriformes > Pipridae > Neopelma > Neopelma chrysocephalum. The sequence goes on from NW_020897693.1 coordinate 8,563,879, forward strand.
ACTATGGTTGAGCATGGTGAATACCTATCTTCACAAATCCGTCCAAAGTTCCCCAGAATAACAGGAAATATGGCTGTTAATTTTCTGTTTCACTTGCTTTGGGGCAAGCCCACACCCTGCCAGGCCTGGAGCCAGGAACCCCACAGAGCCATGGGGTGGGGGACACAGACAAGATAATCATGCACTCTTGAGTCGCGAGAGAAGAAAACAATGATAATTAAAAAAACAAGCAGCCACCATGGCAAACAAAAGCAGGGAGGCCAAGCACCCATGCAGCAACCACAGGGAGGGATGACTCCAGCCTTGTCCCTGCTAGAGGGGACCGGGCAGGCAGTGAGCACCTCGACTGCTGCAGTGCTCGCTCATCGCGCGCTTGCTGTGCTTGCTTGTCCCCATGGCCGCCCATTATCATCATTTATTCATTCCGTGACCTTGAAATCCCTCTCCCTTACCAGAAAAACAACGAATCCCCGTCAGAAAAGTGGGCTCTACAAAAAAGAGGGAAGAAGAGAAAAAACTAAAACTAAAAAAAAATAAAAAAAAATCATGCAACCTCCCATGTTGCTTGTATTAGGTCAGATGGGAGAACTTATTTAATTAGTGACTTTTATAGGGCTTTATTTTTCAATGCCCAGTGGAGTAGTTAAGATTGGCAATAAGAAAGAAGTCTGGTCCTGTGCCAGCCCTCTGAAGACAATGGTGCAGGGAGGAAAGAGCTGAGCAATATATTTGAATGTTTTCAATGCCTTGGGTATTTGGGTTTTTTTTAAAACTTTATTTTTCAGTGCCATATTCTAAAACCATTTGAAGGGTGTACATGGAGGGGAGGGGAAGGAAATTTTTCAGGGCGGCCCAAGGGGAGGATAACAATGAATAATGGAACAAACCCAGGGAAACTGCTTCTCACTCTGGTTTCTCTAGGGCTGGGGAATTTTCCCCTGAATGAGATTGGTTCCAGCACAGAAAGAGGGCGGCTGGCAGGTGGCCAAGAACCAAATTTTTGGTGTACATGGAGGTGGATGGGTCAGGTGCATAATCATGATGGATAACTGGGAGAAGGGGATATAAGAAAACTGCCATTTCCCATTCTCTTTGTGCTACTCTCCCTTCTCGCAACCTGTTTCTGCCACTCATCCCCATACCAAGAACAGACTGCAGGTTTTTTCCTCCCATACTTTCCACTGAAGGAATAGGGAAGAAGGGTTCAGATTTACAAATTTTCCACCACCGTATAACGCATTTTGCAACCTGTGAGACCAGGTGTGGATGCTGGGGAGTGGGGCACCTTCTTCATGGGCCCTGGACCATGCAGCACAGGGTCACTTTCCCAGAATGAAGTGCAGCACACAGAGTATAAACCAAACCAGATGCTGCGTTACAGATTTTGTGGCAGCAGGCTTTTGCTCTCTTCAGGCCCAAAAGCTGTGCTACCCACTCACCGCCCACTGATACGGGAACTTCCAGAGGCTGACAGCAAAGCTCTTCAATGCCAAGTGTTTGAAGGACATTCGTAGGCCACCATCTAAGACAGTAGCCTCACCAGTGTCCAAAAAGCCCCATGCAGCCTAGTTACTCAGTAGCCAAACTTTGGGAGGGCAATCAGCCTGTTTCCTGACAGCAAGAAGAATAATGTAACAGCATTCAACAAATTCCTAGCAAGCACAACTAAAAAAAAGAAAAAAAAAAAGCCTTGTTTAGCTTTGTCCTTTGCAAAGTGAAAAATATAGTTGTTTTGCTCCACAGGAGGAACAGCGGAATCAGCTTTAAAATCGACAGCAGATTTGGCCAGATGCCACAGCCCTCTTGGCCTCAGCTTCCTTCCAATACTCATCTCCCTGCCAATTTGGAGTGCTCAGGACACAGCTACACACCTGATGATATGCTGAGTAATGGCCTTGGCTTGCAGCTATCTGGTCCATGCAGCAGGGAAGTGGGAGGGTGGCCATTTATCAGAGGCGTTCATCTGAGCAGTCATGGCTTTCACATGGCCACAGCTCCTTGGTGTGAGGGCCAGTGCTGCATCACACCAGGAGAGGTGCAACTTTTGGTACCTAAAGGATGCGTGGTGGTCTCCAGGGTTCAGCAGATGACTGGTTGCAGATAAACAAGCTCACAAATTGGTGGCTCTACCAGCATCACGCAACTTCAAAGTAAAGCAAAATAAACATGGCATTTAAAAGTTCAGTGATTTCATACTATAGGGATGGTGTTTGGAGGTCATGCTGGTTCTCATCCTTATGCATCTGACCTTGGTATAGGTGCTTGCATCGCTGCAAGCTCCTGATCTCCTATGCTAACATCCCACTATCAATGGCTTTCTCTCTCCCTGCCATGTTAGGGATCCTGCTGCAATATTGAGTCGCTTAGGCATCCCGTCCCAAAGCACATGCAGCATGAGGGTCGCTTCAGCCTAAATGCCAGCTGATGTGCCAGCCCCCAGCCCACCTCTTGCTGGTGTTCTGCAAACCCTCATCTTCTCGTACCTGCCTCTTGCTCCATCCTCACTGATGCACTGCAGCACTGTTGTGAAGCAGCACCCTTAATGCCATTTTTTCATCCACGGGGAACGTATTTTTTTAGAAGAGACATGGGAAAGTCAAGAGCACTGCACTGCAGCAGCAGGTGAGAGGCGAGAAGGGGCCTTGGCCAAAGACAGAAACTTTAGGAGCATGTCCTGGTATCTATATGGTAATTTGTATCAGAGCGCTGACAAGAGGAGCTTTCAGCACCGCAGCTTGGGTGACAATATTTCTTTCCTCACTGTTCCTATCTTGACATCAGCAATAGAGTAGGGGCTCCACAAGGGTATTGTAAGATAGAAAAGACAATTAAAAGAACTTAGGAATGGGAAAGGACATGTCATAAAAGTCATTACTAAGCCTTCCCTTCAGTCCCTCCACATTTTTCATGGGGATAAATGCTCCCTGTGCAAAAAGAAATTTGGAAAATTTCCACCTATTCTACTGGCTGCATCCATGAGAGTATTTCTGCCTCTGGCAATCAATTCTTCTCAAGTCTCACTGTGCCGATGAGACATATGGCTCCAACGTATGGCTCCAGTATCTTTCTTGAGCAAGGGCTGGTGTGAGCAATACAGCAGGAGGTGCTACAAATAGGCAGAAAGTTTTGCAAAAACACGGAGTGGGAAGAGTGTGCTGTTGCATCTGAAACCTGTGCTTGCTACATCTAACGCAAACAATCCTCTGCTTCCAAAATTGCACAAAGCCGGCAGCTAAAATAACTGCTTTTTGACCTTTTTATCTTCTCCCATCTCTCTGAGCCTTGCCATTCTCCTTTTGCCGTCCCCAGCCACCTGCCTTTGTCATTAGCAATAATCAACAGCAATAAATAGGAGGCATTTCATTGCTGAGGAAGCAGCCTGAGATATTTTGGGCCAAGCCATCCGGGCTGCAGCTCACAGATCCCCTGGCCAGCGGGAAAAGACACAGCTAAAGTCACCTTGCTGCCTATTCTGGAGCTATAAGGTCTGCTGAGGGCAATATGCCTGTGTGCAGCAGCTGAGAGGGTCTGGGATGTCCCAGCTGGAAGTTGACTGGGTTGGAGAGAAGTTACCCCCCAGCAGTGGCTTCTGGAACAGTAAAGAAAAGGAGAAAAAAACAGGGGCAGCATGGCTGGAAGCAAAACCTAAGTACAGAGGGGCTCTGGTGGGACTAGTGGAAGGAAAGAGGAGATTTCCACTGTAGGACAGACAGAGGTCTGTGCAGATCCCTGTGGGACTTGCAGAAGAGGCAACCTCCTGTTGGGCATCTGGGGCTGAAACAATGTGACCAAAAGGGGATCCCAGATTGGTGGGGAGGATGGATCACCAGGGCAGTGGGATGGAAGTGCTCTTTTATGTGCCTAGCTCTACAGGAGCTATCTGCAGAGGTACTTTTAAGGCGCTGGGTCTCACATTCTTCAGTCACGTTTTAAAAATAGGACAGGAGGCCTCTACATCACTTAGGTATTTTGGAAAATTTTACTCAGCCTCTCTGCAGCTCCTGTCAATCCTTCTCAGTGTGGTGCCGAGATGCATTCATGGCATGTACACAAATAGCACGCTTCCTTGGCCCCTCTCAGGCACGGCTGGAGACACCTCGAAGGACTTGATAGTCTGGCTTGATGATCTTAAAGGTCTTTTCCAACCTTAACGATTCTATGATTCTGTGACTTCCTCAGCTTTCCTTCACACCTCAGCAAGAAGGGTTCGGTGTGTACGATGCCTCTGGCTCTCCTGGCAGCAGTCTCCCCCTGTCCCTGTGATGTCAAACAAGACACCAAAAAGCCTGAACACCACAGTATCAGAACAAAGGCCATCTCAGTAAGGAGGTGCTTTTACCTCCAGGGCAGAAGTGATGTTTTGGTGCAACCTCCTCCTCGTTTCCAGGGACTTTCCCACCATGGTGGGTGCTGACTCAACACAAAGCCCCTGAGGTCTTTGCTGCACTCCAAATGACAGCACATGACCTTGTGTGGGTCCCTTCACCTGCCCTGCAGTCACTGCTGGACAAGAATATCAAGAGACAAGCAGATCAGGGTGAGAACAGTGCCTGGTATGCTACCAATTGAAGGAGTTAGCAGTGAGGAAGTATGTTTCCTATTTGGGCTTTTTCATATTGGAAAACTCTGTAAAGTTCAGCTCAGACAGTCCTATCAAGATTGTAGGGACTGTTTGTTCCCAGTTTTGGCAGGGTCGTGAATGATGCATGAGTAACAGCGTCCCTTAATTAGTGTAATATGCTGCACCAGGTTAGAAAGCACTCTCTAGTTTTGTTTTTCCTCTGCATGTGTGTGTGCATTTCTCTTTAAAGGAGAAGGAAAAGAACTGAAAATATTGCAGTTGTGTTTTTGTTGGTTGGGGCACCAATGAACCCTGTACCGATTGGGCTGGTTATGAATCACTGGAGAGCCATATCCACACCAAACAGTTCTGCAGCCAACCTGATGTCTGCTTGGCAGTTGTACAGAGCAAAAGTTCCTTAATTATAGTTTTTTTGTTGTCTGAATCTTATTGGAATAAAAAGAAAAAAAACAGCTACCTTTGAATTTATAGGATTGTGTGCACCTGCGTACGTACACATGCATTACACTAGTCCATACACAGTTTGCTTTGACTCTTGGGACGAAGGAGAAAGCTCCATCACTGATTTTATTTTCCTTTGTCTGTCTGACTCCCTTTCTTTCCTCCTCTGGATGTTTTTCTTTGGGGTGTTTGCAACATGCCCATCATATCCCAGCCATCAGGAATGATGTTTTCATTACTGTGGCCACAAAGGACATTGACTGCCCTCCCACCCTTCCTGCCGTGACACATTCCCCCAGCGCTGCTGTACCCAGGAGCTGCTCTGCCAGTCCCCCCTCTGCCCATTCTTTGGGGAGGGACTCTTCGCCCACATGCCACCAGCACCTGTCCTCTGCCCCAAGCATCTTTCCTGCTCCCATGCCAAAAGAAGTGCTGACACCCACCCTGAAACCCTGGGCTTAGACCCTTCTCCTCTCACTCGTACTTTTTCCAGAAAGGAATGCCTCAAAATCTCCCTCCTTTTTCTCCTTTCCTCCAGGGCTTGCTGGAGACACCAAAAAGGTGCCACTGGACGATGCCAAACCTCAGCTTTGGTCAGTGGCACCACCACTGCTTTTTCCCACAGGACCCTCTTGGCAAGGGGGAAGTCACTGGTGTCACAGGCCATGGAGCAGAGCCACACTGGGATCTCGGACCGGTGCGGTAAGAGAAAGCTCTCTCCCACTGGGTAACCCGGCAGCAACTGCTATTTCAGTAAACATATCATTTTGTGCTCAGTAAACACGCATTCCAGAGGAATGCTCTCATTGTTTTTTTGCTCTGTAATGCATTAATGAAGAAATAAAGTTTAGGTTGTGTAATGGTGACAGCTTGAAGTCATTTTGCCCAGTGTTATTTCTCAGCAAAGGCTCAGCTCTCCCTGGAACGGGAGAAAGAAAAGACAACCTGATTTCACTTCAATCTCACCAACATGTGCAAAAAAAATCAAAAAACAGCAGCAATTAACTCCCGTCCACATGCCTCAATAAAACTACATCTCTCCCTCACTTCGAGCTTTGTCACGTATGGGGCTGTTTATGGAGGAGACAATACAAAGTGGGGTTTATACAAGGCTCTTGTTTTAATTTTTGTTTTATATCCACTGGAACCCTCAAGTAGTGAATTCATTTCCTGATATAGTAAACATTTCAGATGGCCAGGATTCTTTCTCTTTTCCCCAATGAACACAAAGCCCTGGTCTAACTCACCAGCAGTGCAGTCTATACAAACAGACCCATCAGCTAAATTTTCAAAGAATGCATCTTAAGCACACAGCTAGGAAAATAAACAAACAGCAACGCCTTCACGAGGCAGACCCTCCCACAAGCAGGAAGCTTTTCTCCCCCAATTTCGCTTGAGCCCTCCACTGCATGTGGAAAAACTATCAGCTTTTCCCCATACTCCAGCAAATAATCTTATTCTCGTAGTTGCACACCAATGGCTGCTGGCTCACTGCTACATGATCTACACAGTCCCTCTGATTTGTGACCCTATTTGCACTATGCAAATGTCTTCTGACAGCTCTCTTTTCCTGTCATTAAAGCAAACAATGGCCCCTGTAACCAAAAAGGAAATCAGTAACAGGCGAAAGCTGTTCTCTCTTTTTCTTTGCTTTTTTTTTTCTGTTAGCTAACTGTTAGCAATTATCCTAAAATATTCACAAACCTTTTCTTCTCCCAAACTGTTTTACTCATCCTAGTGGACAGCCCAACATGTCTAATACAATTGCACTTCTAGAAAACCTAAAACTTAAAAAAACCCCAAAAAACTCCCAAACAAACAAACAAAAAAACCCCAAAAAACAAACCAACGATCAACCAGCTAAAAAACACCTCCTATCCTTTTTTGGATGTATGTATCTCTCTATTCATACACATATAGACAAAAAGAATTGTATTGTATTACTGATTTGAAGAGCTTTTAAAATAGATCCTAATCTATGAAGTAATGAGAAATAAGAAGGTATTTGTGACTGGGGGAGAAGTGCACAGGGAGGAAGACATCTTTCCCTTCAGTAATCTCTCTACTCTCCAGAGCATCTACCCTGTCCTACACCATACACCCCAGCCCAAAAAAGTGCATTGTCGATGGCCAATGGCAGGTAGGGGACACCTGATTACACCTACACCCCTCCCAGTATAGAGATGTTCTGCTTTTTATTTCAGTGGGAAAAGGGCTGCATTCAGAGACTTCAACATACTTAGACACTCTTGGGATTTGTTTCTTTGTCTTTTAAATAATACAATATACATAATCCTAAACTGGGTCAGTTTCCCACCCCATCACACAAGCTTTGTGCCTGTTTGGCTCAGCTGAAGTCAATGGTGCTAATGTTGACATAAAATCATGGTGACCAAGTGGGAAATTAGTCCACTTGATTGTCTTTTGCAAAAATTTTCTAAATGGTCTTAATGGTTTTGTTTGTGGTACGTGTTGCTCACTCCTGATTGTGCTTCTGCCAAGTTGTACTTTTAACTGTAAACACTGGCGTCTCAGAAAATGTGAAGTAGAGCAAACCAGAAAAGATGTTCAAAATAATGCTACAACCTAATTTAATTTATCCCTTGGTAATTGCATTTGTAGATAATGAACAACGCAAACAAAACAGAACCCAAGCCTTTCCAGCCATTGCAATTGCTTTCACATGTGGACACATCGGTTGCAGCCAGCATACGGTTAAGACTCTGACTGTATTAGGAGAAGTGTTTGGAAGTTGTGGGGTTTCGAGATGACACCTGCCTTGGGTCCCTGCTTGTAGGTGCCACCTTTTGAACATTAGCCCATCTGCTCACCTTGGTGAGCCCACCCAATCAGCTCTCCTGTCGTTCTTCCTTTCCTGTAATCCCCGTCCTTAACTCTTCGAGTATCAATCAATCCACTACACGTCGATCTCGGCGGAAATATAGCAGGGTGACTGCTTGCCAAACTCCATTAACCATGCAACTGTAGTCCCATCTCCTGGCCCTGTTCCAGTAAGCTATTTACATGCTAGCCTGATTTTAATCTCATGGACTGCTCCAAGTAAATCCTGTTGAATTTCGGCCTCTGTTTGCAAATGCTACAGGAACTTTACAGATTTGTTTGACACGCCATTATTACGTGAATGGTTTCTCTGGCCATTTCTCAGTCTTTGGGCTGCTTGTAAACTATGCAACCTGACTGCAGTTCAACTATTTGTTAGTTGCCTTTGTTTTTTTAATTTTCATTTGTGCTCTTCTTAGTGAGTTTATGCATGTGTCCCTGTTTACCTCCGTCATGTGGCAGAGCTTCTTCACTTGGATTTGAAGAGGCTGGAACCCACAAGCAGCTCTCAAAACCAGTTATGCAAACCCCTCACTGCACAGATTTGCACGAGCGTTTGTCTGACAGTTCAAATTTACACAAGTACCTGCAACATGTCCCCATCCTCTGAATATTTCAGCAAGTGTTGTTGTACCTGCCCGACAGCTTGCCAGAGGCAATCACTAGGAGAATCGTTGTCAGTGCCAAAATAAACTCATGGTTTTTATTTGAGGGAGGACTTGTAAATAGTATTTTTCTAGCATTCACCCGATTCTAAGTGGAACTCCCTGTGTGATGAATGCTGTTTACAGTGCAGCTTTGTTGTGAAACAGGGAAAAAAGGCAGTTTCTTGTACTTACTGGCAGCATGCCAACATGGTGGAGGAAGATACATCTCCTCCTGCTGTCACTCCATTTCTTGCCCCATTTCTTGCTCTGCTTTGCGTGAAAAGCCCACATGGATACATAGGATTTTCATGCTCTGATAGTGGCAAATTTTAAGGAAGATGAATGGGGAAGTGGCTCTTCCTGGGCCAGCAATAAAGGTGCAGAGACATGAGGGCCCCAGCAGTGGGCCAGGACCTGGTGCAGCACAGAAGGAAGGTGGGCCAGAGAGCCAGAAGGCCCATCTCTACCACTTTGTGTCTCCAGGTAATTGTGGATTCTCCCACACACCCCAAGAAACCCACACTTCGCAATGATGAAATCACACTTTTCTCCCACTAGGAAAAGCTTTTTCTTTCTGCTTTTTCCCATTTTTACTGTGTTTAGAGTGAAAGGGAATTCTCTTTGCAGATGGAGCGTAGGAATGGGAGCATTGTGGTGTCTCTGCAAATGCCACATAGCCCTTCTGAAAGCCTGCACCTTCAACCATTTAAGACCTGCCATTTTTGTTTCCATACCATCCTCAGAGAGGAGGAAGAAACATCTGGAAGCTACTGGTGCATTCAGGGTAGTTTGGGAAGCTGGAGGATGTGGAGGATTATACAGGAATGCAAGCTCAATTAAGGCTAACACCACGGAAATTCAAGAGGAACTCTGGCAGTGTGAATGGCATCACCCCAGATTTCTGAGACTTTTAGGAGCTGCTACTTGAAGGTCCTATCTTTGACATAGCCCCAAGCTCTGATCACTCCACCTCCTCCTTCCATCAACACTCATGTCTTAAATGAGAGCTAGGTGCAAGCATCTACTGCTCCACAGAGTCCATTGGTTCCCAGGCTGGAAAGTAGCTGCCGGCTTTAGAGACACTTTAACCCTCTTTTTGCATTTGAGGTATGTCCTCTCTTCACCTACACTTCTTTGTGGGTATTTTTGTTGTTTTTTTAATTCCCATATTTAAAGCTGATGACTTTGCTTGCTACATTAGCCGTTCACCTGTTTCTGTGACTGAGGAATGGCTTAAACACTCTTTTGACATAGTCCCTTGAAAATGGGTTGCTTGGCTGCGGTCAATGAACATAGCGTGGGAAAAATGCATTAATATTTTCACTGGTAACACTGAGGATGGTTATAAATAAACTCTTCATTACAGTATTTATATATTATTACATCATATAGCCACTTAAAACAGAGAGCAATTGGAGGTGCTGAATAATGTAAGGATAATCGTCTCTACATTAGTTCCACTGTCATTGGCATTATGTATTTCTTGGTGATATTGCCATGTTCACTGCTTCACCCAGTGTTGCGTGACATTGGTGGTGACGTTAGAGTATCAACGGGCCCTCTGCAAATGACATACAGTACTTTGCACGACACATGTAGCTTGGTATTATATAATAAAGGTGCTTCACTGGAGAATTTTGACAGCACATGCTCTTTTTCTGACTATTTCATTCAAAGTGTCCATTTCTCAAAGATTTTCTTTAAAGCAGCCATCTAAACATGCCCATGGTGCAAGGCTCCAGCACCCTCATGCATGGAGAAGGAAGATTTGCATCACAGTGGCCAACCATGCATTTTAGGAATCACCCAATGTTGTGCTGATGAGGCATTTGGGTCCCAGGTGTCTCCTGCCCAGTGTGATGCCTTCTCCAGCCAGAGACATAGCCAACAGAAATGGTGAGGGCAGAAAACTTGAGATGCTCAGAGCCTGGCAAGAAGAATTTCAGTGGAGATAACTCAAATTCATGTCACTTGAATCCAGTTGGGCATACAGAGGACTTCCTCCTAGAACAAATCGGATTACTTCAAAGTGTTATTAAATGATAGAGAAACATCATAATTCGAGGTTTTGTGGTGGTTTTTTTTTGGTTTTGTTTTTGTTGGTTTTTGGGGTTTTTTTTTTAATTGTTGTTGTTGCTGATCTTCATCCTTTTTCAGAGGAGAAGAGTGGCTGGATACATTGTCTGGCTGTGCTTAGACCATGACTGAATAAGCTTACTTGCTGACTACAGATTTCAGTTTCCTCAGTTTTGACATGCTTCTCCTTAAGGAAGTCCAACAAAACAAACCCCCTTTCTCTTTACTTGAATGCTTCACTGCTGGTTTTCATGGCAGGGATGCTCATCTCGATTACACTGTGGTCAGCAGTGTTCAGTGCCTCATTGATCGTCACTTGTCAAACGTGCTCCTGTGTGGCATAGAAGACCAAGTTCAGAGGAGGATCTCCTCCACCACAGTGCTTGGAAGGGGCTGCTCCCAAAAGAAGTCATTTCAGATGTTGAGAAATCGCATCTCTGAACCTTGTCCTCACATGACATATGACCAATTTCTGCACAAAGATCTGCAGTCGACTTTTATTACAGCTCTGATTTAGCTGCTTCTTTGATTTATCGCAACAATGCACATTCAATATCTTTCCTCTGATCTGGGGGCCAGAAATATAACTCTACTCATATGTTTGTATTTTCAGGACTTTGGATTTCACAGATTCAGAAACTCATTCATAGATTCACAGGATTTAAGGCCAGAAGGAACCATGAGAACATCTGGTATGACTTCCTATATTTCAAAGCCGTTCAGTTGCATCCAATTAGCCCAGTACTGAGCCCAGTAGCTTTGCTGCATCGTCCAGAAAAACATCTAGCTCCAGATATACAAAGATATGGGAATGTGAACACTTCAGAAGTTGGAGACTCATCACTTACTTGATTTTGAAGGTGCCTCATTAAAAAATGTGCCTCATTTCTAATCCACTTTTTCACATTTAGTCATCAGTCTTACACTTTTCTCTTCTTCATAACTGAGTGGCATTGCCTGGTACGCTTCATTCTTCAAACTTCGGACCTGGGTTTTTTTTTAACCCTGGCAACTGGAAAAAAAAGCTGATATATCAGAAGTATTTGTGAGTCAACTTTACTGCAGTTTCAGTTATTTAAAAACTTTTTGCACTATTGATTGTATTATTATTTGTTCTTAAATAATACAGAGAAAAATCACTTGGGATACTTAAAATTTTTTTCAAAATACTTTCATTTAGAAAAATGAACAGAAATTGAACTTCTTGATGCAAAAAACAGACTGATGTTTCTTGCTGAAACAAGGGCTGTGACCAACCTTGCCAAAGGACTTTTGAACATCTCACCCCTCTCCCTGTACAGATGTGTTGTATGTTATTACTCTCTCCCCATCCCTTTCTGATATAGAGATGGAGATAGATCTGTGTTTCACACCATCAAGACATATTTTCCAGCTTTGAAATAATTTGTGCAGTCTCACTCTACACCCTTTCTGTTTTTCAGTAGCTATACCTTTTGCTGGGACTCCTGATCCTGAAGATCATGGCTGTATTTTGTCCTTCTGGCAATTTGTCAAGGACATACTTTTCTCACCATTGCAAATTTACACCAGAAGCTTCTAAGTTTTGGTTAGTCTTATCCTTCCTTACTCTTTTTGAGTGGGCAGAAATTTTAATGATACACAAATGGCCTTCTGAAAGAGGCCATTTCAATTTCATTTTCAGAACTCTATGACTTTCTGCCCTCCATTCAAATGTCTTCAGTTTTCATTAATTTTAGTGTACTCAGTAAATAGCAGTGGAAGAGCTGGGAAGAATCAGATACTTATCTCACATGGATTTCTCCATCTTTTGTAGTACATGAAATTTAAAAAAGCTGCTGTTTGGGCTAAGGAATGCAATAACTGGACACTGTCAGGGAGAAATGCCAGTGATGTTAATGGCAGGAATGTGGGTACCACCTAGCCACTGTGTTGCTAATACTTGTAGTTTTTACCTCTGGGCCTGAAGAACTGCGTCATCTGCCTCGCTGGAAGTCATGCTCTGAACTTGTTTTGGAGAGCTGGTGGGTGATTGTAAAGACTTACAGCTAAGGAATGTGGCTTTGTCTCATATAGTGCTGTTTAAAAGCATCCAGGCTGGGGTTCTTGGTCTCCCAGGAGCCACAGAATGTGGAAGAGGAAGAAAATCATTAATATTGATAGTGCCAGCCTTGGAGGAGCACCCCGGGGCTCCATCTGTGAGTGCAACCCTAGCATCCAAGGCGCAGAGCAGACAAGAACACTGTCCCTTTGCTCGAGGACAACCATGAGACCAATGTACCCGAACACTGCAGGCATGGCCAGTTACTGCCTGTTTGTAGGCAGTTCTGGAGAGGAGCTGTCTCTGGACCCTTCTGCAGGGTCATTTCAGCAACTGATGGTATCCAAAAGGCTCTAAAAATTGAGTCTTTGCCAGAGAAAACATGCTGGTAGGAAGAGAGTCTTTGGTCAGAGGCAGACTGCCTGCTTGTAAAGAAGTAGAAGAATGTAAATTCTGTGGCAAAACCTGTCATTTCTGGAAAATTCTGACTTCCTTCTTTCTGGGTTTTTGTACTGATCCATCATTTACGAAATAGTTATGCATCCCATGTGACTGTTATATGACCCCCACATGGCTTGTACCAGTTTTACTGGCAAGGAAGGAGCTGTGGTACAAAAGAAAATTAGTGGAGCTGAAGGACTGAGCCACAGGGGAAGTCTCTGGTAAAGGAAGGAGTTACTCTGCTTTCCTCTGGCCACACTTACACTCTTCCAGTCTCGCAACAGCCATGGTAGATAATAGCCAAGCTGAGCAGAGCTGCGACCTGCTCCTGTGGATCTCCAAATGTCGAAAGCATTTTGGTGTGGGTGGGCAGGCTCAGTCTCTTCTTCATAAAAAAACCCCAAAACCCACAAAAAACAAAACAACAACAAAAAAACTACTGCTGTGAGGGAGTCAAAGGTGATTTTGCTCTTCTTCTTGGCCCTTTTGCTGCTTCTGTGGGAATCCAGCAGTATTGTTTCCAGAAGGCTCAGTCTCTGTCACCCAAGTGTTTGGCATGTTTGGGGACACCCTTACTACTTCCCTTTCCTCCCCTGCAGAAGAGTCCAACTCAGCTTTGACCGCAAAGCCCAGGAGGCCTTGGAGTTTGTCTGAAACAAAGAAAAAAGATTGCGAAAGGCGGTGGTGTCAAATAATGCTTCCATTTAGTAGGAATTTTGCTCCCCTTGCATTCCCAGGCAGCACCTGCTGTGTGAGGCTCTTGGCCAGCTCCTCTGAGCCTCTGTGGTAAAACAAACAAAAACAGCAGGGAAAAAAATTCCTCTTTATAACGCCTGTTATCCTCAGGCTACCTTCCAACACTGCCTCGCCTCCCCATGTCGACTGTACTCTCCAGGGAAACAGGCTACTACGGGGCCAGAAAGCCTTGTGCAAATGGGCAGTTGAGCAACAGAGGAAGAGACCCTGTCTTATTGAAAACAAGACTGTTTTCCTCCTCTTCCTTCATCTCTAAATGCAGAAGGGTCTTTATTGATGTTCCTGCCAAAAAAAAAAAAAGGAAAAACTGTCATGTCGTTACTTCCATAGCAAAAGCAATCAGAAATTATCCTGCATTAGTGGAAAATAGGGTTGGTTATCCACTGTTGCTTCACACATCTTAGCGTTTCAGGGTAGTTCTGAAGTTGTTTTCCATTTTGGAGCATGGTGGAACTGGCTGTGCTGGAGGTTGTTCATGTTTATCTGGTGTTCAGCCCAAAATGGCCCACCTGCCTTTTACCTGCTCAGCCTGCAGCTCTGCCACACCATCAGTGTTGCTGGTGGGGACTTGTGCAATCTTCAGGAACCAGAATAACCTCTCACAGAGGTTTAACAACACCTTTCTCTCCTCACACTCCCCCTGCTATCCCTGCCTGCTCTGCACTTGCTCAACTGAGGAAGGAAAAAGACTTTTAGGACCTTGTTTTTGATCCTACCTTTAGGCAACATCTTCCAGATAGCTTTCACTAGGCTAAATAGCCCTGTATCTGATATGGACAGAGATTCAGAGGCTGTGATCCCCTGGTCTGACCTTAGCACAGGCTATCAAATGACTGCTGGCATCCAAAGCAGATGCAACGTGCCCATAACCCATGCTTTCTTCACCCACACTGCCTTGATTTCACCTGAGACAGAGCTCCAAGTCAAGTGTTTTCAGTAAACTTTGGGTCTACTCTTTGGACAGTCTCCCTTCCTTCCCTCTTAATGCATACCTGATTGAGGGCAAAGAGAAAGCAAAGATGCAGAAAGGTATGCACTGAGAAAATCCAGACTTTGTCAAACTGATAGGAGAACTGCACTAGACCTTCCACTCTCCTCATCAGAGCTTTCCCAAGGTGTGGGCCAACACCCATGCACAGCCCACTGGGGATCACATTCAGGATAGACAGCTCGGCTCCTTGTTAGGTTGGAAGCAGCGTTTTATCTCAGTGCGCCTGACAAGATGTCTCTGCACCCTTCAAAAGAAAAATGCTCTCCAAATGGCTCCCATTCCTTCTCTAGACTCCTATTCTGTGTTTGATGTCCCGTGTGTATGTCCTTTTTTTCAAATGCGCTACTAAAACCACCACAGAAGAGACCGAGATGCCACCTGGAGACTCTCCATAGCCTAAGAGTGAGGTTTTGCTTTACTGCCTGAAAGACTCTGCCTCAGGAGAGAGCTTCGGTTTCTGAACTTAGTACTGGCACTTACCATGTGAGACACTACTCTTTCATTGCCCAGATCTAGCAGTGGTAATGACAGAGCCTCTCTGATGCAGTTATTCTCCATGAAGTTATTGGACTGACCAAGTTACTCTTCTGACCAAGTGCAGGTGTTCACTTTCGGATGATACAAAACACTCTACAAACTTCTCTATGTTGACTAGACCACCCATGAATATAACAGGAGTTTGGCTGCCCAGCTCATTTGTGAACTGGAGGCTGCTGTAGTGAAGCAGGATGAGTAGAGGATGCCTGATAGCAGGTCCCTCACTTCTAGGCTTGAATCATAGTGAAAATTACTTCAAAGACAGCACCAAACTGCAATCCTAAATTTTATACTTGGTAAGAACATCAGCAAGCGATGATGTGTAAATTCAGAATCGAACATTTGCCTGAAGCCATTGTCTATCAATGCCTTGACATTATTCCTGTGATATTTTGCTGGTACTACTTGCTCACATCTTGAAAGTCTCCTGCCTTGTTAGCACAACCCTAGTAATTTTGGTGCATGTTGCATTGTTGACTTAGGAGTTTTAACCATCACTTCAATTTCTGCAGCAAAAAGCTGAACGCTAGCATTAACACTGAAATTACCACAAGTGCCACTGCCACAGAAAGCCCCAAGCTACCTGCCGTAGACCACTGCTCGTGCTCACAGAGGCAAACATCCTGTCCCTAGCACATGTCCTCCAGCACAGGGATCTTCACTAAACAGCCACGCCTGTTCGTGATTCCTTCTTCTTACCCCCCTTGCTCCCTCTATACCCCTAAAACCCGGCATGGCACATTGGCTTTAATCAGTGACTTTGCAATTTCAAGCTAGAGTCGCATTTAAGTAGCCAGAATGGTGCAAGGAGCCCGTATAATTACTGCTGGGATTGTGCTGCATAGGGCCCGTGTAACAAACTCGCCTCAAATAACCCAGCTTGAATGTCAGAGTCCGTGCTGTATTGTGTTTCACATTCTGGCTGTGGGAGCACTTCCCCAGCAGGAATCAGGGTAACAAATCCCTTACTCTCACAGGAGGGTCCCATAAAATGAATGATTCTGGATCTCACGCTCTTGAGGAGGTCTCAGTTACTCCAGCAGTTGCTGCTTATAGGGGAAGCAACCATAGGGGACAGAGGGAGGGAAGGGTGGTTTGGCAAGCTTTGGTGTATCATCACCCCAGTGTTAGAGTGGGAAGGAGCATCAGGGCTCTCCTCTCCCCTCCAATCTATACTTTTGCATAGATGTTAAATTAAAATGAAGTCAAAAAACAGAGAGTAGATAAACCCTGAGGCTGAGATTGAATCAAATGTACCCGCTTGAAATCCTGCATGGCTGTTGGTGGCAAGAGGCTCCCATTTCCTCTCAGCTTAGACTTCCCTGTGAGCAGCACCAACGTCAGTATATTTATGGGGTAGCATAAAATGAGACATGTTTGTTCTCTGTGCACCAGGGCCAAAATCCTCCGCTCCCTCCTAGAGTAGCTTATGGTATCCCCTGTGGCTCAGCAGCCAACACGGCTGCCTCTTCATCCATGTCCGAAACCTGAACTCCCCCACTTCTCCTTGGGAGACAGAGATTGTTCCCTGAACTATCTCCAGTCTCTTGTTATCTTGCTTTCCTTGTCAGCCAGTGAACTGTGAAGCGACAGCAGAGAGAAAAATGAACTCTAACCTCATTTTCCCCCCCTACAATTAGCCAGAACCGTGCCTTTTATTTTTTTTTCCTCCCCACTTTTTAAATGATTAATAAGACAACATGGTCCTTAGCTTCTGCAGTGAGGCAAGTGTGCTGACAAAGCACTGCGATGCCTCTTCCAGGTCACCCGGCAGCAGGCCATGTCTTTATGAAAACATAAAAATTGGAGGGACTATTTGAGGAATTTGTAGACTGAGACACAGGAATTTTGCCCTTCAGACCCTGGCAACTGCATTCTGCAGTGGTCTCTGAGGCCCAGCGACTGCCATGGAAAGGAGTAGCTGCTTAACAGCAACCTGCAAGCCCTGAAAAACAGATTTTTCTTTTATTATGTTGCTTTGAAATATTCAGCCGCTGCCCTTTGCCTGTTTCATGCGGTGACAGCCTCAGGGCGTGCTGCAAGCTGGATCCAGTGGCAAGACACAGATCTGTAAACACCCTCAATGGCAACACACAAGGGGATCCTCACTCCTGCTCGCCCTGCATCTGAGCATCACTCTTTCATGTGTGCTCATCTGTCTCCTGGGTTTCCAAAGCTCCTACTGCAGTGGGGAGTAGGGAATTTAGGCCAGGTGGAGCCTATTCGCTTAAATCGTCCGTGTCTTTGTTATGCCACCTGTTGCATTTGGAGACAGAAAAAGCCCCTGTGCACTCCCAGGCATTGACAAGGCTGGAAGAACTCACACCACAGGGATGCTCCTGCAGGGTGGGCAGGTGAGGAAAAGGACCTTCACCAGCACAGGCATAAAAGGGAAAAGCACTGGAGAACAGCACTGGGGTGAACAACTCTGGATTGGCTTCTGGTTGATGGATTTAACATCTGATTTGGCTTACAGAAGGTAGTGCCTGCACCCCAGTCCTGTCAATCAGAAAGCATCACTTAAGGAGTTGCTTTCTGCAGTACTCCCAGCAGACTCCTCTGTATCACTGGGGCTTGAGAAAGCCAATGACAGGCCAATCCATGCAATATCTTTAAGACATTTTAAAAGCAAACAAGTGTACCAGTGGAGTTGATCAAGCTGCAGGCTGCTGCTGAAAGAGTAGCGGGGTTAGAGCTTTCTTGAAAACCACCTTGGCACATTAGAGAAACAACTTGCTCCTAGCTACAGCTGTAGAGTGGCCTGTAGTGTAAACGATGTGATTCTTGCCATCTCATGGTGTCCTTGTGTACCAGTTGTGAGGCAGTTAGCCAGAAGAGGAGGGCATGCTGCTGGCTGAGGGACAGCAGTGGCACTGCCGGGGGGAGTAGAAGCCAGTGAGTGAGCATGGAGTCTCCTCCAGAGCCATGAATGCAATGTCAAATCCTTCATTACACGTCTTGATACCATCCATATGGTTAAATGGATTTCAAAGCTGCAGCACTTGCCTGAAAGAAGTATATTCTGAAATCAAGGCTCTTGTGTTTTCACCCAAAGACAATCTGCCCCATAGGCTTTTGGTGGCCTTGGTTTCATCTGTTCCATCCCCAACAAGGTCTGCATTAGCCCCTGCAGCCTTTCTTAACCTTTCTGCCCTTGACTCTGACCAGCTTCAAAGTGGAGCATTTCTCTGCTCTTTCCAGGAGGCCTCCCTGGCTCTTTCAATCTTTCTCGGAAGAGCTGTTATCTGTCCAGATGTTTGCGAGGGGGAGGACTCCAAGAGGAGCCTTCTTCATTACCTCCAACAAACATTCCCTATTTCTGGCAGATCTTTCCCACTCCTCCCACTGTGCAGCTGGGACAGGGAGAAGATGTCAAAATTTATGGGGCTGGTAGATATCGCCTTCGGTGTGGCCATGGAAAAGGAACAAAACAACAGTTGTTGCCCCTGGACAAGCTCTCTGATCTCCCAGAGATGTCCTGCTAGTTCATGTATGACATTTAATAATTAAAAACTCCCATACAATTGTTTAGCAAATGCTAGTTTTTAGTCGTCATTATGAACTTTTTTACTGTAGTATCTCCCAGGAGCAAGTCCAATTGGGCTCCCATCATGCTACGCAATCTTCAAGCAGCCAGGGAGGCTGAATTCCTTTCTCTAGGAGTTGACAGTCCAAATAAACAAGGCAGACAAAGGAGAGGAGGGGAAACAGAAGCTCAGGGGAGGTGAAGTGAGTTGTCCGAGGTCACACAGCAGGTCAGTGCCAAAGCTGGGAGCAGAACCCATACTGTCAGCTCTTGCTCTCACGTCCTATCTCCCAGGGGAAGACTGGGCCAAAATAATTTATGAGGCAAAGAACTTCTATCACATTCCTCCTGGCACCATGAATTTCTTCAGCTTGTGCAAATAAAGCACAGTCAGATAAAGAATCAACTGGGCACCAGTTATATTTTGGTTTGCTAGGTCTCTCTTTCTTCATGTGTTTCTTCATGTTATAAAAATTCTTTACCAGCTAAACTGATCGTCTGGATAGAAGTATCAGAGTCAAGGAAGAACATTGCTTTAGGGTGTTGATCTGCAGATCTGGATGGTGAAGATCAAGGTTGGATGGTACCTGCAGGAAGAAAGATGTTGACCTCCAGCCCGTAATCCAGCATGGTTTGGAGATGAGATCCTCTCCTGCGGCACAGTGGTGGAAGTGTCAACAAACAATCTGGGCAGCTGCAAGGAGAGAGTCTGGACTAGGACATCTGACATGCATAGGAGAGGTTGTCAAGCTCAGATTCAAGCCCTGAAGTTCCTGTCTTCCTTGTGCTATGAAGCAATAATCTTGAAACTAAACTGCCCTTTTACCCCAGCAGTGTCATCCTATAGTGAACACAATTCTGAGAAGCACTGTGGCATCACAAGCTTGGGAAGCTAGAAAAGTGACTATTCTTGTTTTTGCAGCTGATTAAATGATCTTTCATTAACAGACGTTAAACGTAAGAATGTTCACCGCCACTTCCCTCTTCCTCCTCAGTTAATTTTCTTGCGGTGTAAGGAGGGTCTTATTTCAAAGGCAGGGTTAGGTAGGTAGAAGCTGCTCAAGCCATCCTGGCTGGCTGAAATGTCGCTGGCTGAAATGTCACTGGCTGACTCTTTTAATTGTATGCAAAAAGATCATTATCTCCTGCATAATGTTTTGTTGCTCACATGCTTGAATGCTGTAAGGACATGTTCACCCATGTACTGGGTGATTCTGATGCCCTCATAACTCCCTCGGCCTATCCCAGGCTGAGGCAATTTTCAGGGCTAGATGAGGACCACAGCAGCATCTGCAGGAGGATGTGGTAGTGGATCAGCATTGGAATAGGAAAGACAGCCCAAGAGACATACTGGATGTCTTTGCATGGAAGAGCAGATAAAAGAGCAAGAAGTAAAAACAAAACAAAACAAAACAAAAGGAATCATAAAGCTATTTAAGTAGCATGACAGCTTAACAATTCACTCCCAGAAAGTCTCAGTGTTGTCCCTGAGGTCAAGTTATTGAGTGCCACATCTTATTGAGGGGCTATCACAAGTGTCCAACATCACCTCACCTCTGGCAAAGCTCTTCAGAAAACCTCTGCATGCTGCCAAATACAGGCAGTGAAAACTGGCAGGATCTGCTCTTTCTGTCCTACATCAGGGTTTGCAATGGTGACATCAGTGTGGACACACAATGAAAAATGCTGTACCTTTGATGTTGGTGCCACCAAACTCAACAGAGAGATTTTTGACTGATTGCTTGTGAATGAGAGCACTTGAAGCTGCTGGGCTGACATCTGCTCGAGTCTTGCCCAAATGTTTTTTTGGCCTATAAATGATAAGAGTTAACCAGAATCAAAAAGATTGGTTTCATCAGGGTCAGAAAATAGAGCAAGACAGAATTTCTCAAGGAGTTTTGTTGCCTCTACCTCCAGGCAAAACCCAAAGAGAGCAGAGGAATGTGAACGTTGAAAAAAACATTGACTGAACTTTTCAAACTTGGAAGGGTCAAGTATAGTTTGGTTCAAGTCTCAGGTGCAGGTTAGGTATGGCTCTTGATCTGCTGGAGGAGTTTCATCCCTTGTTCAAACATAATATCATGGCCACTGAGCAGGAGAGACAGTAAGGAAATGGACTCAGTTTAAAACTTATTGATCATCTGATTGCAACAGGAAACATATATGTGGTTTAGCAAATCTGTCACTCAGCAGTTTCAGTTCAGTAAAGAGCTGAGACATCAGTGGTTGAGCAGGGACATGAGTTACCTGCCCACGGCCCTGTGACCAGGCAAAGCCCCCATGACTCCAGCTGTGCCCTGCATGGGCAGCCATGGGGCACACAGCCCTGCAAGGCCATGAGGCCAGCACAGCTTCAACCCCTCCCATGCAAGAAAGGCAGGGGTCTAAGGCCTAAGGTCTAAGGCTGCTGTGAGGTTAGAGGTGTACTAGAAGGACTCCATGGTGACCTACCCGCCATGCCAACAAATCCTCAACTCAATCCTCTGTGCTGCCAACAGTTTTTTGTGTGACTTTGTGCAAGTTAGTCAGGTCTTACTATTTTAAGAAGTCATCAGGACACCATGGAGATAAAAAAGCAGAAAACTGAGGCTCTGTGATGCTGTGGAGATGAGGGAAAAATATCACATAAGTACAAATACACATTCACCTGTCTCAAGACAAGGTTAAGGACTCTGCTTATTCACGTACTTCTGAATTCAAATAAATGTCCCGTAGCAGGAAAGCAAATAACACTTACAGGTAACCTGAGCTGCTGTTCAACTGGGTGTCTTGCAGGACACAAGCAGGTCTTTGGTGTTGGTTTCCCTCCATTCTTCACTCTCCCTCCCACTTGAAAGAGTTTGAATTGGCAAGAAAGAGTAAACAATGACACAGATAGTGTTTAACCATTAATAAGGGTGGACAATGGTTAGGGAAGTAGCTAAGGACCCTAGTTACAGCTAATCAGCTGTCTTCTTGTCTCTGTGTTATTGAGTTTGGGGTTTTTTTCTTTTTGTAAGCTGGCCCTGGTTAAAGTCTTTTCAGGAGTTAATGAGCTAGAGGAGAGTCATCTTCCCCATGGGCATGTTTCAAGTCTATGGTTTTTGAAGGTTTTCTTGGCCATTATGTGCACGAGCATGGCTGTGGTCATGGTTGTAAATGCTGGCTCTCTGCTAAAGGGCTGCACAGCTTGGTACAACCATGCCTCTTCTCTCAGTGGGGCCTCAAGGAAGAGCCTGCCTTAGATCTAGGCCAAAACAACTGGTGTTTGGGCAAAGGCAATGTCTGACCCTACACAACATCAGCTTCAGCTGTCAACAGAAAGAGATATCTCAGGGCTACTGAAATGTACATCCAACTGCCACAGCTGAACTCAGCTGAGGGCTACTGGGGACACAGGCACGTTGTAGCCTTACCTCCAATCCTTTACCTTCACCTGGATCAGTCCCTCTGGGAAAGAGGACTCAGAATACCCACAGCAGAGCAATGGCTGATCCTTTGGCTGCCTGGCCATGGCTGCACAGGCAGGAGGACAGCCAGCAAAACTGCTCACAGCAAAACCATCCCTGGGACTTCCCTCATTTCTCAAAGAAACCTGTTCAGAAATATTCCAGGGTTTATACAGTAACACTCAGCACTAAAACCCGGATTTATTCTTCTGCCACCTGTTTAGGAACCTCAGCCTATTAGTAAAAGAAAAATAAATAAGGTACTTTGAGGTGTTTTTGAATTGCATGTGAATTGATAGTTGCTACATAACAACAAGAGAAGAGAGATTTTTGGATGAATTGATTTTTTTTAAAAAAGGAAATTAAAAAAAGGTGCCACAATACCTAACACTTGTCCAAGAGAAGGGGTAGGGGGAGAGAGGCTGGCAGCTCTTTTTGGGTTGGCACTAGAAATTAGCATTTTGGGGAGGGGTCAAAGTTTGTGGAGAGAGAAGTGACTTTAACCAGCTGGAGCCTACTGCCTCTCTGCCTCTTGAGTAACAAGCATGCAGCTTTGAAGACTGATAAAAACAAGTTTTCACTGAAGTCAGCACTCCCAAGCTCATGCAAAGATAAAAGAGGGAACTTCAGGCCAGTTTTTGCTTCTCCTACCAGCAAGGCCACCAGCTGAATCCTGACCTCAGCATGTTTTTGGTAGGTACAGTTTAAAAGCAGGAAGGACAAGCATAGGAATATGAATGCACCAAGAGTCACCTGAATCCTCAGATATGAACTGAAACTCATAATCAGCCATTTCAGAAACTCCAGCAGAGTTCAGAGCTCTGACATGGTCCATATAGTTTAGAAACTTAAATAAACATCCTGACTTCTGAATTGCATAGAAGACTGGAAGCAGCCTCACTTCCTGCTCAGATACCCATGTGAGACGTGTATATTGCCAGGTAGAGAAAAAAAACTACCTTGATTTAACCTATAAGCAGTGTGCAACCTGGGAAAGGAAGGAGTCATTCAAAGGACATGTATCTGGGAGGTGAGGCAGTTTTGATGAGGTCCCCTGTATTGATTCTGCTCTGCCATGAGGGATGTTTCAGGTACTGGCCAAAACACTTTGCAATGAGAATTGATTTTCAAATTTTTGAAAATTTTGTTCCCAGCTTTTCTGTGAGCCACAAGTCTGCTCTTACTCGTCAGTGTTGCTGCACATGGTTGTTTCCCAGTGAAGTGATGGAACTTGTGAAGTTGAGCATAAAATGCAAAGGATCTGATAGGAATAATCCCAAATTGGTCTCAGAAAGAAGAAGAGTAAGCAAGCCATGCTACACTGATGGACTGGTAGTCTTGTTTTCTCAGAGCCTCACACAAAACTCTTAAGATGCCTGCAAAGCTAGAAGAGAACACTCAGAGGATTTATTAATACAGAAAAGAGTTTCAAGGTGTACCCCCCCACTACCACCCCAAAATATGATTGTATTTTAAAAACATCACCAGGGAGACAGTCTTTATGCCTTGTGTAAAATCTAGCATTTCCCAAGTGCATCTGAAAACATGTCTTTTTTGTGTGTCACACAGGTCTCAGCCTGCTAATCAGCTGGATATTAAGATGAGAAGAGCTGTAGCTCTGATCCAGTTTGTGCATGCATTGCTACAAAGCACAGTGTGAGGGCAAAGAGTCTTGATGCATGGTGAATAACCAATAGACTAAGTGGGAAAGTGTTTCCCAACCATGTGGAAATTTCCAAAATATCAGAACTGGGGTTTTTTTCTCTTGTCTGAATGGGGGCAAAGCCAGAACTTCGAAAATTTTATCAAAATTTTAGTTACTGTGAATACGTACAGAGAAGATCAGTGGCAAGAAAACTTTTCAGTATTGGCCTTTCTCAACTTTTTTTACTCCACGTTCACTATATGCATAATACTATTACTGAATCTAAAATATTTCTGTGCAGGATTCCCTGCTGAAACTACTGACAAGAGACAAGAGACTATTTGCATTTTATGATATCGAAACTATTTTTTTTCCACAGATAGTTTTGTTTTGGAGGAAGTGGTATTTTCAAGTTAAAAAACTGAAATTCTTTCTAAGGAAAACTCCTGACCACATTGAAGAATGAGATCAAACAAGAGCCCTGTATCTTGCACACTGAATTACCCTGCAAAGGTTTGCTTCAACATACTCTCTTGGGCAGGAGTAGCTCAGATTGGCTGTAGAGGAGCCACTCACTGCACCTTGTCACCATCCCTGTGTCTTATCCCAGGGAACTGGGACCCATTTCTCTGCCAGAGCAGACAGGGTTTGTGCTGCAGAGGGGAAGGCACAGGCAAAACAGAAGGCATATGCCAGCACCTTCAGATGTGGCTCTGTGCCACAGCAGGGCTGTGCCACAGCTTTGCCATGCATTGAATCTGCCCCTCAGCAGCACTTCTGGCTTCCTGGCAAGTCTTTGCAGGTGGCTCCCTCTCCTACATCAGTGTGCCCAGGGAGACTTCCACTTGCTCTCTCCCTCCATTGACTATCCTTTGAAACACGGAGAAGGAGCTGGGGAATGTGCTGAAATACCTCTTTCCCCAAACCACAATGTTTGCTGCTGCCGTTTGGTCCTATCTGATTAAACACAAACAGCAAGACCTGCTCCACTCGCTTCCTCCCTCTGACAGGGGAATGAGCTCAGCACACCCTGGAGTCTCAGCCAAATCCCGCAGGGGTAATATAATTGCATTCCTGCTCCATCTGTCTCAGTTACCCCACTTGGACATGTTATATCTCCGTGCTTCCTGTTGTGGCATCCTCGGCATTCCCCACCACACTCCCCACCCCGCTGCTCCTCCCTAGACTTCACTGCACAGGACTCACTGCTGGTGCACACGCAAGCTGTCAGAGGCAGTGGGATACATTCCCGGGATAGACAGGTAAAAGCTTGTTCAGATCTATTAAACTCGGGACTTCTCAATCATGGTGTATCTGGGGATGTTTGATTCTTGCCTTGGCACCATATTGAGAGAAGGAGACCATGGGGGAGTCTAGATTTAGTGTTGATTTTAGGGGATTGATGGGATCTACCAAGTAGGCAATTCCCTCCTCATGAAGTTTGCTACTGGAAGTTTAGTGAGTTTTAGAAAGAGCACAAAACTCTTGAGTGCTGAAAGCCACCGTAAAAACACCTCCTAATGAGCAAATTAACAGCACATTCCCAGACCTCATCAGCCAGGGTTTTGCATAAGACCCTAAATGATGGGAAAATCTATTTTAAGAATGTTTAGGGAACTTCTCAGGATGTGATAGTTTTTTAATTTATTTTTTGGTGCACTGAATATAATATTGGTGCACTGCTGCAAGTACAGCCTCCTTTCAGTACCCAGATGCAGACACACAGTGCACTGAAAGATGGTGAGTAGGGGTCTCTGGGGAAGTGTAAAAGATTAAACTCCCTGTGGAAGCATCCACTTTCAGCCAATATCAGTGTTTTGCTTCATAGGTGAAAATATATTAAATACAAAAGGCTTAATTTTCCATGTCCAGCTGATCTGTATTCTTGTCCATTTAAATATGTGGGTGAACGGATGAGCAATTTATGAGTGGTTGGACTAAGAGGCAGGAAATTATGCAAATAAGGACATTGGACAGAGTACAAAGAATACCATCAATTATATCATAGATATAATTGTGATATCATTGCCTGTCTTGCTGAAAATGTCACATAAATAAAATATATTATTACTTACTTGCAAACTGTCAAATGTTATTTTCCATTAGAATTTTCAAATGTCTTCAGATCTGTCTGCAAAATTTTCATCAGTTTTTGGCTTTTTTCTTGTGTGGTTGCATCTGGTCCTGGGGCTGCATCCTGCAGGCAGGGCTGAGTTTGTGGATGGGCAGCCTGTCTCCTTATCCCATCTCATCCCCACAGAGGACTCTGACCCTGTTTCTGTGCTGCACAGATGCTGGGAGGTGTAGTGACAATGCCTTAACCCGGAAACCAGCAGGACTGTGCTGTGTTGCAGCCACAGTGATACTCCTTGGACTGTCTTCCATCATGAAAAATCTAGAAAATGGATTTTAAAAGTGGAGAAACAGTCACATGGAGTGGGTAGAGAAGGTATGGCTTAAACAAAGAAGGTTCAGCCCTAGCTACCATGGACATCTCTGAAGGTAGAAGGGGACAGACACATGAAAATCACCATAAATACTGGGCAGAAAGAAGGGAGACTCCATTGTTTGGCTTCTCTTCCCGCTCATCCTGCTCTTGTTTGTACAGTCCCCATAATGACACACCTATCTTGGCCTGCTGGACTTTAGACTCGGGGGGTGTGTGTGTTTTGGGCACTGACTTCAGAGCCCAAAATTAGAAAGAGGATGAAAAGAAAGCATTCTTCCAACACAGCTTAGCTGGAACAAAAGCATTTCTGCAACCCTGCCTGACCCCCTGGATGGAGGAAGCACCCATCAGTTTCCAGCCCCCCTGCCCAAGCACACAGCCAGTCTCTCCTCACCAAGGATAGCAATTAATTATTGCTTATATGGCAGTGCAGAGACCCAGTCCCACCACACACACTGGAAGAAGCAGATCCCAGCCCTGCTCCTGGTCATGCAGAGCAGCTGGGAGACCTGAAAAGAAAAAGCAAGCAAGCTAGAGGTAGGCAGAATAACCTGTTCCCAAAACCACCGTGAGATGCTCAGCCTAAGGAATGTGCAAGCTTTAACAGTCCCAGAGCTGCAAAGCACTGGAGAGGAATGCCTTACCTAGGCTATGGGTTCTCCAGGTCCGTGGTGCTGCCCCAGCACAGCCCTGACACAAGTGAGAGCTGACTACAGAGAACTCCACAATGGGTGAGGGGAATATTTGGGAGGCTGGAGGACCTGGGAGAAACTTCTGACTAGCTGTCAGGCATTAAGAGTGACAGAAATAATTGCTCAGAACTTCATTCATACCTTGAAAGTGTTATGGTGTCTAAGCTGATCATCAGCCAGCAAGAAGCTGTGCCAAAAGCTGAGACAGAAGAGGGGATTTTTGTGTAAAGAAAGAATGAAAGACATGTGTCTGTCTGTCTGTCCCATCTACCAAATGACCAGGTTCACAGGCACCTGCAGTATTCACCAAAACCTCTTGGGAACTGGTCACCCTAGACAGCTCCAGCATTTCTGTTCCCAGCCCTAGGCATGCCAACTCCATCTTCACTGGGGCAACTTCTCAGCACATGGTCCATACTCAGTGCTGACCACCCTAGGATAGGGGAGGTAGTTTGGATTTACCAAACCCAATGCTACGTGTCTCTTGCATGTGCAAGCCAAGTTCTCTGGGGCTTCACATGCCATTTGTTGCTCCAGAATGTGCCAATTCTGGCAGTTCCTTGCTAATAACATACCCTTGGTCTCTGAACTTAAGCAGCTACCTCATTTGGGAATGGGGAAGGCTTTTGGTTACTGAAGTCTGTTGTACCAAAAGGAGAGGATCGTTTTCTTTAGTCAGCACTTGAATAATCCCAGGCAAGTGGAGCCCAGGCTTGGCAGCAAGACCTCAGAGGCAGGATCTCAGTAAAAGCAAATGTGAAGGTGTCCTCCAGCCCCACTGCAGGGAACAGAAATAGTGGGATAAGTCTTTTACGAGCCCTTGAGTGAGCATCCTCACTGCGACCTTTGAACCTGGTCAGTTTGGCAGCTGAGGAAATAACTGCAAGGCTGTGGTTATTACAAATCTTGCAAGATATGTGTAATGACCCAATTAGCCTTACCACAGGAGTCTTCGAAAATATCAGGCAGTGCAGACGTGATGCCAGCTTTACTTTAAACTGATGTGTATACTGAATATCTGTGGCATGAACAGAAGCATCAGGATACCAGGAAGGCAATGTCAAGCCCTCACAGATTAGGGAATTAGAGAAATGAGATGCATGTTGCATATCCCTCGTTTCAATTTACCAAGTGCAACACATGAGAGATTCAACGTGCAGAGGTTGTCAGCCTTTGGGACTAGACCTGTGGCCAGAGAGAACCATGCTGAAGATGCATAAAGATCTAGAAAAAAGCTAATCAGGAAAATTGAAATTTATATGGTTTGTGCTAGGTATCACAATGAATGGTTACATTTTGCTGATAATCTCTTGGTGCCTTATTTCCTCCACTAAGAAATTAGGATGATGGTTTGCTCTTATCTCACAGTTGTATTCATTAGTCTGGATAATATTTGTAAAGGATGTAGGCACTAGGATGAGACCCTCACAGAAACCCCCAGAAATGAAAGCCTAAGTTAGGACAATATTTTCTAAGTGGGAGACATCCATCTTGTGACAATGTTTAGTTACAGTGACTTTTATCTCTGCCATGCCCGTCAAGCCACTAAATCATTGCATTTGATGGATGCTGGGGCAGCACGGCCACAATTTCTCATTGTCAGGCTGATACAAAGGTCACAGCTTTGGATCAAAATCCAAAATAGTCCCTGTCACGTCTCTCAGATTTGAAAGAACAATAAATTTACAAATTTAGCTTTGGTGTTGGGTAGTACCGGTGTCACCTTTATCTGTTTCTCCTGAGAAAATAAACACAGCATCATCATCCCTATAGCAGCATAGTAATGCTGCTACATGCTGTTAACCCTCACAGCATAAAGCAAAGGTTTTGGGGGGATGTGAGGGAGGGCATGAGTTTGTGGGATGACTCAAAGGCTCTGCAACACCTCCCTTGCCAGACTAGAGACGGCTTCATGGAAGTGGCTGAGCTTTGTGAGAGGTGATGATGTGGGTGAATCAGACCCTGGATGCTCACTGGAGCCTGCCACAGCTGTGGCTCAGTGGCAAGGACACTGTTATTGAAATGACAGAAAAAAAAGGATCACCATACTGTGGCTCATGCTCAATCCTTTAAAAATTAGTATACAGTTTCAAGCATTATAATAATGCTAGTTAGTTCAAGAAATGCTAGATAGTTCAAGAAAGATGCAAGAAGTAGGCACAGATAAACTATCTCTGATCCTAGCTCTTTATACCAAAATGTAATTTTTTTAAAATTCTCTCTTCCAACTTTGGTTAACATGTGCTACCATGAGGTTGTTGACACCACTGTTTCGTACACACCCCCTTCCCCCCCCATTTCCTTTTGAGTCCAGGTGGAGCCCAAGGCGATCACTGAACCACATGACACATCCAGATTGGAGATGGACAGAGAGGGATGAGAATGAAGCCAGAGAAGGAGTGGATAAGATGGGGAACATGTGAGACTGGGGCCTGTGAGAAGGTATGAGCGTGGCAGAGATGGAGGAAGCACTGTGGACTTTATTCTCTGGCTGAAGGAACATCAACATTGAAATCTATGCTTGGATCTGGATTTGTTGACACAAAATCCACTGCCCAAACGTGGGGGGTTGGAAGCAGTTTACCTGTTACATTCCCAGTGCTATCTCAGGAACATAACTCCAACGGGCTGGAGCAGTTGTAGTATATCTGCCTGTCTCTTATCTAATGTGTAACCTCCTGGACTGAAGACATAATGTACTGTCTATCCTTTCTGTGATAAAAATAAAGCATATAAAACACACATACACACACACACACACAGAGTCCCTGGCCAAAAATTCCCTTAGGAGAACATACTGTGACTAGATAAGAAGGTACTAGCTGGCACGTAGTTACCTCTTCACTTCCTAACTGGGACACTCAGGGAAGGGTGGAGTTGGTGCTGGTGAGGGGCCATAGGATAAGGGGGACAGAGAGATGTCATTGGATGGATAGAGAGGGAAAAAAAGGACAGTAGAGAACATAGTGAGATAAAAAAGGGCCATAGAGAACGGCTCAGGGGAAAAGAAGTCAAAAGCAGACTGGACATTTTCCAGGCTTTCACAACCCCTCTGGCCAGCTGTAAAATCTGAGCATTTTTGGTCCATGGGCAGAAAACCCTGCTAGTGCTGTCTTGAGGGACCAAATGGGTCTTTGGGGCTCAGAGCATCAAATTCTGTATGAGATAAAACCAGGTCCTGGAAAACTCCTGGAGGGTTGGCATGTGTGTTATGCATACACCGTGTCTAGTTGGTGCTCTACACAGTGCACCCCCTGAAGCTCAACCTTCCTAGTGGGAGCAATCTGGTCTCTTCTGGGAGCTGATTTTTCCATGTCTCCTTTGCTACTGATTCCCTTCAGTGGTCCTGGGCAAATTTGTAGGTGATATCTTCTGCTGAATGGCAGGTGTGACTTGCATCACCTCCTGGGCATATGAGTAGGCTCTGCTGCCAGGTCCTGAGAGCTGTGTCCAACACATCAGAGGCTGGTGGGATTTGGGAAACACTGAAGGAAAGAGAGTTGTGAAGGAAAGGTGGAAGTAAAAGAGAAGGAAAACTAGGATGTTTATGAAACAACCTTGCTGGAGCTCCCAAGCCCAGTCCTGCCAAGGATGCATTTTACAGGTGTATGCACAGTTCAGCTGGCTGGAGGATGGCAGCAGCCCAAAAGATCACCAACTGTGGGCATGGCTATTTGGAAACATTTTCACAACTAACTGGCTTAGACTGGGGTAAAACATGCATTTCCCAAAAGAGGGCATCTCATTTTGACTTTGATGGATGGGCTCAAGTTCCCAGTTAGAATGAAAAGATAATATCTGTGGAAAGCCCGCATATTTCAGAAGAACTTAAATCGTCTTTTTCCTCTGGTGTCTCTGTGGTATTTTTAAGAAAAAGTTAACTCAAATTTTAAGAACTGTGCTAGGATGAAATAGGAAAACATTTGGTTCTGAAAATGTCAATATTACATATTTGGATATTTTCTGTGTGTGTTTTTTTAAACAAACAAAACAAAACATTGAAATTTATACTGGCTTTGCTAAAAATGTCAGTTCCATCAAAATGACATTTTGCAATGAGAAATTTATGCTTCTTTTTGCTGACTGCTTGCACTTTCTCCAGAAAAGGTGTCCGTCTGGGTTATACTGGGAACAAACACTTTGTGTGCATCCAGGGGGGTTTGCACATGCAAAACCCCCTTTGGTTGTTGGTGCCTGCATGGGAATGCACATATCAGGTAAATACAGCTCCTGCTCATGGAGCCTTCACCTGCAACTTGCTTGGATTGAGTGAAGGAGCTTGCGGCCATCTCATGAAATAAATTCAAGAATCTTCTGCCTCAGCCATGTGGATCAACCTTCTTGGGAGGGAGATGCAGCCCTTTACACCTGTGCTGCCAGATCCAGCACTGGTGCCAGCCAGGCCCTGCTGCTGCCCTGCAATAAAGCCACCTGGCATGTGGCCCCTTGGCAGGGCCAAATCTGCACTCACTCTGGGCATTCCAGCAGGAGATTGTGAGAAAGGACGACTCGGGAGCCATCATAAACACAGGTTGCACTGTGAACACCAGTCAGTCTTCAGACCATTCGAGTTAGTGAGGCTTCTCCTGGGAGCTCTTAGTCCTGGCTAACTTGAGGCAGGACCAATTAGAGCAGGGAGTAAATACACTTAGCATGCTCAGGAAAATACATCTAAAGCTGTTTATACACATTCCTCTGGACCAGTCAGCAACAAAAATGTCCTTACAGCTGTTTCCTCCTTTCCTTCTTCCCTCTCTCTCTGTGCCGCTTCAAAAATAAAACTCGCTGGCCTCACCTAACCCTTGCTGGGTTTACTCCTATTCACTCCCAAGTCCATCAGGTCTTATGTGCCACCAGCCCCTCAACTGGTAAGCTTCCTGCAGACTTCCTGTGGCATTTTTCTGGCTCCCTTCAACGGTTTTGTAATGTAATAGGAGCCAAGAAGAAAGAGGCTTGCATGTTTCCTTAAAACTGAGGAACTGATGCCTTTTACCAAGTCACCTTCATCACCTCCAGCCACCTTCGTCATCAGACTGGGGCTTTGTGTACAAAGTGCACTTACTCGGTACTAATGGCCCACTGACAGCCACTGCCAAAGCAGTAATAGCCGTGGGGGACTACTGCCTAACAAGGATGAGGTGATGGTGCCATGGCCACAGGGACATTTTTCAGGGAACAGGGAACCAGGATCTCATGTCCTAGACCACTGCCCTACCCACAGGGTCATTCTTCTCCCTCACTGATATCACGCTTGATTCAATCCGCGTGTTTCATGATTGGTCATGTTAACTACGTGGTACTTTTCCTGTTTTCCGGGTGGGGGACCGAGACTTTTGTAAGGGAACGCCAGCTGAATGATATGGTTATGCAACATAAATAGGGTTTAATCCTAAAGCAGAATCTTCCCATTCAGTTTCACAGTGAACCAAGACTTTATTTCATCAGAAAAGTGAGGTACTCTCATTTGGACTTAATATCAGAAGGATTTTCTCTTCAAAGCCAAGATAAAACCTGAACATGACTAAATTCTCTAGGAAAAAATAAAAAAAAAAATTAAATCTGGACAAGATCAGTTGAAATTATTTACTTTATATTTTATATTATGTGTTGCACCACATTTTAAAATATTATTCCAGGATTTTAAAAGTAGCACTTTGCATCCTAAAAATGTCTCAAGACATTTGGAGTTTTGACAGAACTGCATTCTCCAAAGGAAACCCCATTCTTCCTGTGTTTGCCCTACCAGCTATTTGGCGATTTCATATGTAGTACAGCTAAGGAGTGAAGCACCAACTGCCCCAGCCAACCACCCACAAAGCAAAACTAATTCTTGTGTTCTCTTCCCAGTGACAGAGACATGGACACGTGAGACTAGAAGATGTCCACACAGTAAGAAACAAATTGTAACTAGATCAAGGTCTTTGCCAAGAGAATTTAAGCCGCACAATTATACCTGTCTTCCAAACAAAAAACATTCCCTCTGAAACAATGCTTGAAGGCCATCTAGATGATCAGACAGCCAGCAGACTCCATCAAGAAAAAAGACCATTTTTATATGTGTCAAGTCAACCAGCAATGCAGCACAATGACGTGTCCTAAAGTGATTCGAATCAACCAACACTGCCTAGAAAAGCAGATGGCAACGTGTGGCACAGCAAGACTTGTAGCCATCCTGCAGGAGTACCTTTGTGATAGGAAAACTATTCAGTCGCTATTGAACATAAGTAAAGGAAAAAGAGCAGTCTTGCTGGAAAGGTGGGATTCAGTGAAATCCTTTAGTGCCTTTCCTTGAAAATTTTCAATTATTTTTCTTTTATTGGAAATCTGAAAAGCCTTAAAGTGAAAGATCTTTAACATGAAAATGGATCTTTCATTTTCCAATGGAACCTGTAAATTTCCATGGAATAAGTCAATGAAAACAAACATTTTGTCACTTACATCAACATTTTCCAGGAAGGAGGGAGAGAAGGGGAAACATTATTTTTGACAAGGTCTACTGATTGGCAGAGCTCTTTAATAAATAGATCAGGCCAGAGTGCATGACTCCAGTCCACATGGCAGAACTGTTGGTCCTTGAAAGGCTGATAGAGATCTTGTTGGCTGAGTTTCCCCCTGTGGTTGACAGAGCATTAGCTAAAGACAGGATACAGGCAACCAGTCCTGCTGAGAATGACTGCATGCCAAACCAGTGGCTGGCAAGATCTCTAAAGGCTTAATGACAGAATGCAAATGCTCACATAGAGACCTGATCAGCAGAGAATTTGCTAGCTGGGGAACTGCAGGCTAGCCACATACCATAACAGGAGTTTGCTCTCATAGGGTGAGAAAAAAACATAATAAAAAAGAGAGAAGTTCTGCTCTGCAAGTATTTCCAAGGTGGCTATAACCTTTCTCCAAAGAGACAAATCCAACATTAAACACCAGGAGAATAAATCAGCTGCAGAGACTGGCAAAAGGCTGAGAATCTAAATTACAGCAAGGTCAATAGGAAGCAGGGGGCTGCTCAGAGGGAGCCAGAGTGAGAAATTCAGCACATCTGGTAAGTACAAAGCAACGCCCTTCAGGCAAACTCAGCCCCCCAGCCCACCCCTATGCAGTGCCTAGAACTCAGCAGAGGGAACAACACACACAGAGATGGCTGTGGGGAGGTCCTGTCTGAGGGAAATCCGTCTGCAAGAGGGTGGAGGGGGGAAAAGAAAAAAAAAGGCAGGTGAATAAATGAGAAGCAGCAGTGTTAAGATTGTGCAGCTCGTGTGGCTGCCTGAACAGATGTGAGCTGCTGCCTCTGCTGGCTCAAGGGGTGCTCTCCTGCTCCGGAGACACATCTCCTTGGCATGGCTGCATGGCTACATGCATGCCACTGGCATGGTTGCATGGCATGGCCAGCTCCACCACAAATCTTTCACGAGAGCTCCAGGTCAGTCATGTGCATCCCTGCCCGTAAGGTGCAACGCTCTTTGACAGCCCTCTGCTTCACAGGCCTTCCCAGGACTTCAAAATTGATGCAGGGAACCCTTAAATCTCCTCTAAATGTCTGTGTGGAGCTGGCAGGACTGAGAATTGGCAGAGGAGGGAGTCCAAGCAGATCTCTGGAGAAGAAAATAGAAGAGTAGCATGCAGCTGATTTTCCTGTTGATTTGGAAAGACTTCCCAACCGAGCATCCTTTGAATGTGTAATGAGTGGATTGCAGCCCAGAACCATATTTACAAGAAAATGTCCATAAAACCTGTATAGGCTCAGAATGTACATGCAGAGTTATGGCATGGAAAGCAAGCTGGAATCCAGGGCAAATATCAGGAAAAACAAGAATAGAAAAGGTTTTGTTGGAGACAAAAGTAGGTCAGGTACTGATGCTGTTTTGGGGGATGTATGAGAGAATCATAGAACATGCTGAATTAGAAAGGGACCCACATGGATCATCGAGTCCAACTCCTGTATGGAGGCACCATTAGCTGGCATTGCAATGCAGAGCTTACTTGGGCTGTGGGACCACCAGAGCTTTGGTAGTCAGGCTCCCCTGGAAGCATCACTGATGTCTGCACATCAGTGGGGTAAGCTCTGCTCTGCTGGGGTTCAGTCAGACACCCCTGTAGGAATGCTTCCCAGTACATCAGCATTTTGATTTGCTCTTCAGTTCAGATGGTGCCAGATCAATCCTTTGACCTCTGCCTGGGTTTAGACTCGTGTTTACCACGATGTAAAAAAGAAAAATTCGAACACTGAATACCCAAATACCCCAAAGATTGCAAAGTGTTGTCAACACTTACTAGTATTTCATTAACATTTGAATACTTTACAGTATAAGTCCCTTTTAACAGTTCATAATTTTTTTCTTGCATTATTTTTGTTGCTATTTATCACCGTATCTAAGGAGATTGTCCTTTGTAAATTAACACAGAAGAATATGGGAAGACAAATAGCCTTTGAGGGTGACATGGATGGTACAGGAAAAATAAAAAGAACTATAATATGCTAAATTAAAAGCTAAATTAAATCTGGAGTTCTGGAGCTTGTACTTGATAGTGGTAAGGAAAGTGCAAGAAACCTTGCAGATGGCAGCTCTTAAGTGATCTATAGGAGAAAGTCTTTTCCAGTGCCCCAAGGGAGCAAATAGTGATGTTGTGTGTCCCTCCCACTGCTCCCAAACATAGGTGTTAGTACAGTGAAAAGCTGCTGTTATTCACAAGGGTGTCACCCAGCATAGAAGAATGCTGGGAATGGATCCTTTCTCCCCAACTCTTCAGCCCAGCTTTGAACTAGTTCAAGGTATTGGAACACCAGCATGAGAGTAATATGTATATTTAAATATATAGAAACATATAAGGATATCTTTGCATTATTTAAATATGAACATACTTATATATTTACATTACTTTTTTGTTCAGCTGTGGCTCACACTGCTGACCTCTGCTTAGCCCACCCCACAATGACCAACTGAAACAGTGGCTCAGGTGACTGCTTTGCTCAAGGATTTGGAGGAAGAGGAGAGCTGTGGCCATCCTCCCAGAGAAACTCTCTGCATGGGGAAGGGAGAGCAAGGGCAGAAGCTGAGCTCAGCATCACCAGGACAAAGCCAGTTGGGGTCACAGTCCAGCTTGAAAAGCTTATAAAGAAACATTTATAAGTTTTATAGAGTGGATTTAAAGCTGGCCATGGATGTAGTGACTAAAGCTGTAATCCTCAGAGGTATTTAGGCATTTGATTCCCCCGTCAAGCCAAACCTTTGAGGATCTGGGATCCAGTGCAAGAACTTTCTACCTAGATAAGCATGAATAATAGTTTGGGTAAAAGTACTAGGCATGTGGCCCTCAGGCCAACTCCTGATGGATGTGGTCCTACTTAATGGCTTAAATGTTCAATAAGGTGGGTCCCAATTCCTCAAGGCCTCTCTGAACTGCGTGGATTTCCCATACAGTCTCAACGTGTGCTTGTCTCTGCCTTTGCCAGCTCTACCATCCCCCTGACCTCCTGTTCCCACGGCAAGGCTGAGGTTTTGCAGCACTAAAGAGGGAGCAGGGAGACTTCCTGGGAAGACAGAAAGATATAGACAAATGCAGAGGTGAGTAAAGATCAGCTCAGTTAAGGGACTCAATCAAAGAGCTGCTATAAGGTAGGACGGTAGGTGCATCTTGGAGGTGAAGAGTCATTAAAGTACACAGACAATGGAAACATTTTAATTAGAAGCGGCTATCCCCTCTTCTAGTGAAATATACTATTTGGCTAAAGTTGACATATCTCTGTGGACCATTTCAGTTTCAATTAGTTTTATAAGGAATCTCTTTCTTGGTAAAAAGTAGAGTAAGAGACTGACTGATGCTGGTTAGCTGGTGTTTAGGACATTGGCCACACTTCAAATCCCTGTTCTGCCTGATTCAGAATGATTTCAAAAACCTCTGCAAGCAGAAAAAAAATGAGGCTGAGAGGTGATGGTTTAAAAAGGCTGCATTGGAATGTTTAAAATATGTCAAAACCTTTCTTTCTTTCTTTTTTTTTTTTTTTTGAATGGGAAATTCATCAAACCTGACACTTCCCATGGAGAGTTCTGGCTCCAATGAATCAGTATATTTGGACACCCCTTGATTCCCCCCCCTTCATCACCATTCCAGCCAAATATTCCTGGCTGGTTCTAATTATACAGCCATATATTTTTATACACACACACACAACCAGTGCGTACACATGAAGGCTCAGAAATCACAGATCGGACAGGGAGGAAAGCGTTGATAAGACTTTAGCTGTTCCACAACACAAAAAAAAGTCTGAGAACCCTTCCCCTCCCTCTCTTCACCTCATCCTCCCAGGAAAAGCCCAGCAGCAGAGGCAGTGGGCTCCGCAGATGGCAGCCACATGCACTGGCTGGCTGAGTCCCTGTCTTGACATTTCTACACTTCTCTAGTGCCCTCCTCAGGTTTTGCAGAAGTTCACCTTCCTCTAGACGTGAAGTTCACCTTCCTTTAGATGCAGGACTGCATCTGGCCCTGCTGTCCTGCTGCCAGGCATCCAACACCCTTGAGGGAAGGTGAGAATTGGTCCTTTCCACACCCAATGAGAGGCTGGGGAACTGGAGAAGCTCAGGGAAGGCAATGTCCTCGATGATGAAACAACATCAAGAGCTTCAGTACTTCAGTGTGTGCTTACAACCCTGTGCTTACAACTTTCTGCCTTAAGTCCTGGCATCCCCAGTGAAAGCCAAGGGCACTCAGCACCCAACAGGCATCCAGCAGCTCTCAGGATCAACACATAGTTCAGGGCTGTTCAAACAGGGCTGGTAGAAGGCATTACCTGAGCCCAAAGCTGCTGATAAGGTTTCAGTGGGGCTTCCTACACCACGTGCACTAAGAGCGACCCTCTTAAGGAAAGGGAGCAGGGCAAAGGGTTTTCTCTGCAAATGATGAAATGGTTAAAGTTGAAAACAAACAGGCCACCCAGCTCTCCCTTTAACCCTCCTGCATCAGAAAGACCCGAGGGCCAGCCAAATCTACCGGTTCTAGGAAATTATTAAAAAAAAAAAAAAAGACATACACACATTGGGGGGTGGGAAGACCAATCTATTTTCACAAGAATCTGTCCTTGATTAGAGCAGAAATATGGCAGTGCGGAAAGAACCGATTATTCAGCAGAGTGTTCAGAAGAACAAATAAAAAAAGAAAAAAAAAAGACATATTTGTTCAGGGTGTGATAGAGAGACTTCCAAAGCGCATGGAGACAATTGGAAATTACGTCTATTGAAGCGGAGGCATTTGCCGCTCAGGGTGAGGAATCAAAGGGCAAATCCCGGGGAGGCAGGAGGGTGGGGTAGCCACCCCCGGGTGGGCAGTGACAGACAGGCTCGAGCGTGTGACCTCTCATAAAATCCTTCCAGGGGGCTTTCACATATTGTGTGGAGCATAAACTGATTTCCACACACAGAGATTCCTAATGAAGATGTCCTTCAGGAGGCAAGGGGAGGAGACGGGGTAATGAAACCAGCCTGTTTGCCAAGCAGACACTTACCCCCATCAAAGATGGCACGGATGTAGAATGGAACATGTGAAGGGATGGGAAAAAATGCTGTTGACCTCAACACCATATAATAAAAAAAAAACCTCCATGTGAATTACATTCGAACTCCCTGAACACCAGAGGCTTGAGGGAAGGTCAAGGGTCTGCACTCCCCAGGTTTCTTATTGCAGACCAGACCTGGGCAGTTTCACGGAGTGCCTCTGGTTGAAAAGCAGTTATCATCTGCCTCAGACTGACCTGGTCAGAGTTTGAACCACTCTGAACAGAGATTTATTAACCCTCGCAGTCAGAGATCAATAAATAGCTTCCTTTCGAGCAGGCAAACTGCCTGGAATACAAAAACATGGAATGAGCCTACCACCAATATGCTCCTCCCCCCATCCAATAAAAGGATGCTCTAATTCCCCAACAGACAGCAATTTCTAATTTCTACAGTGATTTGAAGCCTATTCACAGCACATCCAGGGCCCTGGATCCCCACCATATGGAGTATGATTTTTAGCTATATGATATGTACACTTCTCTGGGGTCATTTGGAAACTATCCATACTTAGACCCTCATCATCTCCTCTGCTGAGTGTATGCTACTCACTCAGTCTTACTGTGCTGGTACACCAGTGAGATTTATGTGCAGGAGAAGAAAGAGTAGATGATATTCTTCAGGGACAAAGGCACCCAGTGTTTCATCTCTCCAATTGTTTATTTATTGGAAGAAAGCGTGAAGGCTTACTTTAAAAATAATAATAAAAAAACCCAAAACATTTTTCAGGTAAAAGTCAAAACCACAGTGCTGGCATACTTGTTCTCAGAATGGATAAGTGAAATGTGGGGAAAAGAAAGATGCTCTAACAAACAAGGTGCCACAGGATCTTTTCCATCAGCTCCAGTTAGTAGTTCTGCTTGATTCCGAAAAAGACAAATCATTAGATTTTTATCTGTACTCATAATGTATTTCAAGATTTCCTAGCCATGCCTTTAAACAAAGAGATGAAGCTCCTGGCTCAAGAATTCCCTGAGCTGCAGACCTCATACACTGGAGTCCCCACTGGAGACTCCATCATCTTCCGCTTCAAAGCTCCCCTGTGCATTTTCTGTCAGCCATAGGCGATTGTTTGGTGTGGACCTTCACACCAAGTCATCCCTAACTTATTTCCCAATTGTTTCCTATGTGTCATTATTCTTACTCATTGAGTCCTGTCTCACATAATTCTGTTTACAAATCCTTCTGGCTGCCTCTAAGCTCCTTAACACATCTCCACCTCCCAAATATTAAATACTCTATTTCAGAAAAGTTTAAGGGTTCACGCAGGTGGAAATTGTCAGGAATAGCTCCCTGTTACTCACTCTTCAAAGGCTACACAGGGCTGTGACATCATAAGAAAACCCTTCCTGGTAAAATCAGATCACAGATTTCAACAGTCAGTGTTTTAAGACACATCCAAGCTGGAGCTAGAGCTTGGCACAGAAGACTCTCTTCCTTATAAAATTTTTTGAAACTTCAGTTGATGTTCCTCTCCATATCAGAAAGAAAACTGGAGGGAAAGTTCAGAACTGTTCACAGATCATGATTAAAAAAAAATAAAGAAAAGCAAACCAAAACCTGGTACAGATAAAAATAATTTTGAAATATTTGATTTGGACTTTTCCTCACTGTTTAATCTCTTTTTTCTACTATAAATTAAGTTAAATTTTAAAACGAAATGTTATTTCAATGTAGAAAATCTCCAAACTTCTAATCATAAAAAAAAAAAAAAAGAAAAAAAGATTTTAGAAGACTTGCAACAATTTTATAAGCTGGAAAATCTGTTAAAATGATCCCATTTCCCACAAACAACTGCATTTTGAATATATTTGTCTTTTGTGTCAGAATAAAACAGGTAAAATAGAATTTCCAACCCATTCTAGAAGTAACACTTTAAAAGTGAGATATGCACCAAAATAAACTTTCAACTTTGCCCAGCCCCTGAAGCTGCTTGGATCCAAGAGCGTCAGTCAAAGAAACTGGTGGATCCAGGAGTGTTGATGGGGGAAAGAGAGAGGGTCTGAACTGAACAAAAATACTTGTGCCAGCAAGTGAGGTTTTCCCTTTCTTTACTCATGTTGGCTGATCCTGCTGCAGAACATGCCCATCAGCAAGGGGATGAGGCACAGAGCCAGGAGCTAAAAGTGGCCAGGGGACCTTGAACAAACACCTTATTCAGCAGAGGCTCAACTGACTGCAGGGGAGCCAGGAGATGTGGCACTTGACTTGACACTGGGCATGATGCACTTTTCTGGTGCATAAATAATGCTGCTTTCTATCAATTTCCACCAGCTTTACAGTGGTTTTTCATCTTCGTTCAGTTCTCAACTATATCTGACACTTTGTAAATTCTAAAAATTGATCCATTTGGGGCATAAGGGTTGAGGAAAAGAAAAGGGTCAGCAGATAGCATGCAAGCCAGCTGTTGATGTAGGGGGAGGTTGCCAAATAGCTGCTGAGGGATGGGACAGTGGTGTGGCAGTCATTTCTCCTTCAGCAGAGCTGGCAAACAGAGACAGAACATATCCAGACTTGCACATGAGAGCTTCCAGGATTCATTGTCCCTGACATCTTCTGCTAGAAATAGAGAGACACTCTGGAAACTGCATCTGTGTTGAAAGGCCATTACTGTACCACCTTGGCTCTGCGGTGTGCCTCTACTCCTTTCCACTGTCCTCCCCTGTGCCAGAGACCTATACTATCTCCTGGTCATTGCTGAGAAGGTATCCACATGCCTTCTCAACAACAACTAAAATAATTGGGATCAAAGCAATGATTAGGAGAAGAAATTTTCAGGTTCATTTTACATGAAAGTTCAGGTTTTTCTGTGATTGTAGCAGCTCCTTTGGCCACTAAAAATAATCAAGATTTCAGGGTCTGACATGTATTGCTTGCACAACTCATATTTACAGTACTAGGACTAGTAGCTCTATGATAAACACACAAGTTCATCATGGTAAAGACCTTTTGGGTGAGTGGTAGAGAACTCAGTCAACTGCCAACCCCACTGGAGGCATGGAAAAGAAAATGTCCAAAAGACCACTCCATCAAATTTTCTGGGGTCATTGTGCATGTTGCCTGATCAGTGGAGACCATAATGAAAAACAGGAAAGAGCTCAAACATTGAAGGAACATGCCATATTACATAAGACCAAATGGCTATGTAGTGCAGTAATTTGGGTCTGACAGTAACTGGTAGCAGGTATGCACGGAAGAATGTAAAGAACAACAGTATAGAGACCAAGCAGAAATGGGTGTTTGTGTCCCTTGTCCTTTAGATATATCAGGGCACATTAGAGAACCTCCTCCTGCCCTGGGAAAAAAAAAAAAGACACTAGGGAAATGTGCTCAGTGACAGTGAAGAAAATGTTATAAATTACTTGGAGCCTGCCTCCCACTAACCATGGGGCAAGACATTTCATGTAGGCTGTGCCTCAGTTGACACCATGAGATAGAGATATTGCATCACTGCAGGATGGAGACAATGAAACCATGTCATGACTGGAAAGTCCTGAGGTGTGAGGGATGAGGACCAGATGGGACCATTCCAGATGGGTAGGATGTATGAGTGTCCCCTTTCAGTCACTTTCCCTTCAGCGTCTGGATTTTAGTCCCAGTGTCATGGAAGTATTGCAAAGACATTGTTCATTATACAAATAACTCGTGATTGCCATCCATTGTACATCATTTCCTCTCCCTTACATGCTATTTCTTCTTTTTAAGAAAGATAAAAACAGCTGCCCTCATCCAGGCAAGAGGACACAAAACTTTCAGCATCCAGTCAAACCAGTGAATCATGCTTGGGCTCAAGTTGTTATTAATCTGGGGCTGAAACTTGTCTGGATGAATGATTCAAAGAAATGTTGCACAGGGGTAAATTTAGGAAGTTCCTCAAAGCACCTAAGTGTGTAGAGGGAAAAGACATCTATTAAATGGCCCCCCATAAACATTTCACTGAGCTGTAATGTCAAACGTGATTAAGTAACACAAGAGCCTGAGCTCTCCCTATCCAGCTCGCTCTTAGTGAGTAAGAAGAGTTCAGTGTTCTGCAGAGGAGAAAGGAATACTTTTCTTTCTCCCAGCTCAATAAAACCAG
Source organism: Neopelma chrysocephalum (assembly GCF_003984885.1). Lineage (NCBI taxonomy): Eukaryota > Metazoa > Chordata > Aves > Passeriformes > Pipridae > Neopelma > Neopelma chrysocephalum. The sequence continues at coordinate 8,606,572 of NW_020897693.1, forward strand.
GGTTTATATACACAGCACACCAGACTCGAGCATCTTACACTTAAATGTAATACCCAGGGCATATGGAGTGAGCACTAGGCTCTGCCCAAATTGCTTATAAGCTGAGTAAATAAGAGAGGCAAAGGGAGAAGTGTTGCTAAGTGAAGAGCTGAGGCATACATGGGGGTTCAGTGCTTTCAGCAAAGCCCAAGGGAGATTTGGAAGTCCTTCACCCAGTCCCTCACCACCACGATGGGAGCACTGATCACCCTACCAGCCACTGGGTCTGCCGCAGCCATCTACCTAGCTGGTGCTGCTGGGTCTTCAGACCCCTGCTAGCCCTTTCTCTCTGTGGAAAAGCATCATGACTAAATAAATATAATGATTTGCTTTTGTTGTCAGAAGTCAAGTTGTAAACACCTTGCTGATAGATGGGGAGGAATTGTAAGGCCTGAAGAGCCAAACTGTTTCCTAAACTGTGACCAATTTGCGTCACCACTAGACCCTTTTTACACCAAGAGGAAAAGGGGTACTAGATTAAATTCATCTGGGTATTACAGGAATCTCAGCTCTGCTATAGATAAAACCAAGCATCACTTTCCGGTTTTAGGTGGACTATTCTAAGCACTCCTAAACCAGCCTGCCTCAGCATCCCAAAATGCAACCTCTCTGTTGAACATGCCAAGGTTAGCAAGCCAACCTTGTGGTGACTGTGCAGGGGAGGACCTGAGCCAAGACCCCCAGACAATAGTTTCTCTGTCTGAAACTACTCCTGCACTCAAGATCTGAATGTGTGCCTTTGTTGAAGATGTTGTGGACAATCTCAGTATATTTGGCTCAATACAGATGAATTAAAAGAAGTCTAAAGGTTGTTATAGATAAGGTCAGACATTCTAGTGAGGTCTTCCTGGCTTTAAAGCCTATGAACTTATAGGAAGTGGGTATGAAGAAACAGAAGAGAATACTTTGCTGTCTGTTCCATCTCTCTTGATGGGATATGCTCCAACAAAGACAATATTAATCTGTACTGGATGCTCTCATGTGCCTTGTTTCTTGAATTTTCCTTGAGATTCAGTCTGTAGAAACATATATAGCAGCAATTTTCAAAGAGGGCAGAGTTAAGGTTATTTTGACAGTGTAGCAAGAACCATTATATTTCCTACTTTTCAGAAGTTTAAATTTGCGTTGATTTTTTTCATATCCTGCTGACGATTAATCCTCTATGCATTCTGGAACAATGTGAGACACCATTAGGCAATGTTAACTTTGTGCTGAAGTTTTTGGCATAAGGTGCTGCATGCTCTAATCTATTTGCAAATCAAAAGCCAACGCTTTGCACACTTCAGTGAAAAGCCAGAGGCAGCCTGCCCCACTAGAAAGGTCACCAGATTAGGACTCAAGGGAACTCTTCAAAGTTTTGCCACTGATTTACTGTTCAATCTTGGCCAAGTAATCTCTTTTCTTTGTGCCTCTAGTTTTCCTCCCACTCCTTGTGTTTTCCATTCAGGCTGTGAGTTTAGGGCAGGAACAGCCCTCTTTTTTTGTGCTGGTCCTGTGCCTCATACAGCAGGCCTCCCTCTCCAGCATAGCTGGAATATACCTACTAGATGCCACCACAACACAAAGAATTCAGAACCTTAACAGTTTTAAAGAGTTTGGCTTTCACTCACACTATCTTCAGTCTCTCTCACTTGCTTCCTTAGCACAAGCTTTTCAGAAGAGGTACTAGCCACCCACTGAGTGAGTAAATTCCCAGTCAAAGGGTTAAAATAACAAACTCCATTGAATAAAGAGGAGAAAGGTGTTTAAGAGGAACTCAGATCGTATGGTAAACTAGGTACTAGTTAATCAATAGTACCCAAAGGTGAAGGCCATATGGAGGAGCCAGAAATCATTGCACAAGTTAAGCAAAGTTTAGCAAGCCTGATTAAGCAAAGCGTTAACTATTTTCTGTGAAAAGTTTCACCTTTCCTCTAACCTAGCTCTGGAATATATACCTAACTTGTGTGTGACTGACTCATATACTAAAGGGTTCAGTGGAAGTTTTGAGACCAACCCGTGGACAATACTCCTTTATTGCCCAGATAATTCATATACTACATGTTACGTATAATTCTCCTATTCACTGGACTCTCAATCCAAACTCTTCTGGTAAAAGGGCTTGTGGGCAGTTTACTTTCTGTCCAATGACTTCACTGCAAAGGATTTTTCTTCTCTGTTAAGCTTGCCATGTGCAAGCTTTCCTTCCTCTTGTTTCCCTCCTCTTGTTTCCCAGTTTCTGGAAATAATTTGTGGTTTGGAAATGGAAATGCCCTTGTAGGCTTCAAACTGCTTAAAGCCTGCCATACCGGATCAGTTCATTGGATCCATCTAATTTGCTCTCCCCTTGCCAGCCATGACCAGTACCTGGTGCTTCAGAAGACAGCACAACTTCACAGCAGCAACAAGACACCAGCTTTAGACAGAGTCCTTTCTCTGTGAAGAGCTGATAAAGCATCCTTCCCACTTCCACCCTGAACTGCCCAGATTTTCTGAGAGGTTTTCTTGAGGAAACAGCTAAAGGGCCGAGACCCCCCACAAGGATAAAGAGACTTAAGGGGGACAAAGTACATTGACACATATCAAAAGAGGGCTTCCCAAATCATAGCACAACAAACACAGTTCAACCCCTTCCAGGACTGACTTGGCTCGCTTCCCTTCCTCAAAGAAATTGGCAAGCAAATCTTTATTGTAAGAGACAGAACAGAAGCTGGAGGGGAGGTACTGAAATCTGGGGATAATTCACAAAATCCTGGCCTGTGGTGTAGAAGGAAGTTAGTGTTATGTATCTATCATTTGTATTTCTTTTGTTACTGCTGCTAGATTTAAGCAGATATAAGCAACCTAATAATGATCACATCTCATTTTCAGCTAACATCTTTCTTGTCTGCTTTTAAACTAATGGGAAACAGGTGTAACCTAGAACTGACATTTTTTGGCTTGCTCATTCATGTCAAGGTTGTCTTGTGCTTCACAGATATTCTACATACTGTAGCAGGATTATTTTTTCAATTAAAGTACAAGTTAGTATTACAAAGATACCAGATTCAACCTCTTAAAGTCTGCCATTTTGCCCAAAGAGCACCACCATACTTCTCCAAGCCTGGTGACTCCATACGCTCATGCCTCATCTTTTCCCATGGCCAACAAGTAGTGGCAAAGCCACAGAGTTGGACTTTGGTCTCTGTCTCTGAAGCCTTGGCAGAGAACCATGAGGAAGACCACCTGTACTCACCTCAGTCTGAGTTGGGCTTGCATTCATGCCTGTGATGGGTGCACAGAACCAAGGGCGCCACTCTTGGGAGGAGGGAAACTTCAACCAGAGGTCATCTGCCAGAGGAAATGGTGGGATGTGTGGTGTTACATTGCCATCTTGTGGAGAGTTCCCAGTGGAGAGGAATGAAGAAAGATGGCTGACTAATGGGTTGTGGGCTATCTGTGCAGCCAGAACGTGCCCCCATTGTTGTGTGCCCATGGCTGGCCAAGCACTTGTGCCCTTGCTGTGACTGAATGGGCCACTACATGTTGCTGTTTCTCCTCCAAGTGGTGAAGCACAGGAGCTCCATACAAGGCCTGGAGGTCCTATGCATGGGCAACATCATCCCATTGCTCCAGTGCTGGCATTTGCAGACTTGGTATTGAAGTTTTTGTATAGATGTCACCAATGTGAACCAAGAATCTGGTCCTAGCTCAGCCTTCACTGGGTAGGAGTCTGCATTATCACAGTTGCTACTAGCTGTTCCAGTGCTGCTATTGACAAAAGAAGAACATAGCTACACTCTGTGAGTCCAAGCTCCCACAGACTCAAGGAGAGAATGAAGGAAAATGTATTTCCTTTCGTTAAGTGCAGAAAAAGCCTCTTGTGGCAATGCTTTTTATATTAGTGGTATCCCCAGAGAGGTTCAAATACACAAACCCACAACATGCTCCTCCTGTTTGTGTGATGGAGTACTGTGTTGACAGACTGGAAGAGAATTACTGACAAATGCTACCATGTGGACTCTCACAGTGATGCCATGTATTGATTTCTATCTGGTGATGATGTGCACTTTTGCGATTGCATTGACACTATTCTCTCTCTTAAGAATCTGCAGACTGAGTTTTTGGAGTGAAAAGAATTAGCATTGTTTACTATTTACTCAGTACTAGAGGAGGTCTGCAACTTTATGGGCCATAACAATTACAACAAAAAAAAAATCACAGGTCCCTGCCCCAAGGCACTTACCAAGAGAAATTAAACATGACAAAGAGGCGGGCAAACCCTGAGAAGATGGGAAGATGGGTTCCAAGAGCAACAACATATGTAAAGAGACACATAGGTAACTCCTTATTGTCTGAACATCAATTTGAAGAACAGTAATGGCTCTACAGGAGGTAAAATACATCCAGCACTGATTTGAGGGAGCAAGCTGTCCTCCCAGGTTGTCCTCTACCAACCCATCCTGCACTGAATATTTGGAAGTAAATAAGAAAATCCCTCAGCTTTGGGAATTGTGGCAGATCACACAAGTGGGCTGAAATTTTAAAGACCTTGAGAGAGGAACAGTCTTTGATTTCAAGGAAATACGATACCTCCTCAAAGAAAGGGTCACATTCTTTGAAATGCAAGATATGGACAACTATGGAGATATTGGCCAACAACAACAGGACATAAATGCCAACATGTCCTGAGGGGAATAAAGGCAGTAAATTTGAGCTCCAGAGGTTTGCCATGGGATTTTTGCTAAACCCCGGTTAGCAGCAATTCAATGTCTCTTAGAAACAGACCTCCAGAGTCTGAAATTGCTCAGGAGAAGCACAGACAGTCACCTTTCTTTGGACAAAGGTCTATCCTAATAAAGGCAATGGCAGTAGTAGAGTACATTTGTGGGTTTTTTTAATGAGGCGTATAATTTGATATCTCGTGAGATCTTGGTTAAGAAACAAATACTTTGTAGTGTATGGAAATAGTAAGGCATGTATTAGACTTACCAACATGTGTTTCAATGACAGCTTTCAACACATAGTTACTAATGGAGAGGCATTATCGTAAGTGGGACCATTATTAGTAAGATGCCTTAGAACATGGGTTGCTAGTCCAATAAGGTTTAATATTTCCAGTAGTAATCTAGATGACACAAAATCTCTGATAGTGGGATTTGCAGATAGTGTATAAATTACTGAGGTAGTAAAGAAAAAAAGAGGACAAACTGGATTGTGGAGGGGAATACAAGAATTACCTCCCTAAATTATCACAATTCAATATGCGCATTTTACTAGAGTCGAGTGAAATGTATCACACCTGGCAATAAAGGCTGAGACTCAACCCCAGTTTTCTTCTGCCCCTAATACAGGCATTTAAGGTAAGAACACAGTTGGCCTAGGCTTCCTCTACAGTAAATGAAGAAAAGATGGCATCTCTGTGGGGGAAATCTGACCGAAGTTTGAAGGGCTGAAGCCAAGGCCCTATATTCAGGGTGAAAACCTCTGTCTTGTAAAGCTGTGCATAAAGAATATCAAAATTAACCACCTCAGCATGAGACCTCAGTGGAGTGGTTGATCACTAATATGATACTTAGGCGTATAAAAAAGGAATTACCAAGTAGAAACAGGAAAGTGGTTTTGTCCCTGAGTTGGCCACTTTTAAAATCATTAGAAGAATGATATCTTCAGTCTTGGCATCCTCAATTCAGGAAGGATATGGACATTTTAGTGTTCAGAGTAAAGCCACAAAAATGACCTTGCAAGAGAAAACAAGTCTTGCAACCCTATGAGTACAAGCCTTTAATCTACTGCGATTAGCAAAATGTGACTTGATATTTTCTTATGTAGGTACTTTCACATGGAAAAGAGTCCTTACAGACCTTTTAAGTCTTTCAGCAAGAGACGTAAACAGATTCAGAGGGAATTCAGGCTGATGTTAGACAAATGCCACTGTGAAGCAGGATATGATTTCCTCACTGTGCTGGTAGTTTAATACTAAATGTGTAATTAAATCACAAAACATTTGGAGTTTGTCAGACATAAATTGACATTTTAGCACTTTGGTATACATGATTACATGGGAGTACTTAGGTTTAAAAGTATGTGCTTGGACAGTTTTTGCAGAGCAGGTGATGCATGGTAACTCATCACCTTAAGTTAACCTATTCTTGGATCAATGTACTTCATAAAACTTCATTCACTCCATAGCAGCTCCTACAAAAATATTTTGCAACCTAACTACACCCGAGGGGAAAAATACCACAGTCTATTCTTACCTATGGACAAAAGAAAAAGAAGCCTACACTAGGAATAATGGGTTATTAAGAAGAAGAGAAAAACCAAACGGCACATCTTTATATCAAAGCAGTAAAAGTCATATATGGAGGGTGAGGATGGACAGCTCCGTTACTCCAGGGTCAGTCTTCTCACTACAGAAGCTCCACACTCTTCTGAAAAACCTAAATTTAATTTTGTGATCCTAGATAGCCTTATAAATACTGAAATAGTGTCAGCCTGAAGAAGCAACTCTGGTGGATGAGATCTCTCCTTTGTTTGAACGGGTGGTCTGGCAAAACCTAAAGGCATTAATTTCAATGGCAGTTGGTGCATCCTTACAATTATTACAGAAAAAAATGCCAGTTTTACATGCTTCCCTCTGCTCTGGGGCTGCTTCATAAGCCCTCCAAGCCTACAAACCCTTCCTATTCTCTTCCTCCCTGGTTGAGCCTCCAGCTTTATTTCGGATAATCTCAACAAAACAGTTCCACATTCCCTACACATAAATCTGTGCAAGTCGATCATGCAGGGACAACATAAAATAAATGGAATTGAATACCAAGATGACACAGAGATTGTACTTGAGTGTATTATTCATTTCCATATTTAATTCATTACACTTCTCCTCCTTTTTTTTTTTCTTCCCCCCCTTCAATTTATACGGAGCTTCAACACATTTTCCAGCCTGCTGTGCTGGAATGTTGCAGTGTCAAGGGACTTTGCAGTTAAATGTAAGACCTTGTTCTTGTATTGTGCACTGGGCCTTCGTCCTCAGGAAACCGACAGCTCCAAATTAGATAACAACTGGTATATCATCATCTTTGCTAAGTGTTTGCAAAGCCAGGTATGGGGGCAGGAAGGGGGTTTCTTTAGAGTAGGAAAAGAAAGAAACTTTTCTCCTAAGGGATTAAGAACTTCTCTGACCATCCATCTTTGAAGTCTCCTCCTAAATATTTGTTTTTTTCTGATACATGTATTTCTTGACCTGTTCTTTTGAGCTGGGAGAAGATATTTGCCTGAGGGCTCTCAGCAGGGTGTGAAGAGCAGAGGAGTTGTGGATCAGAAAGAGGAAAAGATGTCTTTTCAGGGGAGTGAGCAGGAAGAAATCCAGAAGCCAATTTCCTTTTGCACTTCAGCAGTGATCATTCATTATTCTTTAAGGGTTAACCTTGTCTGGAAAGCCCATGGGAGGAAGCATACACTGGTTGGTTGCAGGGACCGGATAGGATGACTTAATACAACATGTTTTCTTTTCTAGTCCTGATTCCCATGATTTTGTAATGAGCCAACCTTGAATCAGCTAGTGAAATTTCCCTTCCCTATTCTTTAACTCTTCTCTAAATTCACCCTCACACTTCTGGAATGATTTGAAGTTTTACATTATCCTCCAATAAGCAGAGAAAGGTGCTGACTTCTCTCCTCTGCTTAGGAGACAATGCTGTGCTTCTCACATCTCAGCTTCAGCCCTGAGCAGTTTCTACCTCAACCCAGTTGATGTTCCACTTGAGTGCTTTTTTCTTATTTTTGCTCATCTGTGTATGAAGTCATACAGTTCCATGGTTTCATGTTGACGCATGTAAAAGCGAAAACCAAAATACTTAATCCTAGCCAGATGAAAGGAAGGGAAAAAACCAAAACAACCAGCCTGAGTCTTCCACACTCCTGTTTGGTACATTTTTCTTCTGAAGCCAGCTGTTTGACAGATGGTTTTAAAAGTGAAGTTGTGTTCCCTACTCTTTGATAGGCTGAGGGTCCCATTCTGTTTGTTCTCTTTTAGTCTGGAAAACTGCAGAAACAACTGGATGTAAGTCACTGTTGTTGAGGTTAGCAACTTCACTGTACAGCGAAAAAAACCACTGCAGCGACATAGGGATATGTCACTATGACTGAGGATAGAACAGTCTAGATCTGAAAGCAAATTAGGATAGGGAGGAGAAGCAAGCCTGAACAGGGCTTTTTCAATTGCCTTTCCTGCTCTTACAATGTTCTCAAGCTTGATTTTTGCATGGTAGGAGCTCAGTGAGAACAAAAATTTCTGTGACCTTAAAAAATGATGTTGCTCTCTGAGATCAGTGGGTTGCAGGTTTTTTTCAGTATATCTGATTTCTTCTCCCCTCCTCCCCCCACCCCCACCCTGTGTCGAAGAGAGAATTGCTAAATCTCCAAACATTTTTCAAGCCAGCAAATTTAGTTAGATCAGTTACTATACCTTATTTCAATAATTCCAGGGTGTTCTGCTTTGGTCTTTTGACTTAAACTCACCAGGGTCCCAGACTCTGTCAGCCTCTGTTCTCTGCCCCTTCCATGACTTCCATACAGTTGGTCAGGCTCCTTCCCCTCTTCATGGCCTCCTCCCATTCCTAAATGTCTTCCTAACAGCTGTATTTTTATGGAAACTCTGAATAACCATCTGTTTTACACCTTCCCTTGACCTCCTCCTCCTAAACAGATCTCCACAATTTTGGTTGAAGGAACAATTAACCCTAACCCTAACCATTCATAATACCATCAACAGCTACCTGCTCTTTCGTCCTCTTGGAGGCCTCTCTGTTCCCCACCCCAGTGTCTGTGGTTCACCTGATGACATCACCACCTATTCAAGGCAGGAATATCAGATTCATATGTATGCTCAACACACCATGAAAGTGCAAGGGGCTGACATCAAGGGTAAGAATCCATTAGATTAATATTTCTACTGACCACAGTAAGGAGAACCATCACTTGGGTAACAGTAAAACAAGGGGACCAAGGAGAATGAAGATAAGAATATCAGTGGTTTTGGCTTCTCTCTTCATTCAGCCTGCCATTCAGTCTTGAGCAAGCATCTTCTCCACCTTTCTAGTCTTTTCAGGCAAGGGCTGTCTGTTATTTTGTGCTTGCATGTCATCTGTGCTACCCAAAAGGCAGTTCCGGGTCAGTAAGTGTCAGTGTTGTACTAGCACTCATTATGGAGACAGGAGGGACAGAGAGATGGAGAGGAAAAGTGATAGTGAGTGTTTGTGGGATTAAGAATGGACAAGGGTGGAGAATAATGGAAAAGAGATGGTGGAAAACTCTCTCAGCACAGCCTGAATGGATCTGTTTCCACAGTGGCATACAGAATTGCCATATGGCCAGCCAACAGCAATTGCTACCCTCCAAGGAAAGATGACACCTGGTATGATGGAAGACTACGGATCTGACACCTCTCTGGCTTTCACTGCACACAGGATTTTTTAAATTGGAAGGTATGTCTTATTTGTTGGCCACTGGAATCAAGAGGACACTGAAGTGAGCCATCTCACATCCACACATTTTCATTATATTTCCACACTGTAGTTTCAAAAGTCTCTCATAACTATGGGGAAAGAAACTACAAATCTCTTCAAGAATATTATGTGACGGTGAAAAATTTATGACACAAGACCTGTTTCCAAATGGTATTTATCACACTTTTAAACTCATCCTCAGTACTAGTAAACAACCTATTTTCCTTCTTGTGGGCTCTTACAGAGCAAACATGGAGCAACCCTGATCAGTGAATCCCGTTTTTCCTTTAATTGACCCACATACAGTTCACTGGCTGAAAGTCTATCGCAAAGCAGTACAAAAGTTACATGGGATCAGCTGTGCTTAAAAGCTTTGTGAAAGTAGTGTATTTTCCAGGAAGTGCTTGAAAAATGAGATGAAAGTTGTTTAGTGTGCAAAGGATTTGCTCCAAAGCCCACTGAAGCTGGTGGAAGGACTTTGATTGATTCCAATGGTCTTCGGATTAGAACCAAGAAGGGAAGAACTGGTGCCAGGCATAGAGGGCAACATGAAAGAAGCCACAGAAAATAAACTTCAACTTTATATACAGTGGGGGAAGTCCTAGCCATACTGCAAATTGTTAAAAAACCTATTGCTCAAATGGTCCGTAGTGGTGAAATGTCCCAGATCCAAACCTTGTCCCTCACACCATGATTCATACAGTGATACTACAAGTCATAGCACATGTTCCTCAACCAGGAGATAAGAAACTGTGCCTCATAAGAAGACAAATCATCTCTTGTGCCTATGAGATGGTGTCTCTGCTGAGACAGCCAGTGTACACCAGCTGTTATGTTTTTCGTCTGTTGTACTACACTGACATTTATTACAGACACTGCCATCAAATGCCAACAGCTGTAGCTCATCGGCCTACGGTTGTTTCTGGTGAAGTGCTTTTCAGATCAGAATATGCCAATCCATCAAACCCAAGACTTTTGATGGGGGGAGAGAGTTCAACCAATTCCCTCTAGTTTTAAATTCCATTTTTGTTTTTAAAATTAAACCACTGGTAATAAAAGAATAAAATACAAAGAAGAAGTCAATATTGAAATCAAATATTTTAGCTGATGTTAGAGGAAAAGGATTCAGAACTTGGGTTTTCATTTTGCAAAAATTTTTAAAATTCTGGCTGTTGGCCCAAGTTTTAAACCTAGGTTTGGTTAAAAAAAAAAAAATCCTGAAAATGTTCACAGGATAGGAAAGTCATTTCCTGCCAACTCTATATTGGCTTACAGTTCTGACGCATGCAAGCTGGATTTGAATTAGCAGATTAGGCCCAGATCCAAAAAGGGACCTAGGCACTTAAAGTGGGACTGAGGTATGCGAGGCCCAGACAAAGGTCCTCCTCAGTCCCTGGAAATTACTGAGCTTTCAAAATTAGTAATTCTGCTTTGGAGCATGCCCAAAAGCACCTCAGCTTTGACAGGCAGTTCCATGCCCACCTACACTCTTCAGCCATACCTTCCCATGTTCCCCTGGAGCATGCCCACCAATGCCAGGGCTTTTCAAACATGCAATGGCAACTCCACTTTCTTCCAAAACACAAACAGAGGAAGAGGTGGTACCACCTTATCATACAATAGCTCAGCGCTTGGAGCACACACCCAGGCAGAGCTGGTTTCCCTCAGCCTGTGAGGACTCAGACCAGCACTACAGAGAGAGACCTGGCCAGAGCCCTCCCTCTTCTTCTCCCTGTACTTCAGTCACGTGCAAAAAAATTATCTTCTTGGCCTTGGTTTCTTCTGCCAAGTTTTGTTTAAATACCTGATCTTGTTATTTTCAATGTGTGAATATATAAAGAATTGTTTGAGGAAAACAGACCTAAAAGCCACATGCTTTCTCCTCAAGAGAATCTTTTGGATTTAAGACATCTCCTAGCCCTTAGCATTGCCTTTGCCTGTCTTGGACATCTCCACAATCAGCATTGGCCCTTCTGTTTCGTATCCTTCCCCACATTTTGTGCATTACGATGAGGCTCTGTGGGTCTCAACCCTTGTACCCTATGACACACATAGGGTCAGTTCAGCTCTCGATCACTTCTGCTGGCTGGCAACTCTGGCAGGAGGACACAGCCTGCTGTCAGGCCCCCGAGCTGTGCAGCCCCACTGTGCTGTTATTCCTGCCTGTGCGTATACAGAGCAGGGAATCAGGCTTCCTTGTTTACATCTTCTCTTTTCTCTTTCACCCCCTCCTTTTTCTCCCCTCCTTCTTAATAAATAATGTTTTTAAAAACAAGTGCCTGCATTTGAGCTCCTGCAAACTCTAGTTTCCTTGGAGAAATGTTTGGGCTCTTTAACTTAAAGAATTTCCGAAACATATAGGAAAGGAATTTCATAAACTGCTCATTGAAAAACATTCCATACATTCCCCTCTCATCCAGAGACACCCGTGTGTGGTCTCCGACAAGGTCAGGTTTGGGGCTACGTAACGGGGACAAAGATTCCAGCACTCGGAAAACAACAGATACCACAGACCAAGGGACGGGGGGTGAAAGGACCTCGTGACTCCCATTGCTGGAGGCTGGGAGACCACCGGAAAGGCAACAGACAGTAAACACTGTACGTTATCCCAGGAAGGAAAATCCCAGCGCAAACCTCCCACATATCCGTTGAGAGAGTGACATCAGGCTCTGCAGTGCTAAGGAATAGAGAAGGGAGGGGGGAAAAAAGTAAAAAGAAAAAAAAAAAGAACCAAAAAGAGGAAAACAGTATTTCCCACTTATGATTTCATCTAGGAAAGGTGAAGACCTTGAAGGAGGCCCTTTAGAGGCAGATTGGATGCCGATTGCAAATGGTGAGCAGTCAGACTGGGAGATGATTATGGATGGATAGTGGAGTGGGAAGAGCACTCTGGGTTTAGATTGCCTCCTCCCTGTTTTGAAATCAGGGAGGCATGTTTGTAAGCCCTGCCATCCCTCAGGGCACTCTGAAGTTCTAGGAATGAGCACTCTGCACATCTTCAGTTTACACTGTTTGCAGAAACCCTAACATTATTTCCAAACCAAGTACTCTGAAACATGCCAAAGGCACCATTCCTAATCCACTACCATGGACATGACTCACGGCAGGTCTTAAAACAAAATTACCCAAAGTGAGGAAGAAAAAGCATCAGGGAAATAGTCTCTTGGAGAAAGTCCTTCTCCAGTACCTGATGAAATGTCACAAGATGTGTTTTATTACAAAATTTTCCACTAAAGTCTACATGCTAGAATTGATTTCTGAGTTTAGATCAACTGGAAATATGTCAATTCACAAGAGATCTTTACATAAATAAGCCTGAACTGGAAAGCTTCTTTTTGTGGAAATTGGAAAGCAAGTCCATACCTGGACTCATACTGCCCTGCTTATCTTGTATTACCATTCACGTTAGCATGGATTATATACCACCACTGGCACTGTAAAGTGCAATTATTTCAATTTGGTGAGGTATTGCTATTTTTTTCAGAGCTCCCTAATGACGACACCAACTCAGTGCAATCAGGATCCAAAGCTTTTCATCTGCTCCTCATGTCACTCCTGTAATTAAGCAAATCCTTCATTCTCAGCAGCCACCAGCACATTAGAAAAACTTGAACCTAGGCTGTTCTTGCTTTGACTTAGCTCCATTAATGAGTAGGGGAAAAAATAAGCTTCAGCTGGAGATGTCAGACCTTTAGTCACCTTTACAAAAGTATCACATTGCAATAAACTAACCACAAACAACAGCCTGTCTAGATTTCTGTAGCAAACCACAAGGAACGAAAAATGGCTGACAACAAATACACACTCCTAACATTACAGTTGCTTAACCCTTTAAATTTGGGATCCTGAGTCAGGAAAAAGAGAAGAGCAGGGTTTAATTACAAATAACCGACTTCATCTTGTGCATCATCTTGAATAGATGAAACGGCTGGCACAAATAAAGCTCCACTAGCAATGCACAGCAGATTGCCTTCATTGCTGCCGCTGAAGGTTGTCTCTGCTCTCCTGTTTGTTCTCTCCCAGCTCTTTATAAATTCAATCCAGATATTAACAATATCCATTAGCTTCTCCAGAAGATTATCTCAGCTTTAGTGACTGGAATGCAGGGATTAGAAAAAAAGAAAAATTTGGTTTTGTTTTTAATAAAAGTATATGTTGATTTAAACGGATGGCTTTTAACATCTGTTGTGCAAGTCTTTGTGGTAATAACCCTCAGAGATTGTTGGAGAGGGAGATCATTTAGTAGGTAATAAACATCAGTGATTTCATTAATGAAATATTCTAGCATAGACATTGCAAGCTGGGAGAGGCAAGGCTTCCACCTGCTTAATGATTTCATTGCTGAGGCTAAAACTGATTGCTGTTGGCAGGGCAGGGGATGCCCTGGTACCCCTTTCCCTAGCTGTGGGCATGGCTATGTCAAGGCACGTGCGGTGGAAGAAGAACTGCATCAGGGACCTGTCAGGAAGCTTCTGATTGTCACCATATGAGGCACAGATTTTGAAATGCCTTACCAATAAGGGCTTGTCCTTAGTTCCTGTCATTGCTACAACCCAGCTGACAACTCTTTCTTGGAGTACTAGATTCCTGTTAGCTGGAAAACAGTGACTCAGATTGAGCAGGGAGTATGGGAAGCTGTTTTGCCAGCTGGTGGGTCACTCAGGTGGGTCCAAAGAACTACAGTTCCTGACAGAAGAGGTGAACACCTTCTGTAGGAATCTTTTTGTCTTTCTCCACAGAGAGAGGTTTTGAATGTAATTTCCAGCCAAACTAAATTTCTTTTGTAAGTTTTTTATTGTTCTTCTGTGTGAATGTGGAGGGGAGACACTTCAGAGACCAGTTTTACAAACAACAACAACAAAGCTGAAACTTTCAAAAACAAAATGATCATGGGGTGGAGAGAGAAGTCTTTCCTATCTTGCAGACCTTAGAGAGCCAGACATAGACCAAATGATGAGGAAATGCCCCAGCCCATATGAGGGTGTAGGTCACCCAGCCCCCCCAGTATGTTCTGCTGCCTATTCACACCAGTTATCCTTTCCCTGCACACCAGAGATCAGGGCCTAAGGGAGAAGAGTGTGCATTTGGATACCAGCCTGTCACGGGGCCTTAGGCACAGACAAAGAGGAGTAGAAAGTTTTCTCCCTCTTCTCCCCTTCATCAGCTAGTCAGCAGGGACAAAAGAGTTGGCCAGCACTCTGCTGTCCTAGCTGAGATATTTGTCATATATCACACCATCCAAGGGAGCATTCAATCCCGTTTCTGAACACTGCTCCCTCCTCAGCGAGGAGAAATGGGGCTTTGGGGTGCCTTTCTCCAGCCTTAGCACTGCCACGGAGGTCAGTCCCACATGAGCAGTGCCAGGGCAGGCTCTACACACTGGAGAGCAACTCAGTCCTCCTCTGGAAAAAGCACATGTAGGCAGTGTGATTTGGACCACAGTGTGCTGAATTAAAAGCATCTGAAAGGTTGTCCTCCCCTGTGGCTTTGCGGTGAGCTCAGGAAATCCTTTTTGAGCTGTGCGGAGGGATCCCTTTGAAGATTCCCGGCTCCCTGCAGCCTTTTCCTCCCTGTCAGCCAGCTAAGAGGAAACTACTGATGCTGGCTCCCCCCAAGACATCAACTGCTTTCTATTATTTGGGGGCACAGGTTTCCCCAATTCTTGGTAACTAGGGCCTAATGCAGGGTTCCCTACAAACCTACTGGGGTAAAGTCCTACTTGGGTCAGCAGGGAGAAGGATCACCTGCATGCCTGCCTGCATCCAAGGTCTCTCTGTCTGTCCTCTCTAGCCAGAAGGACAAAAGACACTGATCTTTGCTAGGAAAAAAAGAGCATTACTTTGGATTAATGAAAACAAGATAGCGTGGGTGAGACCAAGTAAATGCCTTGGTCTCACCAGGCATAGTTTACACATTTTCAGATGAGCTAACAGGCCAGCCCAAAGCCAGCATTTTCTTGATCTGCAAAATGAAGCAAAAACCACAATTCCTGTGACTTCTCTGGAATTACAGCTTTAGTTTCGTTTTACCTGTTACTTAGCACAGGTTCAGCACGTGCCATCCCATTTTCTGTCAGTGAAGACAAAGCCAGTTCTTGTGATCAAGGCTACAGTGAGAGAAGGGATAAGAAAGAAAAAGAGAGAAGGATTGTTCATTTTCTTTGTTTAATAGGATCTGACAAACTGTCAGTTGTCCCAGCCATTAAGGAAACTGTTACCCAACATGTTTCATGCACTGGGTCTGTGACCTTTTTGTCACACAGTATTCAGAAAGAACAGACTGTCCCTTGACTCAGAGATGGATGTATTGAGGTTACATCTAAACTCCATGGCAGACTCATGCCATGATGTAGGCTGAGGTCATTGTCACTAGAGACAGAGGACATGACTGAAATAGGACTAGCCCATGTGCACAGGTTTCCTTCCCGTGACCACTAGGACATGTGGAGGAAAAGAGAAAGATCGTATATGCCCTGGCACAAAGTCAGGGATCTGAGGCACAGTCACAAATCCTCTAGTTGAGACTTATCTGGATACATCATTTACGTGCAGGAGCTTCTCGAGGACCACTCATGATCTTACCTCCCTGTCTGTCCTAGTCAAGTTGTAGACATCCCAGGTAGTCCCACAGAGTGACCATGGCCCTACTGTGATACTTTCCACTTTCCATGAACAAGCAGCTTTAGCACATATTAACTAGCAGAAATATTCTTTATTCATCAAAGCCAGATCCATTTGATGATAGATTCAGCATTATCCATAAAGCTGTCAAGAATTTTTCACAGGTTTTATCAGGTTTTCTGAACTGGACAAATCACTCCTGAATGTTGCTGGAAATCTTCATTTTTCTGTCTGACAATAGAGAGCTGTCATATTTCAAGACGTGGGGAAAAACTGCCACTGCTTTCAACAGCAACTACAAAACTAAATGTTGGTTAAAAAATGTGATTTTGTTTGTTGGTTTGGGAAATTTTTCTTGATTCTTTCTAGAAGACTTAACCATTATTTAGGCATCTAGACCATAAATAAAACTTTTAATATTTACCAATATTAAAAAGACTACATTATTCGCAACTAGTTCTGCCAGCAGCTAAAGATTTTGTCATGGATGCCAATGGGAACCAAATGCAATGTTGCTACCCAAGTCCTGGTTGCTCCTGCACTCAGTGGCATGGGAAGTGATGGTGCACAATTCAAAGAGATCTGCCATTTTAATAAGCCACTGAGAAGGGATACTGGAACGCAATGTTTCCTCACCCAAATCCTCAAGCTGCAACCAAGCTGCTGATTTTCTTTTTTGATACCTATAGTTTAGCACTTGTTGCATCGTTCCTGTTCCCAGAGTAATGACTGACAAAGAGTCACACTCCAAGGAAAGGAGGCTGCAGAGACAATGCCCATTGCCTCAGCTGCCCAGTGTCTTGGCCTTCATGCTTTTCAACAAGGAATCCACATCCATCACAAACTGCAGAGGGAAGAAGAGGACCAGGACAATGAGGTGAAATAGTGAAAAAGCAGTTAGTCACAAAGAGAGATGTACAAAAAAACCCTCCTTCGCTCTTCCTCAGGGACTGGCTAAAGCCCTTTGATCCAATCATGCCTCTAATGAGAAGGATGCCTCAGCTGTCCCTCAGCACACACCACCACTGGTGCTGGTGGACTAAGATACCCAGGGACCCAGGCCACAAAAGAGAGAAGTAACCTCAGCAAACAGCAGTTGAGGAGGACATACAGTTTTGCTGCTTCTTTTATCTCTTCTTAACAGCCTAATTGGAGTGTAATGAATTTAGGGTTGGTGCTCGCTGCCAGACTTGCTTCTTTGATGTGTTTTTGGCCTCTGTGCTACAAAAATGCAATGGGAACCAAAACCAAGATATTACACCTCCATAAAGTGTCTCTGGGTTTACCATGAGATTCCAAAGCCTGTGCCAAGTGGCCAAAGCCACTAACAGGCCCATGCTCGCCAAGATGTTTGGGTAATGAATAAGAAGCAGAGAGAGATGCCACTGTGAATCAGAGCAAGGAATGTGCGCTAATGGGAAGAGAGGTGGATCCCAGGCTGTAATGTGGAACAGAAGAGTGCTGTGGCCCTGCTTCTCTGTGGCTGCAGCTAACAGAGGCTCCTGGTGGTGTCTGAAAACCTGTGGCAGGCAAGGAGGATTTTAAAAGGTAGGAATAGTACCAGCAGGACAGGGACATGCCAACACAGCATCATGAGTTGCTCATACTGCCAACAACTGGGTCACTCTCAGGCCCAAGAGTCTTTCCCCAGCCTATGTTCAGTATTCCTGCCTTAGCTCTTTGCAGACATCTCTTTCCCACATGACTCTACCACTTGGCTCTCAGCAGGGCATCCCTAATGGCAAACAGTAGCCACTACAGGACATGTGAGTCTCCAACACACAAACAATGCATGCTCAAGAGGCCATCACCCCCCACTGCCTGCCATACCCCCTGCCAGGGCCACCATCCCGCCTGTGGGGGTGGCAGAGTTGGCAGGCTGTGCATGCCAGCAGCAAGCAAAACTTGGAAAGGCCTTCTTGGAGGACATCCAACACTACAGAGGAGAAGGACCCCCCAAGTCAGTGATAACCTGCCCTTGGGCACACACCAAAAACCTGGTGATGCTTACTAATCAAAACACCCAAGGGCCCCACATACCATTTGTTCTTAGAGACAAACAGATAAATTATGAGAGGTTGGTTCTGAAAAGGCTCCATTAAGTATGGATGTTATCTGTTTCTATTCAAACACCAACTAACCAAGCTCATGTTTGTTGAACCAATGCATCTACTCCAAACATCACAGCCCAAAGGAAAATCTAACTGCTTATCTGTTTCCCTGTCCACAATGATCTTACTCATGATAAAAAATTATGTGCCCCCTTGGAAAAGTCTTAGCCATTGATGGTTCACTTACTTGCAGAATATCCAGGGCTTAATTCCCACCCTACTTAAATCAGTACAACTGCATCCATTTTAGGGAAGCTACTCCCAATTGACAAATGCTGGGAACCTGGCCCTGAGTCTCTCTTTGAATAAAACAGCATTTACCCTGTGACTGTATGTTAGAGACATGGGCTGCTGCTAAGATACACTTCTAGTTAAATGCAGCCCTCTTTCAGCAATGATTCACATCTAGGAGCAGTTAATTGGTGCAGCTGTTTGGGACGCAAGCCTTCCCTCTGCAAGAAAAGCGCTTTTTGGAATAGGTGCACTCACACAGCTTTGGTGGTAAGCAGTGATATACCCAATACCAGGAACTGTGCTCCCAAAGCCTGATGTTAGAGGCAGGGACAATCCTCTTTCTGCCTTGCAGTGACCCATCAAATGCAAGTAGAGAGCTACTTTCCTCCTTGCTCGTTACTCAGGGGAGAAAGCAAGGAGTCTATAACTGAGCCTCTCTGAGCCTTAGGCATCCACACTAGCCCTGTGTGGGTAGCATTTAGTAGGCAGTAGTAAATTAGTGCCCCACTGGACTAGCAAGACATGTGACACGCCCCTGTGACCAAGAGGTGTGCCTGAGTTGCAGTGTCCTCAGGGCACGGATGCTGTGGGGTTTCCTTGCCCTGCCAGTTTGCACTGTAACTTTGGAAGCAGCTTTTGTGATCAAAAAGCATCCTCATCCTCTCAGTGAATGTGTCAAAGCAAAACAGAAATGGGACACAGTCTGACCATTAACCCTCTGATTCCCTAGAGTTCCACAGGGGACTCAGTGCTCCATTTGCTGCCATTGCTTGGCCAGTGCCACAAGCACATCAGACCATACACGTGCAAGCAGACATACTCAGCTGAAGGGTTGGAACAGCTCCTTCTACTGAACATCTGGACTTACACATATAAACTACTCAACACTCTCTTCCAGAATTACAGAGTCTTTCATATCTTATCTCTCAAAAACCACTTATCAGCCCACGGCTTTCAGACTGCAGTCTCTCCCGTCTGCCAAAGTGGAACCCAGCCATGTAAAAACATGAATAACAGCAGCCCCTCTCTCCTCTCCCACACTGACGGCTGCAGCTCCTCTGACGGGGGCTTGAACTTTGAGGGCAGCAGGAATAGCTCCATCTACCCCACTGCTGTGGACTCACAGAGGAAGTTTAGCATAGTTTAGCACACGGCAGTAGATCACTGGAGCATGAATGCCTCCTCGCATCCCAAGCTGAGGAAGGTGACAAGCTAAATGTACATATTTATTCTCTTAATTATGATGACAGACAATAAGGAAACATTTGTAAGCTCATGTTGCGGCAAGTCACCTATGCTGCTGTGGCACTCAGAGGCTTTGGGCATGTCCTAAAACCTCCATATTAAACATGCGTAAAAAAAAGACAGGTTTGTGCCCATAAGTGAACATTTAATAATGGGAACTAGTCTGGATTTTTTGTCAAATAAAGATTTCTTTCTAACTAACTATTCCTTTTGTTTTCAGCTCTTACAAAATGCTCAAGAGAAAGTTTCATTTATGGGTTGATATTTTGAAATTTCTGTCCAGGAGGGGGGAGAATCCTTTTTATTGTCCTCTTCTGCTTTTCCTCTCCGTTTCCCTTTTAAAGAAAAGAAAGGTGCAGAGGAGGATGCGCAGGGAGGGCTTTTGAGCTTGTGAGCCAAGGGAATACTTTGGGTTTGAGATTTATTGGGCATCAAAACTTTCACCTCCCCTCCCCCTCCAAACTTTTCAAATCTTTCCATAAAAATTCTGAAATGAAATAGAGATTTCTTCATCTGAGCCAGAAGAGATGACATCGTTAGACTTCAGCATGGTGCTAAAAACATGTGTGCATACTGCAGCATCAGATACCGATCTAGACATTGCAGTGATAAGATTCAAAGTGGACTAAGGAAGCTCTCAGCGAGCTGAGGGGACTCGTTCTGTGTCAGGCAGGAGGTGGAAAAGATGAGGCTAGGAGGAGAAAGGTAGTGATGTTACAGCAGAGGAAAGCTTAACATAAAACAGGATCATCGCTAGCTTTGGACTAGCTTAGCTAACGTATTTCTCAGTTGTATAGACCGTACATGGATCGTACATGTTTTTGTTCAGTCCAAAAGAGGTCTGTCGCAAGAACAACTGCCTTTGCTTTTGTTATGAAACCAAAGTTCAGGCACCAATCTCTGCTGATGGATCTCATTCCAGCAGCTGATGATACAATCCAGGGAATAAACTTGATCATCAGGTACCGACTGGGAAATGGTGGGAATAAGATCCCTAATAGCAGTGGCAGGAAGGGAGGGTACAGGTGCCTTCCCTTCTCTTCCCTGAGCGTCCCCCAACCCACATGCACTTTGGCCCCCATCAGCCAGTCCTCTCTGGCAAAAAAACATGCTTTCAGATGCTGCTGCCAAACCTCAGAAATGTATATTGCTGTTCTGGCTATGTTCAGGAAGAAGGGGAAGGGAAAGCAGCGTGCAATTTTCAACAGTTTCTCCTAGGAGAGGGGCCCCCTAATTTTCTGAAAGGGGCCATGGAGGAGGGGGGAGAAAAAGCAAGAGGCTCTGTTCCATTTAATCCCTTTTCCCAAATTAGTTATACATGGGGAATTCATGATGGAGTTCCCTCTTTGGGCTCTGAGCCTCAAAACATTTCATAACATGCAGAGCTCTTCTGAAACCTTTTGATCACATCCCTTCTGAGGCTGCTGTGTTTATGCGCAGAGCTGTGTGCTTGGGCAGATGCTAAAGGGAGCAGAGACATTCTGCACTTATGGCACCACAGGTAGGGTTTGCAGGACAACACCGGCAAGGGAAAAAAACCCAACAATAAACAACAAAACAGAGAACAAAACAACTGTGGAACAAAGGCCACTGAGGCTCCTTTGACAGCTCAGCAACATCAGCTACCAATCTCTTCCACACTGCTGTCAGGACAAACCACCTGGAAACTTGTAGCTGGCTCTTTGCCATGTTGAAATCTAGCACGAGGAATGCCGAGTGCTTTTTATTCAATGGGAAATTACCCAGTCCACACAGAAACAACACAAAATCAGGATATTCACTCAACCTGCTGGGCTGCATTGACCAAACATGTTTGACATCCAAGAAGGACCACTAAGCACCAAGCCCATGGATGATTTCTGCAAGCCCAGGAGAGGCTGGAGAGTTTGGGTTACAGAGCACCTCCCTGCCCTATATGTTTTGATTACAGTACTTCATAGCCTAGAAACCTAAAAGAGAGAATAAATTGCTTCCGACCTTAAGTTATTTAGGGACCTGCAGTGCAGTCACAGTTTTTCAGCTGACCAAGAAGGGCAAAAACCTCCCCTCAGATTAATGGGAATAAAGTCTATGAGCCAAGATCCTCAAAGGCGTTAGATCCTCTTTGAAATTAGTGGTGCTTAGACATTTTAGTAAGTGTGTTCAAGGAACTGGACTGAAATACCAATGCTCACCCCCCTAAAAAATTATGTTAAGTGTCTGAGAAAGTTTACAAAGATGACAGGGAGACTGTCCACACTTCTGGAAGTCTAAGAAGGGGTAAGAGTGTTTTGCTAAATTTTACTCAGTGCTACTTATTAAACCAAAACTCAACTGGTTTAATTAAAATTCATGGTAAACTGATTTATTTTCTCCAGTGCCAGTGCTCTGTATGGACACATTCAAAGTCATTTACTTCTATTTGGTTAAACTTCATAACTGACTCTCCTAAATGTTTCCACATGGTGGCTTGAAATTTTTTTCTTTTTTTTTTTTTTTAAACTAAATCAATTTTAAACCAATTTTCATTACATTGGTGGTTTTACATGTCCACAAGGCCTGTGGGCCTCTTGGATTTTGAAACCTGGCATGAAATTCAACCCAAAACGCCAAGTGCTGAAACCCAATGAAAATGAAACCGCTGTAATCTATAGGGGAAGCTGCCTGCCACTCACCCCTGCCCACGCTGCTGGCCAGGCTGAGAACACCTTCCCCAGGACACCAGTCCTGCACAGGACTGGGTGCTAGGCATGGCTGACACTTTCCTCTGGACACTGCCACTGCTCCATCCCAAGCAGGTTTGGGATTTGGCAGCAGTGAGCTCAAATCCTGGCTGGTGGAAATTGCTTGAAGCACAGCCTGTGGGAAGATCAAAATCCTGATCAGGAGCCTCTTTAAAACTGTGGCTTCAAAGCTAACTGGAAACCTGGCCCTGGGTTTCCCTGCAATTCAGCTTGGGTTTGCAAACTTGGCTGGTGTTAGGTTTATTGCACCTAGTTTGGGGCTTTGCTGTGAACATTTTGTGGAGATTCAGGTCTTGAAATTAAATGGGCTCTGTTGTTCAGAGCCTGGACTAGTGTCTCTAACATTCATGAACTCCATACCAATCTGTTTATCTTCATGAATAAAGTAACTGAGGGTCTGACGCTTCAATTTCAAGGGAGAGGTCATTGCTGTGTATTATCAAACCATGAAAATCAATGGATGGTTGGATGTGATGAGGACTACTTACTACTACATACTGGAGGGCTTTAACTTACCAAAGCAACTTTTTAACTGGTGAGGAGCCGGGTTTCTTATGGTCCTATTTCCCCACCACTGTGTCAAAAGCAAAAAGAAGTCTTGTAGAAGTCCCCAGCACTTGTGATGCTTCAAAGTAAAGGCAGGCTTTAGAAGAGACACCAGTGGAGATGAAGATTTTCTGCCTCCCGGTAGGTTTGGGGCAACGAAAAAAAACAGTAATACTTTTGGTTTTCCGAGACTACTGCTTTTAGTTCCTCTAGAACTAGAAAAGAATGGGTTTATTTACTGTTGAACTATTCTTTTCCCCCACAAAAAAACCTCAAGAATGGTGACCATTCAAAGCAGAGTGAAGACGGTTCTTGGCAAAGGTTCAGCGTGGCTCTTATTACTGAGGGGAATGTGGTCATGTTGCTAAGATAGTGGCCTGGGAGTCAGCTCTTGGCTATCCCACCACCCCACCGTGTAACCTTGGAAAGTCACGTCTCCCCTCCATGGTTCCACATTCCTTGCCATCCTGCGCCTCTTGGCTATTTAGGCTGCCAGGTTTATGGTCCAACGTCTGTCTCCTACTGTTCTAGCTACCACCATAATTATGAGAATTTGATACATGCTGGGTTCCAGCACCCCTTCCCACAGAGCTTCATTGGAGCAGTTCTGTCCCCATGAGCAGCAGAGGTGAGGTGGGAGTTCAGGCATGAACTCCACGGGGGTTTCTCACCCTCATCTCACCCTGTCCATGCACTCACGCTGCACCCAGGGACATTGTCATCCCTTTCACCTTTCTCATTCCCATCCAACAACTCTTGGAGTCATTTACATCTAGTGTGTTCACATGGTTTTCTCCCCATTCATATGTGCCCAGTTGGGACACCATGTTAGATTCCACCATCCCTTCCTGGGACAACCTGCTCCCATCACCCAGCAGAAACACCTCAACATTCATCCCCAAAGGGACTATGAACCAGAGAAGCACTGTTTAGCAGTGACAATGCAAAGGTATGCTCTTGAAGCACAAAAAATATGAGGTTTGTGCCCTGAGGTGAACCTCTACCCTGGCACGCGTTTGTCATGATTGATTGTGTAAAGCAACCTGACCTCAGAGGACTGTTAAGCTTTCTGGCAATGCCTTGGACTTTGCAGCCTGACATGCACACACCTTTTTGCAAGTGGTACTGCACTGCATGCAGTCACAGGGTCATTTGTGGCCAAACTGTGTAGCCCAAAGCAAGAGAAAGTCTGGGTGTGACACTAGCATCTCTTTTAACTAGGGCTAAAATTCTGCTCTGCCAGAGGCAGGACTTTTGCAATGAATTAGTGAGACCTTTTTCTTCACTGTTTTGCTCTAAGGATCCTTAACTCCAGGAGCCACCACACCACTAGGAGAGTGGGTCCTCCTTCTGCTTCAAAATATCTTTAGAGTCTGTTCCCCAAGATGCCTTCAGGCACCAGCACGGTCAGTAGCTGCTAACTTATCTCTGGTCAAGGCCTCCCATGCTGGCACTGGGCATGCACACATGAAGGGATCAGTCTCTGCATGAAGACTTTTAGTCTCAAGAGAGAAATGACACAAAGGGAAAGAAGTTAAACACTTTTTAGTGAGATCCTGCAGGGAGCTGGTAAAGTTGGGATTAAAACTCAGAGAGCACCAGCTAGCTGCCCTGCACACCAGGGCACTTTGCCTTCACTCTTTACATGGCACTTCCATGCATGTACATGGACATACACACATATATATGTGTGTGGACATTATACATATACATGTGGGTAAAGACTGATTAAACACTTGGACATGAATGGTATGGTGTCAAAGACTAAATGTGCACACACATGCACATCACCACTGCAAGTGGCATGTCATGGTTTGCCCCGTGCTACCTGTCAAGTGTTCACAGCTCTGCATGGAACATCCCTCCTGATCTCACCCAGTAAGAACTGTGCCCCATTTCAACTCCTCCAGGTTAAGCCAACACAGCAAGCTGGGATTTCTGAAGGTGCTGGCAGGACAGGAAAATGATCACACTGAGATACCATCTATCTCAGTTTCTTCTCAGAGTTTGGTAGTGTATGTTTTATCAACAAATAACATGTCTTTACTACTGCCAACCCTGCTGAACCACTGTAGCTGCAGACAAGCAAGCTGTGTTTGCTTCTCTTTCATTTGTCAGCAACACAATGGCCAGCCAAGTTCTTGTTCCAGCATCTTACTTGTTGGTAACAACAAACACAGGCAAAAAGAAAAAAGCTGCTTTTTGGCTGGCTGTGAGGATGCAGAAGGGTAGGTTTTGATAGGTAAATTGAAAAAGCCCTAATATGAAAATCACTGGGGAAAAAGAAGCATCAGCAAGCAAGAATTTAGGAACAAAAAAGGGGGATGGTTCAGGTTTTCAGTTTCCCCTGTTTCTGCTCTCTGGGATGGTGTTGTGTATTAATGCTCTCCCTTCACCAATATATGGCCAAGTCCAGTTTGGCTGGCAACTCCAACAAACACATGGGATTTGCAAGTAGTTATGAAGATGTTCACCCATTTGTTCTCAGACAGCAATAATCTTTCTCTTTCCCACCTCTCTTACTCCTGCTAGTCCCCAAAAGCTGAGGACGAAGCTTATACCCACATCACATCCAGAACCACCCTGAGGTTTGTTGACACTTGAGAAGCAGAAGATATTCAGAGAGTAAAGGAAACCAGTCTTTACCTCTCTGCAGTTACCAGTTTGGATTTTGCAGCTGTCTGACTGTAGGAAAGGAGAAGAATGTGGGAAAAACATCAGAAATGTAAAATGGAGAGAGGACTGCAGCACAGAAGAGTTGGGCAGCTTCACCCCTACACCCAAACCACCCAGCATGCCACGCCTCGCCTTCCTCCCTGAACAAGCTGAGGAAAGGTAGTGAGACCTGGGCAAAGCTGGTGAAGCACAGGAAGGAAGGGGAAGTTGCTGACAGACTCCTGCATTCCCCTCGTCCCATCTTCTTCATCCTGCTTCTGAGCCCAAACAGATTCCCACTTAAAATCACAAAATCAGAGTTGGCACCATCTGCCTGTGGTGAGAAGCTGATGTACCTTGGAGCTCTGGACCTAGATGAGTGAAGACAAAGGAGTTCTCAAGCAAAGAACCTTTTCTATCCAGTACCTCTAGATGGGAGGTGTATTCTGGGCTGAAACATTAGAAAACAAGATGAGAATGTGCCACAGGCAGAATCTCTCTCCCTCCCCTGGGGTAGCTGTTCTTTGCCAGATGCTTTGCGAGGCACAGAGAGGAAAAAGGTCAGTTGTATGGATTGTTACAGACACAAGGGAGAGCACAAACAGTACACCATGGACACAATCATGATGCTTAATGTGTTTATCAAGTATTTTGGGACCAGTGCAAGAATTCCATATGCAGTACAGCGCAAGACTAGAAGTGTGGCTCAGATTTAGGTGACAACTGAACTTGGTCAGAAGGAGACCAAGAAACCTTCTGCAAGTGTTTCAATTCCCAAGGGCTGCATTCAGGGACCATTCCAGGTCTGGATCACAGTCCCACTGTTTACAGCATGCAGAGCTCGTGGCAGGGAAAACACAGGGAAGAACTGCAACAGACACTAGTGAGGGAATATCTCTGGAGTACGTCAGAAAGTTGCTGAAAGGTAGGAACAGTTTTGAAACATGAGCACAGAGATAAAAATCTATTCTAAGGTGAGGATGAGCTAAATACGTCAAAGGCCTTTCAGCACAATCTGGACACATGTGAAACCATCTAAACAGTAAACAGCACATTTACTACTAATAGCTTCCTAATTTATTTATGGAGGCCCATCACATTGCAAATCTCTGTCATCTCCTTTGCTCAGCAATCGTCTGGCACTGGAGGAGGGTGAGGGAGCCCTGCTCTGTCCTGCTCAGGCTTTGTTACCTGGTTTTGGAGATAAGCACTAGATAGCAGAGCCCTGCAAAACACGATAAGGCCCACGCTTCAAGATGGTTGACTGAAAATACTCATTTTCCAACTTGAGGATGTTTCACAAGCTGCCTTATTGCCTCAGAGCCCCTCGAGCAAGGGAAGGAAGGGGAAATACAACCACAGAAGCCAACACAATCAACCCCAGGGTTGGGGAATCCCTCCTCACATGTATAGATGTGCATACATATATATATCCATGTTAGTCACTGCTATGGCAACTAAGACAACAAAGATATCCTTTTAAAGGCCCTGTGGTAAGGAGGAAAAATATTTTGCTATATATATCATTGCCTATTGACGTCACAAAATAACTTAAAATAAACTAACTTGTAAGTTAGGATCATGCTGGTCCTTTTTTCTCTGTAGATATTGAAATAACGTTCACGTCACAATGAGCATCTGTTACCTTTCATGGAAAAAGTAACCGAAGAGAGCTGAACTAGAAAGTTTTCTATAAAACCCGTTCACACCTCCTCACTGAAGCAATGTAAAAAAACCCCTCTCCTCAAGCAAGCAACATAAAAAATCCCCTTCTTCCAAAACCTATGGAGCACTGTATGTGGAGGGTCTCATTTACTCATTCATCAGGCAAAGCCCATGCTGACATCAGAGGGAAATTGCCAATGTTGGTAATTAGTAAAAACTAAGAAGCTGAGGTCAGCTGTGACAATTAATTCAGCTGAACATCTAAACAGCTCACTGAAAAAAGGCAAGCTGACAGAGATGAGTCTGGGCTGAATTGTAAAAATAAAACATTCCATATGAAAGAAATTATAGGAAGTTCATTTCCACAGCCAAGATCTTGTAGATCAGGGCAATACCTATCTCTTGTGCACATGTATGTAACACAGTGCACAGTAGGACTTTGACATGACTTGCACTTTTTACACTAATGTCACCAGTGTAACTATTTTATTAACAGCACTAATAAATATGTTGCTGCTATACAACTAAGAAATAGAAGTAAATGGAGTTAAGAGAGGGAATTTAGGGCCTTAGTTTGCACTAGGCTATACCAATAAAACCATATGTGTATAGACACAATGGAAGAGCCCCTAGTCACAGTCCAGTGTAATCAAGCACAAACAATGCAGTGGAGCATCAGCCCTGCAGGGGAACAGGCTGGATATTGGTTATGGTTCACACTTTCAAGGCATGGGGGCATCTTTGGCATGGGACAGCTCTACAGCTCCTTGCCCAGTTCTCAGAATCAACAAATGCAGCATCTCCTATTCTTTGGCTAGCAGGAGGAGGTGAGAAATACACCTCAACTTACTATATTCCTATCCCAAATCATCTGCTTAGCTCTCCTTAGGAAGCTCTAGGAGAGCTCTCTGAAGTCCCTTTTGGCTCAATGTTTTTTTAATCTGGCTTCAAGGATGCTGATCTGCCTGCATGTTCTACCAGAGCCCCACAGAGTGGGTTGAGATGTTCTCAAAGCATGAGATATGCCATGATTCTCTCAAAAGCACCACGGATATTTCAAAGCAACAGAATTTATTAGAGGTTTTTGTGAAGGCAAGTGTCTCTTACTCAGTGTGGTGATTTTGAACAGATACAGCAAATGCAATGAGTCACTTAAGCACTGTGGGCCGTTATACACTATTAAGTCATCTGCAATGCCATGGTGAACCCATCTGCAATGTGCTATTACACGGCCACTTGATGTGTTGCGGATTTGGGCCTGTTCCTCCTCCCCTCTCCAAGGGTTTGGTTCCCCCCCCCTTTTTTTTTTGTAAGCCAAGCTGCAGCATACAAATAAGAGCTAACACAATTCAAACAGGTTTGAATCAGTCTTATGAAGGAGAATCATCAATCACGTGTTTTAGGTTTAGAAACTTGCCTTCTCCCAACTTCTCCCATGTCATCTGCTCCCAAAATCTCTGGAATTGCTGCAATTCTCATCTCTCTTGCCCATCTGTCAAGTTTCCCTCTAAGCCCAAGGAATCAGAGAGTTCGATTTACCTATGGGCTGCTGAGAAGCACTGACAGCCCACACCGAGCAACATGATACTTCAGGTAGGTGCAACATCCTCATATTACTCAACTTCCAATTGTTGTGCATTAAGATACACATCTGACTTCTCTCACATGTCCTGTTATCACCCAAATTCTTCTGCAGTCTCTTATGCCATCAGCCACTTCAGCTCTCCTCTACAACAATTTCCTGAAGTATTTTGCCTAGAGATTGTCTTCTGTGGTTCAGCCTGCAGGTCTTCACCTTGCTGACTGCATAAAAGACATAATGAAAGAGCCCCTACTCATTTTAAATTCTTTACATCACCCAGTCTCCCTTACGTATTTTTTCTCATGATAGAGGAAAACAGATAAGCATCTTTCTGAAGATCTCAACCCTACCTTTCCTCACCTGCCTATATGAATTTAGGAAGACAACATGCTAGTATTTCTACTAACTATGGTCTTCTTCAGCCCTGATTTGTGGAAGCTTTCAGAGAAACCTCTGCCACAGCACCATTGCTCATCCTTTTCCAAGGAAACATCTTCCTTTGCTCTCTTCCTCTACCCCCATTCACAACACTCTCCTTCACAGAAGATTATGCAGACATCCAAAAACCCTTCTTACTGCTTTTTATTCCTTTTATTAATGCCAGGTGCTACCCCTTCCCACCACCCTAATTAGGTCCAGATGGGATGTGCCAAGCTCTCAAAAGGGCCCTGCACCTCTCTTTTCAAAGAGGAAGATGCCCTTGCAAGGTCTGTTCTTATTTTTTGGATGATATGTAGCTAAGACAGATTCATCTAAAGACTATGCAAGTGCTAGGTGGTTGCTGAACACCAGAATAAGAAAAAAAAGCTATATATGTTGGATGAACAAAGTAGTTGGATCTTTTACCGAGGCTGAAGTACTAAAAATATGGATGGTTTTTATAGTACTCCATACTGTACCTAGAAAGCTATAGGATTGCTGTGAGACAAGTCAGACTGGCAGTCTTATGTCTGACAGCTGCTAGTCCTGAGGTGTTTGATCTACTTGGCAGGGAGAAAAGCTAGTTCTGACACCACAGGCCAGAAATTAGAGGAATGCCTTTATCCACAAAGAAGAAACATATAAGTAACATGCTCTAAAGCAGAGATTGCATAAAAAAGGCTGGCCACAGAATAACTTACAACTGATCTCAAGCTGAATACGAAAACAGGTTGCTTTGAAGATGTCTGTCAAAGCCCCTGGTTGCAATGCCAATTGTGGTTAAGATTGAAGAGAAAGAGAAACAGAGAGGGAATATGGGGAGGCCTAGACTGAACAGAGTCATTTGTCAAGAGAATTGAAGTAGAAAAATAATGTGGAGTTCAAAGTCGGTGTCCAGAAAAAAAAAATAAAATTGTATATATAGCTACAAACACAGCTGAAACAAGCCAGAAGAAAAACTTGGTGAGAAAATGCTACAGCACAACCCCTGCTGTGTGAATAGCAGCTCTCTTACCTTGCTGAGTTCCTGCTTGGGTGCAGCGGGGGTACCTTACTGGTGGAGGGAAGCGCTAGGGGAGATAGGCAGGCTTGGGTGGGATGGTGACGAGGAGCCAACTATGCACGTACATGGTTCGATATTCTTGATCTTGGGAAAATCCAGAATGGGTGGGTTCATTCTCCTCTTCAGGTAGAACTCCCCAAATCAACCTCTTTGGGGTTTTTACTCTCTTTGGGGTGAACCTGGGCTTGGCTGTGGATATTTTTGAGGGCTAGCATGCTGTGGCTTTCTCAGTCCACACATGGTACTTGTTATCTTTTTGACTCTAATTCCCAACTTTACAGCCTGGGTCATCTAAAAGCAAATGCCGTTTGTGCTACCTGAAGTTGGCAACACTATTTGCTTAGACACCAGTGTCCAGAAAACAATGGTTATGCTGGTAAGGATATTTCTTTTAAAGCTGTGTACAAACTAAACATATGAAAGTACAAAGTGTAGCTGAACCAGCGAAGGGAGTACTCGCTGAAGGACTGAATGCTTGCCATGCCCTTGATGAGAAAGTATTAGAGAAATTGAGGAAAACATTGAGACTTGCCTTTAGTAGATAAGAAAGCCCTAAATGGAGGTTGGAGGAGTCCTAAAAGCATCACAAACAGCACATTTAGAAAAGCTCCCCTTGCCTGAAGACACAAAGGATGGGAACTGGGTGGGTTCAACCTGTGGACCAAAAGAGGACTAGAAGAACTAACTGGCTTCTCACAAAACACAAAAAGATGGAGCCTTCTCCACCTGCATGCTAAAGCATTAAATATGTTAGAGGAGGATTATCCAGAAACCAGCATATGCTGATTCTTTTTTTTATGCTGGATGTGTTGGCAAGATCTTGGCAGACTGTGGGGAAAAAAACACAGTGTCTATAAGTTTTCAAGGTTGTCACAGATCAGTGACCTCAGTTGAGGTCTGTTATAGTCATTAGCAATGACCCCATCTCTTCTTTCATCTTAAGGATTCCACTAGTTTCATCCATTTGCTTGCTTTTCTCCCTTTTTTCTGTTTGTTCTGCAAAACAAAATACCACTGCCATGTTCCTTCGCTGGAGTTCCTTCTTGGTGGAGCTTTGCCAGATATGTCAAAAAGTCTTGCAATGCATTGCCATGGAGAAAATGTCATGTAACAGGATGCTGAGAACCTGACATAAAGGTCAGTCACTTTAAGCAGGTTGGTTTAGAAGAGATGGGTAAAGCTCTGCAAAACCAAGTCCTCCTGGGTGGGTATCACTTGAGTTGGCCAGCTTCTTAGTGGATATAATTGTCATAGTTCCATGCAAATCATCTGGAAAATGATACCACGGTTGGCAAGCTGCTAAGGTAACAAGTATACCACAGGGCAGTGCCAACTAATGCTGGCTGTGGATCTGCCTGTTAGCTGTACTGGTAGTATCAGCTTATGTGAACATATTTGTGGCTCTGGTAAACCTGGAAAAAATGATATTTCCATGGGTTTCATGAGAAGTGAAACATTCGATGCTTTGGTCTCAAATTTTCTGCTGTCTTCCACAAGAAACAAAGGGCAAGGTTTTAGGAATGGCCTTCTCCTTTTTCCCCCTTATGGGGCAAACGTAGGAAAAAGTGTTATCTATGGAATTTCAGAACTTGTTCTTTAACACAAAACACCAAAACCACCAGAAATAACATTCTCCTGGAAAATGTAAGCTTTAACTTTGCCCTAAGCCAAAATTGCATACTGATTGCTATTCATCATTCTGCTCCCCTCCTATGTACTCTATATGTCTCCAAAAGTCTTACCATGGCAGCCAAGGTTCAAGGAGTAGCTAGATGAAGCCACTCTTTCCAGAACAGGTATTCCCCACTTCTCTGTTCAAAAACGTCCTTCTCCAGAAAAGACTGGACAGCTGTTCTTTGTTGATATCCAGTCTCCCAGGACCTTCAGCAAACACATTCAGAAACCTGGATACAGCCTAGGATAACGTTTCCTTCCAGACTTGCTATGACAGGTTTTTTCTGAGTTACCAGTGCATGCATGCAACCTGAAGTCCAGAGCACAGCTCCATAGCCCTAGTGCTGTTTGTTGAGCCTGCAGCCCACCAGGACAACCCACTAAAGGATGATACTCCAGTACTGGAGCTGTGAAAGCCTCTACAGACCTTGGTGAAATCCAGAATGCTATTAGATGCTTCTCCCTATCCTGGCAGTAGGAAACTTCAAAAGGAAGGTGTGCATTATTGATTTCTCCTCCAGCTTTCACCAGCAGGGCTTTTCTTTGTCCCCCTCTCCATCTACTTCAACTTTTATAAAATGGGAACAAGATTATCTGTCTCCCTTAAGAAGATCAGATTATTTAGGGCTCTCTTCCCTAATTACTCACCCCTCTGTGAAAGGATTCCTACAGGTGTGATTACAGCATGAGCATCAAGGAAGGGCCATGCACAGCTTTATAGGTGTGTCCCATAGCATCATTATTTACCCTAGGGAGATCTGAAAGTAGTTCTTGCTCAAGGTTTGACTGCAATAAACAGTGTGGGCCTGTGTGCTTTGCATAACAGGACACCACAAAGGGCTGCCAAGGTCCAACTTACTCAGAGTACATTATCTCAGCACAGCCCTGCACCACTGCACCTCTGTCCTCTGAGCCCTACAACATTCACAGGGCACTAGAGACATTCTGCATTGCACTGGGCTCAGTTGTCCTCTTGGTGTTCAGCACCAGCTGAGGACAGATCCATGCATCACTTTGCTTTCCTCTCCCTGTGTCTATTTCTAAGCTAACCAAAACACTCTTCGTGCTGGAGAGCAAGTCACCTATGACATGGGACCCTTATTTTTGAGGTAGAGGTGAACTGAAGACATGAGTTTGCCAGATCATCTGTGGAACATGCTGGTGGCAGATGGTATATAAACAACTGTTTTCTTATTACTCAAGAAGGGAAAGCAGTTGGGAAAGCAAAAGTTTCTTCTTTTTTTTTGCAAAAATTTAAGTTAATGAATGGAAAAAATCAACAAACTTCTGAAATTCTTTTAGATAAACAGGATTTTGTCCTCAAAAAAAAAAAAAAGAGGGACTTGGCAGGGCTGAAGGCTGCTATTTTTCATTAGGACAAGATGATGGTATGGTAGGAATGCAGGACAGAGGGGTGCAGATGTGTGAAAGCATTTAGGAAAAGGCACCTAGGGATTAGAGAAGTGCCTGTTCCCAAAATGGGTTGATCTGAGGTAAAGGAAACCTTTGGGATAGGAAGATAGTAAACCCCTCCCCCACCCCTTTTATAGTGGATATAAACAGTTTTACGGTATTTCCACCAAACTGAAGAAGAAAAAAAAATAAAAAGATTTCTGCAACACACACATGTTCCCCATTAATTAGGACTGCTGTTAACAACACGTTGCGCCAGAGCTGCCAAGAACTGTCAGACGAAGGACAGGGAAGCCCACAGCAGAGGCTCTGCTGCCTCCCGGGGGGGCCAGCCACCCGACCAGCAACCCAGTCCCAGCCCTTCAGATGGGTCAGCCCCCCCCGTGGCGGGGTGGCGGGGGGTACGACAGGCAGCCAGGCTGGGGGCAAGGCGAAGTAACCAACTGCGCAGGCAGCCCCTGCTTGAATTCCTCCCCCACACACTCCCCTTCAGCTACAGACATTTTCCACAGAAATTCTGGCAGTGTTCGCTTTTGGTTGAGACTTTCGGACTATTTCTGCCTTTTTTAAAACATTCTTAGGGGAGGCGCCTGCTACTTTTATTCACGTAAAGGATCCTTATTTTTATGTGTTAAGGGATGCGAACAGAGGAAGTGAGGCAGGGGAGGGGAGAGCTGCTTTATGCTTTCATTCAGCTATATAACAACACAAATCTACATCCAAGCTGCCTTTCCTCCTTAGCAGGCTACAAATACACACTTTGCTGTAGACTTTGCTGTAGCAGAGACTACTCCTAGCATCCTGGTTTTCTCCAGCCATCTCTGGGACAGAACGCTGACTCCCGACTTCTAAGCACCTCTCACCTTCTTGTCTCCTGGCAGCTGCTTCAAGGGCTGGGAGTAGCTTTGTCCTTCCCCTATCTGATCCTTCTAATTCTCTCCTGAACTACTCTCTTCCTTAAGGGTTCCTGAGTGCTGGTCTGGGTTCACCACTGCACGTGACTGAGGTTGCACACTGGTGTGCACACAGGACTGACTCACATTAGGATTAAGGGTCCCGAACAATATTTTACTCTTTAAACAAATGTAGGAAATAATGTTGGAACAATGCAGCAAAGTTCATTGCAGGATCTTGAAGGAGAGGGAGATGATTATATTTTAAAATAAAAATCATTTCCCCACACTTGTATACTCACAGGCAGCATGTCCAAGCAGCCAGGCCATCAGCAGGCATCAAGACACATATCTCCAAGTGGCGACTCTAGGATCCCTTGTGAGGACACGAAGGATGAGGACATCAGCTATCCACCAGCATGTCTCCTAGACTCCTCGGAGTTTGGTGATGATCTGCTTGTTCTGGATCTTCCTTTTTGTACTCTTTAGGAGCAGACAGGAATTAGCCTCTCCACCCTGTCCCACCACTGTGAGTCATCCAAATGTACTCACTGTCCTTAGTCTTTCAATCTGGTCATCCTGACAAGCTGCACTAGATATGCTGAAATCTTCATGACCTGCTAATTGAGGAGGTTTTTTGTAGCCCTTCTGCTGTTGCCTCCACACCTGCTTCGGCCTCACTCAGACCAAAGAGCACCTCTGCTACAGATATCCACAGCAGGAACAGTCAGAGAATGGAAAGCTAAAGACTGCCATTTTTTCAAATAACTACCTCACAGATGCCCATGATGGTGGCATTTCTTTACACACTCCAGCCCTCAGGCTGCTGGGATGCAGGACTGTGCAGCTGTGTACCTGTATTTCACAAACCAGGCCAAACAAAACATCTAAATCACAACACTCATTTGTGGTAAAAAGTTTGAGATACCGGGACACTTTGCTATTCTCATTCTTCCTTTCAAATCCCTAAAAGGCTGCTGTTGGAACTGCAGCCCTGCAGTTTTGTGAGACTTTATAGCTACAATGGTGCACATGGTTTTATGTCAAAAAAAGCATTGGTCCATTACATACATTCAACATCATTTCTACAAATATCATGTGAGGAAATCCTCGTAGCTGCTGTCCAAATCACTGGTGACTTGTTCTTGAATGGAAAGTCCTTTCAGACACACAGGAAAACATTCTGGTCTAAAGTTTCAAGAGCAGGTAGCAATTTAAGTGGGTTCCCTCTGACACATTCAAGGTAAGGATATCCAAAGGGCGTTGTTTTCAGATTACGCTGAGTGCCTTTCTGCTAACAGCTTTCCTCCTCCACACCTTGAACTAAGAGTGGAAAAAGTCACCAGAAGCACAAGGACTTCTGAAGTACTGGAGCAGACTGGACATTTTTCTAGGGTGTAAGTTAACAGGAACCATTTAACAGTGTGAATATAGAACTACTGGATCTTGTGCACTTTGGGAGAGCTCCTCGGATCACCTGTTCAGATCCATGTGCAATAAGGAGAATGTTCAGACTGAACTCCAAAAGGGCACCACAGTGCTGTTTTGAAGAACATATACTAAGCCTTTTGGTTAAAATACTTCAGTTTGGGATAGCTTATATTTTTGAAAATATAAAGAACTGATGTAGAAATCTAATTATCTTTCTCTTATATACACCTAATCCATTTATTAAAAAAACTTTTTTCTTTTTTGTTTTTTTTTGAGAAAGAAAGCAACCTATGTGAAAACTTTCAAATATCTCTCCAAATACCCTTTCTAATGACATTTGAAAATCTAATTTCCCATTTGGGACACATTGCAAGAATCAACAATAGTAACAGTTTGATGTCTGTCTTGTTTCAGCCCAGAGGGGTTGGGGGGGAGGGAGGTTTGGCAGAAAGTACTATTGTCATGTGGGAGTCTCAGAAATGAGTTGTCTCCTGGCTAATATTCTTCCACTGGAATGGTAAGTCAAATAGGCTAGTAGCCACGGCAACAGCCCAGAATTCTTAACTATCTCTATGGTTATTTCACATTATTTTGGGGCTACCCCAGTTCATACCATTATCACTCAAGACATTATTTCATAGTGATTTCATTAATTGAGTGCAATTTGATATATGAATAACACCCACATTCGTTTTAACAGAGGTCATGTTAACTGCACTTCTGCCTGAAAATGTAGACAAGTCAAGCTAAAACAATGTCACAGTTTTAAAATAAATACACAGAGACAGACTATAGTTCATAGGTGCAAAACAACTGTGCAATTTCTCTCCTTTTTCTCAGCTACAGTACATACCCTCCTAAGGAAGATTTGGGGAAAAAAGTGGGGGTTACAGCATTCCTAACCCTACACCTCTCTTGTACCCTGCAAGGAAGGCTGCACTGGTCAATGGCATGACTTGTGAACAGTCAGTGAGAATATTACCTGACAAAATAAGGAGCACCAGAATGGGGCTGTGGCTCCTCTGTCAGCCTAACTACCCCCTTCAAGAAAACTATCAGCTTCCTAAGTATCAAAATTTGATTTGAAGAGGTTACAAAACACTACCAGCCCTGAACAAACACTTAGTTTAGGAACCCTTTCTGG
Source organism: Neopelma chrysocephalum (assembly GCF_003984885.1). Classification (NCBI taxonomy): domain Eukaryota; kingdom Metazoa; phylum Chordata; class Aves; order Passeriformes; family Pipridae; genus Neopelma; species Neopelma chrysocephalum. Next base: position 8,643,497 of record NW_020897693.1, read on the forward strand.
TCAGACAATGCAAAGAAAGGACAGAGGTAACCGTGCCCATAGCTGATGGAGTAACTGGACCACGAACACAGAAAAGACCAGGAGCAAAATGACAAAAGTGGCCCAGTTTTCCAGGACAGCATATTGCAATGGCTGAGCACTGAAGTGCTGGAGGCCTAGCACTGTCTCATATATAGTATTGACAAGACAACAAATCCAAAAGGCTTCTACGTGGCATGTCTTGAAGATGTTTCCAATCAGAGTTTTCTTTCCAGTCTAATGGCACTGATGCCCAAGAAAGCCACAACACTCCTGAGTTGGTGTTTTGTGCCAGTGCTGCACAGCTGATCAAACAACAGGAGATTCCTGGTTTATCTGCTATGCTCGTTTGTATTGCCATTCATTACTTTTTAAAAATGTAGACCAGGTTTTCCGAAGCAAACCTTTGGAGGACCATGTATCAAGTTACACAATTTGACTAATATCTGGGCCTTCTCTGACCACGAAAGCAAAAAAACCCACCCAACGAACCAAAAAAACCCAACAACAAACAACAGCGAATTCAAAAGAGTTCAAAAGACCCATTTTTCAGAGAATTGAATAATGATGTATTCTGAAAAGACAAATCCTTTAAAGTGTTTCTGGTTTCATAAATATTTTTAAAAACCCAGTGTTCTTGGTGCTTTCCAGAGTTATCTGAATTCCTTCAAAAGCCCACTCAAAGTTAAAGAAGAAAAACAATGTTATTCTAATGGAACAAAGCATTACTTTTTTATTTTATTTCAAGATTTGAAACACAGTTACAAAAGAAGAGCTAGAAAAACAGAAAGATTCAAGTTTATCTTGTTAATTTTTTGCTTTTTTGTCACCTGGGATTTTTTTCTGTGGTGTTCCTCCTCCAGAGAGGTGCTTCAAAGCAGCTCTCAAACCACCCCATTGTTTCTCTTCTACTGTAATGAACCACATTTTATTCTGCAGCCTTGCTTTAGCAGCTTGAGAAATATGCAAGGCAGTGATTTTTCTACCTAAGCCCATCATTTCATTTAGGAAGTCACAGAAATTGCAGCTAGCAGCTCACATTATTAACATCCTAACTGTATGCTCTAGAGATCATTTCTGTGTACAAACAATTTCAGTCCAGTTTCAGCTACTGCAATTTCCCTGATAACAACTTGCTATGTTTACATCCATCTGAAACATTAAAACTCACTGGGGAACAGTGTGGGTTCTTGATTATTTATCTGTTTGATCAATCTGAACAACCTACTCAGGATATTTTCGAAAGTCTGACTTCTAGGCAGCTAGAACACTGGGGGGTTTGGTATTACTTGTCCTTTTTTCCTCAGCTGCCTAATCTCCCTTCCTGCTCCTTTAGTGAAGATGTTAATTCAGAGCAGAGCTGGCAGCGGTCCCCCTGCCACCCCAGGGGGTTCCTCCTAGCAGTATGCAGGCAGTCATTAGTCTCTGACTATAGTCTATCAGGCAGTCCAAGCCACTGGTCCCTCGTTCAAGCCAAACAGGGATGTCACATCATGCCAAGTCATGCCATAAAATAGCAATCGAAATAGCTTACGTTTTAAATCCCTAAAGAGCAGCAACCCCATCAGGCTGGTGGATTTGAAAACAGACACTAAAGTGTAAGGAATGGCTCTGGGGGCTCTGGCTTGCACAGGAGTGAAATGGTTTAACACCAAACAACAGAAGAACAAAAGAAGAGTTTGAGCCAGGTTCAGCCTAAGCCATTTTACGCCCCCAACTGATCTGCCTAATTGAGGATCTTTTCTAAGTAGGAGGTTAATATATCACCTTAGTTATCAGGAGGTGAGACAGCTACAGACAAGGGGCATCTGGATCCTATGGCAGGATGAGCCACTTTCTAAGAACACACCTCTGTTTTCAGTGACTATAGGGATCCTTGGGCATTTTGTGACATGCAGCATGCATGGGTGCCAATTAGAGTACTTTAGGCATTCTAATATTTTTGAAAAATAGCTTGCATTTAGCATGAGGACATGGCCATAACCTTCAATGTGCTACTGTTATGGGTAGAGTCTCATGGAAAGACATATCCTTTACAAAAGGAACACATGACATTAAGAGGAACAACAGCAAAAAAAATTCTCCAATAAAATAGCATTTTTCCCCTCAAAATGAATTTTTCCAAAGTCTATAGGGTTTCAAAAGCTAACTGGGTACTTTTGAAAAGGGATTTTCTGGTAGCAAACCGTTTCTCTAAAAATGTGGACATAGCTCTCCCAGGGATCAGGATGATTCAGTGCTGTTGGAAATATTTAGTAGTTATCTGTAGTGAGATGGCAATATTTTGGTTATTTAGACTTCTGACGAGTATGGATCATTACAAATAGCTCATTATGGAGCATATAAAATGAGGTGGTAACTGGATAAGTTGACAACAAATTATTTTCACTATACATAAGTGCATGACAGTCTATATTGGAAAATGATAAATTACATCATTCATGCGCCCTGAATTCACTGAGTCTCTCAAGGGGGGGCGAAAATCTAGGTTAAATAATGGGCAACTAAACAGAGACATATGTTCAATGTGCACCACAGATCAGAAAGGCAACGAGACACTGGAAATCCTGCAACAATAGCTTTTCTCAAGCAGGAGCTGCCAGTTGAAACTGAGAAATGCAGACACTTCTTTTTCCCTGATGAATCCTCTAAAGGATCCATCTCTTTCCACTCCACTGAGGCACGAAGTTGGTAGCACCACACAGCGCTGGAGGAAGCGTTGCTTTGATTTTCGTGCTACCATGCACAGTAGTTCAACCCTGTTCCACACACCCCATGCTGTCACTCCAGCCATTCATCTGAGGCTGCTCTGCAAACTTCCAGGTACTCATGGGTGAGAAAGCAGGTGTCTGATCACCTCTGATGAAACCATCCATATCACTTGTGCATTTGTGAGGAAAGGATGTGGAGCTGACCCTTGGAGAAAGGTTTTTTGCTGCCTGTGGAGGCAGTACTGCAGGATGATGCTGGAGGCAGATGCCATCCAGATTGTTGGGGAAGCAATGGGAGAGGTGGTTCCTCCAGAAACAACCCAAGCTAATGGAACACCTCCCGATTTTTTATCTCTATGCCTTCTTGCCGGGTGCACCTCTGGGTTATCCATCCAGATGGAGGGTGGGCTCCAGAAGGGAGAGGCATGGGCAAAGGTGGCTAGCTGGGCAGTGGGTGGACGGGGTCAAGCCGGCCCTGAGATGCATGCGTGGCTCTGGCCCGGCATTTCGTCTGAGCAGGAGGGGGGCTGGCGGCAGCAGGCAAGCCAAGTCAGAGCATAGCCAAGCGAGAATGTTCTGGCAGCCCTTCCTGGCAGCCTAAGCAAAGTTATTTATCACTTTGTGCATTTTCCTTCTCATCTGTGTACAGCCGGCTCCAATGGCTCAGCTTGCATTTTGCCTTCCAGAGCCAAGCCAGTCCCTTGGCTCTGCTCGGTCTTGGCTGTCCATTCACGCCTTCTGTCTCCTCCAGCTCTGCCTGGAGCAGTGCAGGATCACAAAATAGGAGTAGGTGTCTATAGCCAGGGAAGAGATCGAAGCATCAACAACCTACATCAATGGCAAAGAGCACATCTCTCCCCTGGATGGGCTAATGCCGAGCTGCTGTTTACTGTGGCTGCAGAGTTGAGCACTGTTGTATCTGCTGCTCCCAGGCAGCCTCTGCTGGGGAGCTCCAGTGCCTGCCGGCAGCTATGAGGCATTTTCTTTCATTTATTTTAGGGATTGTGCCTTTGCGATGATTTTTTCCAAACTGGTGGATGTAACAACAGAGAATTTACAGCAAATTTTTCCAGTTCTATGGACTCTTTTCCATACTGCAGTTGTATTTTGCCAAAATGTCTAATAAGGGTGCCTAAATTGGGCTCGAAAATAATACCAGCTGCATTCAGATATTTATAAGGCTCACATTTGCTCTTGCTGAGGGCACACCACACTCTTCTAAACACTGAACATTGGAAAAGCAGATCAATACTTAATCTACTACACTTTGCATCATCAAATGTCTGGGCTATAGGTTTCAGGCAAATGTCTAGGTTTCAGGACTTTGCCTAAAGAGAGAACCCCTGAATTTAGCTATCATTCCTCTCCTCCTCCCTGAGCTGCCTATGCAGTTTTCTCTGGGGCTGCTAAATTTGGTGGCAAAGTAAACAGCAAGACTGCATTTGATCTTGCCAGGTTTCGGGCAGAGTACTTAAAGATTTACGTTTCCTTACTGGATGTCACACTCTAGAAATTGCTAGATAATACCCAGCTATGCAAGGCCAGATCTTGACTACCTTCTAGCCAGATTGGTTCCAACAGGGCAAAACCTCCTATTGTTCTGATCAGACAGTTTTTTTTTTAATAATTCTGATCAGACAATGGAAGGCTACAAAAAAAAACAAAGTGAGGCTGAAGGGGGCACCTGGTCTGCAGTGGCTTCCCAGAAGCACGTATGACAACAAAGTGTATTGAATAGCAGCTTCCCACCATGAGCCCCTAATTTTCACATCCTGAGAACTTTCCAAAACCGGGCTGCAATTTCTCAAATTTTGTCTCTGCCTGAAGGTAGAAGAGGAAGTTGAGTAAAATCCCTTCAGACCTTCTGAAATGAGGAGAGAATGAAAAATTGCATTTTCTTATTGTAATAAAAATTCTAACCATTTTTTTCTCTATAAAAGGCCACATCAAACTGCTTGGAATTTGAAACTTGGTGTGGGCATAGCTCTCATTACAGGCCAGATTCAAAGCAAGCTGAGGTCAATAACTGTGCCTCCTTTGATTTTGCTTGACTCCAAAGAAGACCCTACAGCTAGGTAAACAAATCATAGAGAAAATCGTTTGGAACAGTTGTGCCTATTTTCTACTTGGGAGTTGCCTGGGAACAAGCTCAGTTTGTTTGCAATGTGTCTATGGTTTAGATGTATTCACCAAAGCCCAGCTTTGCTCCATCCTCCTCAGTTTTTATTTTAGAACCTTGCTCCATGAATAATCTCCTCAAAGAAAATATCCACCAGCAGAAGAAAGGACATCTTTAGGTAAAGAATTTGTAACTAAATCATTTCTACACCTTTTTTTTTTTTATAGCTGGGTCACAAGCAGATGATTTGTCAGTACTATGCATCATTTGTACATATCTCAGTGTATCTGAGGTCCTGAAAGCTGTTAACATTTCAGTGTGCTGCCAGGTAGAGAGCTCCCACATGGGGAGTTGAAGGGTAGCACTGCTGACTTCCCCCCCAGCAAAGCCCTTGGTGGACCAAGGGCTGACTTGCACATCTCCCTGCAGCTCACACTTCTAGACCATCCTTTCTCTTGGTATTGGAGCTCAAAGGTCTTTCTTTGTTAAATTCTACTTCAGTTGGTTTAATTCTGTTTTCTTGCTGGAAGAGGATTCAGTAAAACAAACAAAACATCTTACCAATGTGAATATTCACAATTAATGACAAAACTCTAAAACAGGAAGGTCATTCCTTGGGGAGGGAGACTGATATTATTTTGAATGAAGGGAAGAGTGCAAAGATCTTGCAATATTTGCTGTAAATGGGTTGTTATGGTGAACATTCCTGTCAGCAAGTTCATTAGCTCAGAGATCTGCTAGTGAAGAGAGACCAAAAAAATATGTTTAAAAATTCAAGAGCAGATTAGTGGACAATATTTTGCAATCTTTGTTTAGCTCTGCTTCTCACTGAGAATTAGTAACTTTACTCCAGGCCAGATTCAAATAGTCTTACTCATGCAGAGCATCGCCATGTTTTATGAGTAACCCCAGTGATATTTAGGGCTATATTTTGGAATAAGATTGGAATCAGAGAAAGACAGTGGGAGGCATGGGCTGAATCACCTTGATTAATAAATGTAAGATTGTTAGTCTTATGTGTGTCTATATAAATAAACATAACGGGAATAAGGAGGATGCCTGGATTGACAGGCATGTGAGCGAATTTATAAACATCTTTTTGCAACATACAGCAGATTCCTCTTTTAACAGAAGAGAACAACACCCAAAAGTTACTTAATATCAGGAAAAGAGGAATTCGCACCTTCAGAAACAATAGAAGATCAGGCCATTTTGCGGGTTATACTCTCAACAGTTCTGGCTGTTGCCTGTGATGTTACATAAGATCTATGCTGCTCTTCATAGAAGTGATGGATGAAGTTTTCAGAGCTGCTCAAATGTCTTGAAAGCATGTGGTCCATTTTCCAAAATAATAGGGTCCTTGGGATTCTTAATCCCATTGAATTTCAGCACTTCTGGGAATGGTCTCATTACCTTCTAAATCAGTATGCATTTTCCAGTTTGCTATGCTTCCCATTTCATTTTATCTCTGGGCTTCAGCCAACACCATACATCAATAACAAGATCATCAAAGGGCAGGATTAAAAAAGAAAGCACAGTTGTGCCTGCCTGCTCTGTCAAAATGTCTCCAAGACTCATTGCAGAATCCTGACGTTACCAGTGAGCGAGGAAGGAACCAATCCAAAGCTTGCTGATGTAAAGGAAAGTCCACTCATTTCTATGGATTTCAGTGGGGCTTGGATCAGGCCCTGGAAGAATGAGGATGACATAAAAATAACATGACATCTGCCAGATTCACCAATATGCTCTGATGTTTTGCCCGGCTCAATGATGCAAAGCAGATGGAGAGTACTGACAATCCTGGCCCTCTTCAATCACTTACTCCATCTCTCGGATTAGTTTTCATCAGGCGTTTTATTCACGACATAAATACATTTATCTCATTAGTGCTTCTGCAACAGTATTTCAGAAGAAAAATCACCACTTTTTAGCTTTATCAGAGAAAAATTTTCTGTATTTTATCATTTGGGGACTACCAATTTTCAACAAGGTTTCTAAGAAGCCTATGATTGAGCCTCTAAGTTTTGCTGTACTTATGCAGGACTTGTAACTAGTTAACTGCCTTTTTCTTCCATACTACTTTGGCCCAAGGAGAATGCACAGTTGTGCTATTTGATGGTTGCACCCTCAAATAAGGCATTAGGACAATTATTCTGCAAAATACAAAGCTTACCTTTAAGTTCAAGCACATGCTTAAATCACATCAAAACTATCACAAATAAATATGTGTATAGTTTGCTGAATCAGTGCCAGAAGATACATTTAAAAGAAACTAGCCCACTTTGAAAATTACCCCACTCTGCCCCTACCCTCTCCTGCCTATTGCTACACAAAAAGGAAATCCATTGGAAAATACTTACACATGAGAAGTTTGTGTGTCAGAAAAAAAAGAAAAGGCTTTGTCTATGGGTGACTATGTCTAACATTATATGCCAGGAACAAACAAGAAAGATGTAACACAGACTGGGCTTTTAGTATGCATGGTTACAATAAATATAGGTATTGACAGACATTAAAAGTTGCTGAATGACTGGGAAGTTGAGTAAATTGGGTGATGTCCCTCAAAATGAAATAATCTATATTTGGCTGGTAATTCATTTCTTCCAAGATGTTTTTTTGCTTGACTCTGCATATATTCCTCATTGCAGAAATAACTTGGGAGATTGCAATCTGGCTCCAGCCTCAAGCCAACTGACCCAGGAGTGAGCACTAGTGCTGAAACGTAAGATACGAATTTCCATATTCCCAACCAGACACATCTCTACGAAAGTGTCCCAAATTATTTGGATAACAGCTACATTGCTCAGAGCTTGCTCCCTGGCATAAGGACTTAACTGCATTCACACCACATAGGGGCCAAATTGGCCCTGAACACTTTTACACCCACATTTCACAGGCATTTCCAGAGCATGTCCTGCTTCTCAGAGCTGAGTGTGGCTTGGTGTATCTCCACCCTGCAGCAACAATCTCTGGCCAGCTATAGCACACCCATGGGTTTTGGCCTGCAGTGGCATGTGTATGACCATGCTTGAACACACAGAGGGATAACAGGCAACATACAAATGCATGAGATCAGGCACAACACTCATGCACAAGCATGGGTTACTTAATTTTAGAGATATCTTTACAATGATCCATCACATTTTAAAGGTGAAAACCAGCATGTGTGCAGAAGGATGAGTAAGGCACTCAGACAAACATGCCACACACACTTTGGCCAAATGACTTACAGTGAAACCCTACTCCTGGCTGCAGCAAAGATCCTGCTAACTTACAAAGGAAAAAATTAACCCTGTGTACCCAAATTCGCCCACTGAAAAGAAAGGATTGCTTGTCATATCTCCCTTGTCATCTTTCTGGACTGTCAATTATTCAAGTCAGGAACTGTCTCTCTATGAGCACAGCCCTAGCACAGCCAAGTCCTAGCCATGGGTGAAGTGTTACACATCACAACTTTTCTTCCTTTGGACTGAACTGCAACTTTGCCATGTCTAATTTTGTGTTACTGCTCCTAATATTATAACGCTTGGCCATACTTCCTCTCCCCTCCATTCTGTTTATTTGTAGAAAGGAAGAAATGCCACAGAAAAATGGTTTTGTGCTGTTACATAAAGGCTAAGCCAGAATCAAGATATTACTGGAACAAATAGTTAGACAGAGCTGAGATGTTTATTTTCCTGTTGGGGCATAGTGATGATGAGATCATGTCCTATCACAGTCCATTTTAATTCCACTGCACCAGTACCACACCTAGACCCAATCGCTCAGTAGCAGTCCAGTTCCCCAGTCTTTTGGGCAGATTTCAAAGTCCTAATTTTGATATTTCATACCAGATCCACTGTGGGTGAAAAAAATCATTGAAATACAATGAAGCTGCCCTAAATAGACCACCAGAGAGTCACTTTACTACATGAACAGCAGCCCATTGGCAAGGGACCAGGATGTAGTACCTCCATATAAGCTAACAGCACGGTTATGACTCTAGGATCTCACCAATTCTAGGGGCATCCAGCCGGGAAAATTATTTCCCATCTTATCTCCTACAGAAATCTCTCTTTTGGCTTCTGTCCCCCATAACTGGTCCCACTCCTGGGCACTATGAAGAAATAAGAAAAGCTTCAGGAAAACACTTCCATGTGACTACTACACTGCAATCTCTGTTCAATTTGAAAGCAAGTCCTTGGCCCCATATGCCTCATTGACTCCTGCTTCACCCCCAGGCCCAGCCATATGTATCTATCTAGTTTATTTTTGGAGGCAGAATATATTTTACATGTTTTGAGTGACCTTGGGTGAAGCAGTCTTTCTCCAAGGTTTCCCCATCCAGACAGGACTATAAAACAATTGCCCGGTCTTCCACGACAACTCTACCCAGCATCAAGTAAAGCACAATCAAGAGATTATTCAAAAGGTCTCGTGAACAGTCACTGGAGTAGATTTCACAGGCAGCGATCTCATGACTGTAAAACATGTTTGATGGAGCATTTTACACTGCTTTAAATTTAGAATTCTTTGGGGAGTGTCTGAGGATTTCTCAAGAAACAAACACTACGCTCGTCCTCCATGCACATGCATGTACATACAAAAAGCTCCTTCATGGCATGGGGATGGGCATCCTGAGGCTCTGACCTCAGCTCACTCCTTGACTTTTATCAATCACACTAAATAATCAGTGCAGACTGAACAGCATTTGGAAAGTGGGTTGGGTTGGGTTTTTTCTTTCTCTTTTTTTTTTTCTCCTCCTCTCCATCTAGGGTATTCAAGGAAGAGAACCTGTAGCCCAGATATGGCTTGGGAAGCATCTAATGAGAGCTCTTAGCTCACTAAGATGAGGTGCTGTAGTGGTACCTTAATAGGAGGTTTGGAGATTTTCCTCCCCTAGGGTAGATTCTCTAAATATTTTGAGGTTGTCTCTTCGGAACTGAAAATGAAAAGGTAGCTTTGCTGCTTCAGAGATTCTTTGTGTCTTTTCCTCTCAGTAATCAAGTGAGGGCTAAAACCACCATGCAGGATAAAACCCCAAAGGGACAGTCCAAGATACAATAGCACTAACTGGCAAGAGTATCAGCACACCAGGATAGTGCCTTGGAAGACACAGCCTCTAAAATCCTGCTGCTGAGAGGAGCAAGCCCCACCACTTCCACTTTCACCTCTGGCTCCATGGAGTTACCAAACCCAAACCTCCGCACTCCTTACTGGAGAAACTAGCAGCCAAATGTCCCTTCTCTATCCCCATGACATTTTCACAGGAAAACCAAAATAAATTGGTTGAAGACAAGAGACGTTTGAGACTAATTTTCACAGCTCACCCTCACTTCATTCTTCCGCTGCACATCCATCCACAGCCACTTTGAAGTCTTCCTAAACCTCATCACTCAACTTCCTCGACTTTCCACACTCACGGCTTGGTACAACATTTCCCACACACTCTCCTTGCGCTCTGAAAACACACTTTGCTTGAAGTTCAATGCCCAAGCCTTGTCAATGGCAAGGAGACTAATCACATATCAGCATTCAATGCTTCATTAGCAGCTTTCCCAAACCAGGAATCCCCTTCACTGTGAGCAAAGTGCTCACAGTTTTAATCTGGTGACAGCTGCCTCAAATTATGTATTGCTGCATTAAAACTTACTGCAAGTTGATTTCTGTACTTAACTCAACTCACCACACTTTAACACACAAACTAACAACCAATACTTAAAATGTGCCCTCTCCATAAAACCACCACTATTACAGTCAGTGTGGGCAGCTGGAGTGTTGCTTGCTGCAGAGCAACACAGAACTCTAGCAATCCTACTTAGATCTTGTAGTTTATTATACAGTTAGAGATATGTGACTACTGCAGACAAAACAAAATCATAGCCAAAACTTCACTTAAAATCTACAAAAATATAAATCTTTATTATGCGTCAAAGAAGTTTGACTAATTCCATTGATTTTAAACACATTCTTTGTTACTTCCTCTCAGCTGGACGCAGATACACAGAGGGAAAAACCCTTCTGATATACTTACAGCTCACAGCCTGACCCAAGTTGTTCTTACATGATTTCCAATTTCTGTTCTGCATCAAAAACATGTATTATCCATGAGCCATTGGCAGGACAGAACCCAAGACTTCGAGCAATAAAAACCACAGGGTTTCGGGGTTTTTTTTGCTGTTGGAGTTAAAGGGCTTAAAACTGGGGTAAATCCTTACAGCTTCCTCTAGGTGCTAAAAATGAAAACCTTAACCACTAGTGATACTTTTGACTAGAGTGGAACCTGATGTATTTAATCAATAGATTCAGTCACTATATTACATCAGTCACTCCTATTAGCAAATGGACTTTGCACTCAGGTCACCAGGAATAGTCCAAAATTATGCACATGTATAAAACTGAGCCCTTAAACCACACACAGTTCCTGTGAGGTCACACTACTGTCTTCATTTTATAGGCAGGGAAAGACAAGTACACATCTGCAATTACAATTTCAGATATACTTCTCTGGACCAAGGTGAAAATTTTGCCCTTTCAAATGAGCTCGTTGCCACAAATCCCCAACAGAGTGGCCTTTTTGTTTGGTGTTTCTGATTTCTTTCCATCTTTGCATACTCTTGTGGCTTCACAAAAGTACCACCTTCACCCCCAGCACAGCACCCATTTTGGCAGCAGCTCTGCCTGCACCACCAGGTCACCAAGATCCCTGCTGCCAGCAGGGAGCTGATGAGCAGTCACCCAGCTGAGAACCTGCTCAGAGCTGGGGGCACCCAAGCCCATTTCTCGGATAGGTCTTTTCCCTTTCCCTCTCTTCCAATGGGACCTCTGTGCTTCAGCTGTATGGACCAGATAGTCCTTCAATTCTCCTACTTTTAACAGTGCCCATCTAGATAACAAACTCTTCTACTCTCTGCTTTTGTACAGCAGTGGATGAAATGGAACTTTTATGTCAGCTGGAGCCCCTTGGCACTATTATATAAAAGCAATGATAATAATAAGAGAGGTTTGCAAATTAGCAACCCTTGCTACAAACAGTGATACACCCAATTTAGCACAAATCATTGCAGGCTCTTGCCTGCTTAGTGGCTATTTTAATCACTGGTGACTAATGCCTGTGAGGGCTATTCCAGGGTTTGACGTGCCTTAAACACAAGAAAATAGGGAAATCTTGCAGAGAGAGGAGAGGAAGAGGGCAAGAGAAGGAATTGGCCAAAGCCAGAAGGTTCATCACCAAAAAGCGTTCAGCTCATACCATCCATTTTGCTGCCGTTGTTACTGCATTTGCTGGGGTCACTGACCGATTCCTCCTCTGAATAACAGCATCATTTCTCTTCTTTTGGTGGGAATCTAGGAAAAACAGTCATGCTCTGAAACACAAACAAAGGCTACCTGTCCCTTCCTTGGTTATGGAAATGGGGGTCAGCCTTTTTATTTTCAAAGGGGGCAGAGTTGGAATGCTCCTTGGCACACCACCAGAAAGGAAATATCTGCTTAAATATTTGACGGGAAGAGAAAAAAGAGAGGAGAGGAAATAATGCAAAGGGGGGTGGGGAGAGGGAACTTTTGTTTCATGTAGAGGAAAAGGGCTGCATGGCAAATAAAGCTGCAACTCACCTCTGCACTGGGCAGCCCCGAGCTTCACCTTCATGAAGTGAGCGCCTTTCTGTTAGACCACTACACTTATTTTTCTGCAACTGACCTTTCTAAGGACTAAAAAAGTTTTCCCAGTTGAGCAAAGCTGAACAAAGAGTCACTAAGCACCACAACCCTCAACTAGACATGTGTGTTTACCTAAGCCACACTGTAATAAAATAAAATAAAATAAAATTGCAGGGGACAAAAAAGGCATTCTTTGGCGCTAAAGGGTAAGACAATGTTTGGTAACACAAGTGACCAAAGTAGATTTGGCTAACAGCATCCAAGCAACATTATTTATCTGACAGCCATCAAAATCATAGAATGATTTGGATTACAAGGGGCCATAAAGATCATCTAGTTCCAAACCCTATACCGTGGACAGGGACATCTTCCACTAAAACAGGTTGCTGAAAGCCCCATCCAGCCTGTCCTTCAACACTTCCAGGCATGACGCATCCACAACTTCTCTTGGCAACCTGTTCCAGTTTCTCATTGCCCTCACAGTAAAGAATTTTTTCCTAATATCTGATTTAAATCTACCTCTTTTCAGTTCAAAACCTTTACCCCTCATAATGCTCCCTGATAAAAAGTTTCTCCCCATCTTTCCTGTAGACTTCCTTTAAGTATTTGGAAGATTGCTAGGTCTCCCCAGAGGCTTATCTTCCCTTCTCCAGACTAAATAACCCCAACTCTCTCAGCCTATCCTCAGAGGAAAGGTGCTCTGATCATCTTCATTGTCTCCTCTGGACTCGCTCCAACAGGCCTATGCCTTTCTTATGCTGGGGGTCCCAGAGCTGAACACAATTCTTCAGATGGGGTCTCATGAGACTGGAGTAGAGAGGGGATTAACCTCCCTCAACCTACTGGCCACACTTCTTTTAATGTAGCCCAGAATGCAGTCGGGTTTCTTGGCTGAATGCACACATTGCTGGTCATGTCCAGTTTTTCATCCACCAACACCCCCCAGTCCTTCTCTGCAGAGCTGCTCGCAATCCACTCATCACTCAGCCTGCATGCATGTTTGGGACTACCCTGACCCAGATGCAGGGTCTTTCACTTGGCCTTGTTGAACTTCATAAGGTTCACGTGGGCCCACCTCTCTGGTCTGCCAAGGTCCCTCTGGATGGCATCCCTTCCCTCTAAGGTATAGGTAGATGACAGCTTGGTGCCATCAAAGATGACAAGAATGGGAGACCATGTCTTCTGCTTTCTCTGGTGTACTCTGCCTGACCAACCAGCACCATGAAATCCCTTTACTCATGTCATGCCTGGGTAGAAAGCCACCCCTGAGTACTCATGACCATTTCCATCAGCACCTGCTAATTTCATGGCAGCCACGGAACTCCATGAACTCTCCAGGGCTAGGGGGTAGAGATACGACAAAGTAAAAAGACTGGCAGACAAATATTGCAAACAGTAGGACAAGAGTTAAAAAAATGCAGCATTCCATTTCTGTTCTTTGAGGGCTAATGTGCAGTTTAACTTTTAAACAGAAGATGTGGAGAGACTGGTACAAATCCTTCAGCTGGCTTCTCCCCTCTACTGCAGCATTGCAAACACGCATATACTTTGTGGCCACGCAAAATTCACTGAGGTCACTGTAGGTTTGGTTTTACTGTGTTAGAGGCTCCAAACAGGACTGATCATAAACAGCTGCTTCTGTTTTCAACTAAGAGGGGAATCTTTTTGGTTTATTGCTCTTGTGGCCACTGAGTACTAACACTGGAAAGCTAGTAATCCAAGTTGCTTTGGACCTATTTCTCAAAATATGTTGGGTGTTTTTTTTTTCAGTACATGTTTGTTTACCAATGTGGCTCCAGATTGCTGGCTAAGATTTGTAGACCCCTGGTGTAGCTACAGGAAATATTTCTAGAGTGTTCCTTTTCTGAGAAGTCTGCAGCTTAAATATCCAATCTCTTTTCATGAGGCTTCTGCACCAGCTAGTTGCACTAAAGTGGCTTCTTTCTCCTTTCCCTCCTCTCCACCTTTCTGTCCTCTTAAGCCATAATCTGGTGATAGTGAAGCTATCACCTCTGCAGATGCTGGTAGCAAGGAGAATGTTGTGTGGTGCATAGTGCAAGTCCCACTTTCATTCTTGCAGTTCTTGAGCTGTTTCACTTGGATCTTCTGTTTGTTACTCTTTGTATACTTTTTCTTCAAACACTAGATATGACAGGCTGCCTGCCTGTACTTGTACTTCACAGATCAGACAGTAACCTCTTAACTGACAAGAGGAGGAACTGGAAGTTCTAGTGGTGGCCACAGTTGGCAAAGTTCACACATTCACTGATAAGCTCTCCAGGAAAATGCACCCTACAGCTTGTTCTGGCCTGCAACTTGCTAGGTACTCCTGAGTACAGAGTCTTCTATGGTCACTCCATCCTTGGCCAGATTTTCAGGAAAACTCAGTGCACTGAGATGCAACATTTGTGGTTTCATTAAAGGATCCTTTGGAAACCCGGCCTGTATTTGGTTGCAAAGAGGGATTCTCTTGGATATCTGGTCTTAACAATTATGAAGAACTCTGGAAAAATTACTTTTGCTTGTTTTGACACAAAGTGTAACTTTTGCAGGTGCTGCAGACTCCAATGTCACAGTTTCATTGAGGCCTGTCCTCTGCAAGGTGATGACAGAAACTCAAAATATCCTTTTTTTTTTTTTTGTCATCCAGAGATGCAGGAGTTCCATGCACAAAACTGTATCTAAACCAAAAGGGTTCCAGTCCTAACTCAGCTGAACTTTCAAAGCTGCTTGGAAACCTAATTCACATTAAACTTTATGGGAACTGGACATCCAAATTCCCTAGGTGGCTTTGCAAAACACAGCTGTAACTAATTGCTGTGTAGAAAGGTTTGGGGAAAAGATTTTGATCTAGAAAAGGAGGGAGATATTTCAACGCCAAAAAAACTTTTGCAATAGATTCTCACATGGTATCCACACTGCTGATTCTGGCCTATCTCGTCAATGAAGTAAATGGAGCCATTTTATAATAGCTAATCCTCTCTCTGTAACTCTTCCTGCACCTGCAAAGGTTATAAACTAAGTGGGAGAAAGAATTTCTTTTGCTGAGTTTCTAGTAATCCCTGCCACTGCAAACTATGGGGCTGAAAGGTTGAATAAATCAAAACGACTGATGAACAATTCACGCCCAACTCATTCCTATTGAAGAAATTGTCACATTCCATCAGTGAGGCTGGTAAAATCTGTGACCATCTCAACCCTTATCAAGCCTTAATTTCTTCTTCCTGTTTTGGCAATAATTTAACGTTAAAGGTCACAGAGTGAAATGCTCAGAGTCAGGAAGCTGAGGAGTTCTGATTTGATAACAACATTATTTAGCCCCACGAAGCCCCACTTGGTATTTTCTGCTCCTTTGTTCCTTTTCAAGACCATGATCCATCTTCCACTGAAGACAATGGGAGCATTTCCACTGAATTTAATGAGACTTGGATCGGGCCTAAATGTCAGTATTACTCTATTAATATTTATGCTGTTGGAAGTATGTCAGAAAATATACAGGATGTGCAGAGTGGCTGAGTGATGAGAATCATAAATTTTCCTGACAGTCACTTCTTCACAAATCCTTAACATTTCTAATCTTACCATAGCAGTAATAAAATAGCAGGATTCTAACCTTCTCCTCTTACTGTACAAACCTTTCTCCACTGTAATCTGTATGAGTTGGCTCCAGAGTTGTAAAATCATCTGCACTGAAATTCCCTATCTAGCTCATGTCTAGTCTGT
The DNA here is from genome assembly GCF_003984885.1 of Neopelma chrysocephalum. Taxonomy (NCBI): domain Eukaryota; kingdom Metazoa; phylum Chordata; class Aves; order Passeriformes; family Pipridae; genus Neopelma; species Neopelma chrysocephalum. The sequence continues at coordinate 8,659,706 of NW_020897693.1, forward strand.
CTTTCTCTCTCACACACATATATAAGAAATTGAAACTGTTATTTTAGAAGTTGCACATTAAGTGGTCAAAATTAAAAGGTTCTCAAAACCGACAAGCTGTATGATTTACTGTGTTTAAAGATCCTTAGCTTAGCAGTCTTCACAGCCTTCAAAGCGGAGGAACTAAGGAACCAAACCTGTTACTGCAAGGCTCCCACAAACATGACAAGTGGCAACTGCCCTGAGAAGGTTTCTCCAGGCTGTTCTCTTTGGTGTTTCCTCCTAACGTGAGGAAAGGGCCAAGTAGTGTGGCAACAAGCGGAGCCTGCTGGCTTGCCACGGGAATGCCTGTCACCTCAGGGTGTGTGGCAACCACAGTGGTCAGACCCTCTTTGTGCAGCTGCTCCAACCTCCCTGCTGCTGGAGAAGTGATGGGCAGAACAGTCCCAGTGGTCAGAAATTTTTGTTTCCCTTGAATAAGTCTCCAGACGGTCGGATTCCTCCCTGCCTCACCGCCCCTTCCCAGTGAGCAGTGCTTGCCTGAGTGGGTGGAGGAATGCGGGCAAGCTCGCAGCATAATAGTCAACTGACCACCAGAGCTGTAGAGTAAGGTCACTGGGGAAAAACAGTCATTGAAGAATGTGGTTAAGCTATGCCCAAGCTATGCGGGAGGAGGCTTTGTCTCCTTTGGCATGCTGAGCCTGACCAGGGCCACAGACAGGATGGCAAGGGTCTGGGAGGCACTGAGAAACAGGCAGCAGCTGCCTCAAAGAGATGACCTGAAAGGGGTGACTGCCGGATATGTTTGCAGGACATCACCTTCTAACTCTGCTTAGTTACCTGCAAGTTGGTCTAGACTGAAATGTAGTATGACAGAACATGAAAATTACATACAAATTAGGTAGGTAGAACATAAAAAGGTTAATATAAGGGAATTCTGTGGTACTGTTAAAGATACACTGCTTCCAGTATCCAGATTAACTCATTGCAGACTAAGAAATACACTCCAAGTTAAGAGGCTAAATCACAGCATGGTTTAGGTGGAAAAGGACCTTTTGAGGTCATCTTGCCCAATTCGCCCTGCTCAAGCAGAGTCACCTAGAGCAGGTGGCCCAGGACAATACAGTGAACTTCAAGAGAGACCTGTTCAAAGTGCCCAGCTTCTTTTGTATCTGAGTGGTGAACTGTTCCTAGGCAGAGCTTCCTCTGTTCCTGTGAAGCCAAAAGTCCAACTTCTCAGCTTGAGCCTATCAGTCCAAAACCCCAAATCTGAAGGATACATTATTCATTGAGGGACATTTTTGTCAGTGCAAACATGACAGTCCTGGCCATTTCTCATGTTGCTAAACAGCAGTGTTTGCAAAAAGAGAATCTAAGCATTGAGGTTGGGATATTCATCAAAGCATAAAAGATTTCAGACACCGAAAGTCCTGAGATGCTGGGCATCTCGCATCAGTATGATCCCTTTGAAATTCTCACAGAACCAGCTTTTGCAAGATAACTTTTAATTTCTGAAAATATAACAGAGCAATCAGTTCCACAGTGCCTTCAGATGGGTGTTTTATCACTCTTGTGATGGGTGAAAGGGCAGGAAGCAGAGAGACAGGATGGAATTTTGAGCATGACCCAAGTCCTGCGCCAGGACACAGGGGAGGGACACTTTCCGAAAAAAGAGAAGCTTTGCCATGGGGGAAGTGGACTGCCTTGCCTCCATATCCTGTGGATCCAAACTTCCCCCTGAGCGTGACATGTCTTATGAAAATATGCATGCAGACTTCTCCAAACTGCTTCCCGCTCCACTCTGGCAGAAAGGCCAGTTCTTGACAGCCTGAGATTTTAGCAAAAAACAGCCCTGCCACTCAGACCGTGTTAGTGCAGTGGAAATGAGGGAAGAATCATGCCTAATATTACATTTTGGCTGAAGATTTCCTGTGGAAAACTTTGACAGGAAGAAAATAAAGTGTTTGATGAGATGAGATGTGTCACCAAAAGTATCAGCTCTCCTGACTGCTTGAAACTGAAGATTCAAATAATGGCAAAAAACCCCACTATGGTTCATATCATCAGGGCATGAGGTTTTTTCATCTTTCCTCTGCAAAGCCAGCATTTCCTTCAGGAGAAGTATCCCAGACCTGTCCTCCTCACTGTATATCTCTTAAAAGATACTGGTGCTTCACAGAAGCAGTTTTTGGTCTTTTTCCTCTTTTTTTATTTCCCATGGAAAATCGTAGTTTTATTTATCTCACTTTGGAGCATCTTACAATGGCTTGACTCAGAAAGCATTAAAAGCCCTTTAGCAGTCTTGGCTAAAACTAATTCAAATTTTGACAAGTGCTTATGTGACTGGGGTTAGTATTTCAGGTCCTACAACAGTTAATTGCTTATGAAAATTATCGTTCTCCTTGAAGTGTTTGATTTAACTAAAACCGATTTTTTCAGCAAAAATAGTTTGGAATTGTCCACTGTAGCACTGAAGGCCAGGCAAATAAGTAATTTATTTCTTAGCTGCTTTGGAGCCCTCTCTCTCTAACCATTTACTATTTTCATTCAATGAACCCCCATGAAGTCCTTATCAAGCCTGAAATTACAGCAAAACTTTAAATTTGAGGAATTTTTGTCCAGTTTTCAAACTTATGTTGAGATAAATTCAACATTTACAATCACTCTGGGACACCAGTAGTTCTTTCAGGCACTTTTTTTGTTAGAAAACATAACATGCTAGGAATTTAAACAAAGGTGATGTATCAGCAAATGACTCTCAGACAGTCTGATCTCATCTCCCAGCCACGCAACATTTGGGAACAGGAATGAAGTTTGCTGCCCTTTAGCAACAGACCAACAAAGCAGACAATAGTTAAAATACCCATACAATTTAGAACACAAATGTATCTTCTCAAACCTGGCACCTCCCTTCCTTTCCCACCCCTCAGAAGATAGAAATGGACTATTTGTCATCTTATAAAAGTTCTCTGGAGCAAGAGGAGGGATGTAGGCAACCATTTTTGGTTTAGGCATGGAGGCAAATGGCACCTCATTTTTCAAGCATTAACTCAATGAGAGCATCACTAGCATCATCATAAGCTCAGTTACAATCTGGACAAGACTTTGGGGAGTTCTTACAAGGGCAGCTAGAACCACGTGGCCCCAAGGACCCTTGATTAGGGGGAGAAAGCAAACTCAAAGCCCTCAAGCCAGGATGCAAACCTGGAGTGTGAGTTGGTGACCCAGTTTCCCTCCTCAGCCTGCATCTGGTGTTTTAAACCCTTCAGACCAGGGATTGTCTCTTATTGTGTATGAGATGGAAAGCACCCAAGAACAAAGGGAACCTGATCTCTGGGCATCTCAGATCTATTGTAATACCAGTCAAAAAAATTTGTTTTCTTGCTTTTTCTGAGATTCTGCTTCCATTCAGGACATGAACTGGGATGAGTAGAGGTTTAGGGAAATAAACAAGAGAAAAAGCAGAAGATCTAATGAAAGTTGGTATCCTTGGTATGCTTGCTGAGCCCAGGAAGCATTTCCCATGGCTGAGTTTTTTCCTAACATCATCTCCCTGTGTAATTTTTTGTGTCTGAGTAATTTCTGAGATTTACGCCCATTAGTGGGACAGGTCTCCTCACCAGCTCTAAATTTTACTATATCTGTAGAAACCAGATTATTTTTGACATCTCTACTCTCTTCACAAATTAGATTGAAACCGGCTTAAGAGTCCTAAGGAAGGAAATGGAGGGACAAGCAGGGGCACAAGTTCATATACAATATACATTTGCATAAATTTTATTTCCTTAGAAAATTGGCTAGAAAAAGCATGCAAAATACTTTCTCAGGTCTTGGGTGCTGGAATTAGATCTGCCCTGCTTTGCCTACATCTACCAGCCAAGGCAAACAGGGTTATGAACATGCCCATTAATGCACACTGCACTAAGTTGTGCCTGTTTATCTCCTTCAGAAAGGGGATCAGACCACAGAAAACTGACTCAGATGTAGAAAATAAAGAGTGGCCTTACTGAGCCAGACTGAAAGTTCATCTAACTGGGTATCTTGTCTTTAGCAGTGGCTAAAACAGACATATAAGGAGGAATAAAATTCAGCAGACATATTTAATACTTTCCTCCAGTGTTCTTTTCATTTCCAACAATTTTTACTCAGCAACTTCTTAAGAATGACATCACTACACATTTAGCAATCTCTACAGATTTCTCTTCAATGAACTTATGTTAATTCGCAGTTCAGAGAAGTTTGCTGGGATATGAAGTTTTGCTGTGTTTCCTGAAGACATGGGCCAGTTTTGAAACACAGCTTTTCAGCTTGCTCACTTCTGAAGCCTTGGCAAAGAGGCAGCGGCTACCATGCAACATCCCAAAACATTCCTCCTCTCCTGCAACACACCAGGGGAGAGCACAGTGCAAAGCAGCTTTAATAACCCTAAAGCTGGACTGGGCTAGAAAACATTAAACCCACACAGCTTTCAGATACTAGAAAATTTATGAAGATAAGAAGAGGTGCTGTCCTTTTGCATTTAAACTCTCTCCCCAGATTAGACAAACTAAAGCAGTTAAAGGATTCTCATCCCAGTGTAGGCTGCACCTACAAAGGGTTTTCCTGGCACAACCAAGCTTGTCAAGACTGTGACTCCCCGCTGTACTTGAGCTCACGTAACCAAGCGCATAAACCTCTGGAGTGGAGACCTGGCTGTGATTCAGCCCAAAGCAGACATAAGCTCTGAGCACCTACGTTTGCTTTGTGCTTGTTTTCCACAAGCCTCTCCCCAGACAGGGCTCTGACCCAATTCTCACTGAAGTCCACAAAGGCAGCCGACCGGCTTTAGGAGCTGGATGGCACCCAGCGCCTGGCTGAGTGAAATGCTATCCAGTGCCCCACAGCTCCAGGCCTCCTGCCCCTGCAGCTCAAAGCCACCATGACTTCTGCATTCCCCCCCCAGCTTAGCGGGATGACCAGTGCCAGCCCTGGCACAAACAAAGCTGCTCAAATCCGATGTCACCATCCATGCAGGGCATGATTGTCACCATCCTCTGGCACCCTGACCTCTCCCTGCCAGTCAGCCACAAGAGCATGCCACATCTTGTGTCCACATTTTCTTTCCTAAGAAAGCCCCGAAGGGCTTCTTTGGCACATTTCACACTGCTAGTGAACAGCTCCCTTTGGCTTCCATGTTTACATCCTTGTGGTTGTTAATTTGAGAGAAGCCTTTTATTTTAGACACACACACACCCTAACTCCCTCTGCAGGGGGGGGAAAATGTGACCTTTAAGATTGTTTATACCAATCAACAAGAAGCCCTCACGCTGCCGAATTCCAAGAAACACGAGACCGTCTTGGAGTTTGGAAGAGGGAGGGGAGCATGGGCGAGGAGAGGGAGCAATCAAGGTCAGGAGTTCACAGACAGGATAAAGCAGAAGGCAAGACAAGCAGGCAGAGTGGCAGGGCATGCCCTCTCCATTCAGAGAGGCAAGGCAAGCGCTGGCAGCTCCATCAACGACGTGTGGCAGACCAGCATCGCAGGGCATGGAGCCGATGTCCCAAGGCGATGGGAGGAATAAGCTGGTTGTGGTGGCCTTGCAAAATGAGGGTGGCCATTTCATCCTCAGAAATCCCTCACGGGTCTTCTCCCAGCCTTGCAGCATTTCACTGACGACCAAGAAAGATCCAGGATGAGGAGAAATTATTGCAGTCCAGTTTTGCACTCTGGTGCCCGCTGTGATGAATAAAGTGTTTTTGACAAGACAAGGAGAAAGATGAAAATATTTTCCCACTGCTGAACACAAAAGTAAATAAATAAGTAAACAGACAAGCATTCAAATCCAGGAATTTCCTTTCATTGCCAGCATCAGCTTTCAAGGGAGTAGCACCACAAATTTTTTCCTAGCATTGTACTGAGCCAAATGAGCAAAGGTTGTGGTTTCAGGGATCCAAACTTCAAGTGTCCTAAGAGGCAGAGGAAGCACTGGCAGCTCAGGGCTGGCATGAAACCCATGGGTGTCTTGTGCACAAAATGTCAGTACCAACAGATAGGAGGACTTGCTTCAACTTCAAAGGCAGTAACACCACCATCTTAGTAGGTTCAAGACTGAGTCATTGAGGGGAAGAAGAAAAAGGGCAAAGCATCAATAAAAACCATGGGAGAACAAATGTGGTGGGATAAACTGAGATGCTGTGATACAGCACACCACTTTTGGGCATCTGGCCCAGTTCAAGGCAGGGGTTTTCGGGACAGAGGTACATTTCTCCCTCTGAGTCCTCTCCCTAAACAACACATCACAGTGGATGACAAATTCAGCCCCAAGGTATCTGGCACAGAGTCAGCATTTTGACAATTTCAGTTACTTTTTTGTGGTCAAAGCTCTCTATAATTCTATACAGTTACAATTATAGGGGTGCGTCTTGTTCTCATTTACATGCATCTTCTCCATTGGGTTACACAATATAATCAGAAGTGGTATTTGGCCTATACATAGCTTTTATTTTTTACGTTGTCTGCTCAGATACATTATTTATGACACATTGGTTTCTTAACTAATAAGCCTCAGAAAATATTTTTAATGAAAGACTGTGATTTTTAAACAATCATGTTGCTGCTTCTCTATTAGCACTCAAGGATTAAATAAGACTGTGAGTAGTTGTTAGCTAACAATTGGTTACTGAAACACATGAGGTTTTTGTCTTCCCATTACTGAGGCTAAAGAAACAATGCTTCTACAACCACATTGATATCGCCCATCTGAGTCCTCATTTCAAGGCACATGCTGAATTTGAAACCACCACGTAGATTTCTCTCCCATACCTTCAGCAGCATTGAATATGCTGTGAAGGAGAAGAGCAGATGGATATCACAGCTGGCCGTGCAGACATCAAAAGTAATTCTCTTTTTAAAGACAGTTAGTTGTTCTTGGGCTTTTTCTCTTTTTTTTTTTTTCTTTCCTTTCTGTTTTTTTAAGCAGTGCTACCACAGTTTTTCTGTTGGGTAACATGGGACTTTGACAGCATCTGGGATTTGTGTGCTAGGACAATCACCCTGTGCAAGCCCTGCACAGCTGCACTGCTGGTGGAGTGACAAATATACTCACTTTCCTTGTTTGAACAAACTACCAGAAGTCTGCTTATGAATATGAGCCTGTAGTAACGTTTGGAGGCTAAGGCCAGTCATGTCATCTCTGATACTTATATCCACTCATCTGCCAACATGCAAAGATACTTGTCTCATCAGTGAAAGAGATTTGCAGGAGAGAGAGAGCCAGCCTACAGAGCCACTAGTTACTTGTTCTTCCCTGGGTCCTGTTTTCAATATAAGTGCTCGGTTTAGGTTATTGTTCCTCCTTTTTCCTCTTCATTCATTCTGGCATTCCGTCTTGCCATGCAATTGGAGCTATTCAACTCCAAGATACAAAGGATTCATGAAAAAGCTTAAAGACCAAACGGGTTTGCTCATCGACACAGACTGTGTCTTATTTTATATGATTTAGGGAATAGTAGTTCCTCTGAGAAATTATTCTCAATTCAGATCCTCAGGAAACGTGCCCTGATGGGATATAAATGAGAGAAATGAAATGCAGATGATTCCTTTATGGCTTCACCTCCAAAGAGGCCCATGCCACATGATTATCTTTGGTCAGCTACCTTCTGGTTGCTTCCAACTCAAGCACTGCTCCTACCTGCTCAGGTTTGCAAGCATCACCCATGTTTCCTGTGACTACTGCACTACCAAGGTAGACAGCAAAGGAAATCTGGCATTTCCTTCTGGTTTTCAAGTTCTGATTTTCAAAAACCTTTGAAAGTCACAGTACACCAGTTCCAAGAGTCAGCTCATCCTTACAAGTGAAAATGCAGATTCAGCCTGCCTAAATATTGCCAAACTCCATGTACACAGAGTTTCCCATTTGCTGGCAACAGCTCTTCGGAAGTGCCTGTGAAGTAAGAAATACCAGGCACAGAGATTTAGCTGGAAACCAGCAGCAATCTCGTGAACTGTCACTTCTGCTTCTCTTGCTATTTTGACTTCTCCCATAGCATTGGAAAATCAAAAGGAAACAACGTAAAGGAAAGAACACTCAAAAAGAAACACAGACATTGACACAGCAAAAATCATGTTCCTCCTTCTTCCCCAAGACACTGAGATACCAAACCCAGAAGCATACTCTTGCTATTCTGATAGAAACATTTAATGGAACATTTTTCTCCATTCCATGATACTTGTCCATCTTATCATGAGACAGCATGTACCCCCATCAAAGGAAAAATTGTGACAGAAAGGTCAAACACTATCTTCTCTTTCACTTGTTACCCCATCCTAGTGACCCCTCTGATTCAGTCATTGGGAGGAAACACCAGAAAACCTCTGTTGTTGAATGGACCTTTTTGTTGTAAAAACAAGGATGTCCTGCTCACACTCCCTCCTCTATTCAAAAATTACAATCTTAAAGAGGACTTCTTGAAAGAATTGTATTTAAACAGAATATAAGCACAGATTTAAAAAAAAATAAGAAAAAAATAAGCATAATAATAAAATTGTCTCCAAAACGGAGTTTAAAATCCCAAAAGCAGGACCAGACAAGGGAGTCCATGGACTCCAGTGAGGAGTTCACCCTGCTGTTGAGACTGAAAGCACTTCACACAATGTAAAGATGGATAGTCGAGTCAAACTAATGTAAAGGCAGATAGATCAGTAGTCTGGTCACGGCCAAAATACGGTTCAACCTCTGGAAACCCAAAACTACAAAGGACTAAAGCAAAAAATCTAATGATAAATCAAAGATACCTGATACCTCCCAAGCTCCCAATCTTTACAATCAGCGAAGGGGCTCAGAGCTGTACGTTCTTTGTAGCTATATTCTTAAATATCCAGTTTAGGTAAAAGAGTTTATTATTCCCAGGCTATGATAAATATCCTAGCTGCAACCACAGCTGTAAAGACAGGATTATTTTGAGCATCCATCACCCACCTGACTTGAGCCTTGTGTCTCATCACCTAAGTAGGGGGTGCAAATCTCATTATAACCACCAGAGTGAGTCATGTGTTACAACTTCTGTGTGTGTCCATTACATTCAAGAATAACCTCACAGCTCCTCCAGAGGGAATGGCAGAGATGGATGGACATCTCTCTTTGATCTGGGGAGTTCTTCCTCTACCTCCAGTTTGTCTCCAATTGCCTCCAAGGTCATACCATCAGGACAGAAACGGCATCCCCTCCCACCCTTGCATATGAATCTCATCTCCTATCCTCAAAAACCACAGGCTACACATGTTTGCTGTTACTTCCAGATGTGTCCACAACTTGAAAAGCAGTGATTTCAGAGGAAACAAAACCTTCAGAGTTAGCAGAGCTGAGTGTTCTCCCTTATCTTCAGTGTCTGCCCAGGTTGTCTACACCAAACAGTTCTGGGGGACTCAGTAACTCACCATGGAAGTGTCAGCACATGGACATATTAGAGACACAATGCAACCTAAAGTCTCTGTTTCAGCTCACTGTCTCAGAATTCACTCCTAGAGATCCTTGGCTAAAACCCTGCTAATAGATATCTAACAAGAAATTATTTTGCTGTCCTTCCCCATGCTGGAATGAAACAGATGTCTGCAGAACAATAGAAGTGATGGCACTGACTAGGACCTGATTGCCTCGACAGATCCAGTAGCACGTACAACACTAATATATCTTAGTCCTAATGTCCTCACTCATGAAACCCTGGCAAAAGGCTTTGTCCTGCAGACATCTCCAGCCCTGGGTCTTTCTTCAGTAGCCACACTGGGGGCCCCCTTTGGTGGTCAGTCATGGGTATTGTGATGAGCAAACACACAATGTCACTTCTGTGTGGTGCTTAATTTTCCCTTGAAGAATTCAGAAGGAGGAGAGAGAAAGGAGACAGCCTGACTCACACCAACACCTGGAGCATTTGCTCCACAGCCAGAGTGCTGCTGAAACAAGAAGGATTTGTCCTGACTTTTGGGAGTCCTTTTCAGAGCAGCTCTCTTCCTCATCAGCTGGTGACAGCCCACCCCCTCCACACCCTGTGCTGTGGGAAGTTAATTTAGAAGCCAACTTTACCATCTGTGGACTACCCCATGCTGGGAAAACCCTCAGCTGGGGAGATCTGTTGTCTTTCCAGAGTGGCACAAAGAAACTGGAGCGTGGGAGAGAACATGGACCCAAGAATCCTTCTAATTACTTAACAAATTTCTCCATGCATCCCCCAGATTCCACCTCTTCCACTCAAAGTACCTAAACACGTCCCTGTAATGATGTCTGCTGTTGACATCAGAGAAGACTCACAGCAGCACTCCTGCTGCTGCCCTCAGCTGAGTCATGACTCATGAACAAAGGGGATTTTGACCATTGTTATTTTATTATTTTCATTATTTCATTCATCATCTTAATTTCCTTCTCTCACTCCTGGCCAAAAGAGGAAAAAAGACATACAGACACAAAAGAAAAGGGGGGGAAAAAAAAAGGAAAAATCCGCCAACATGGTCCACATCTGGAAACTGATTTCCCAACCCCAGAACAAAGAGTTCTGCAATTGTGGCTCCAAATCTCCTGTTTGTGTACTCCCATTATGTAAAAAGTCCTATAATAAAATCTAATGGAGAAGAAGTCCAAGAGCCAGTAAGAATTATTTGGAATTTATTAGTGAACAAGATCTATTCAGAAATCCTCGCAGAACTATAGGTCAGACTAACAAAGTTATTAAGCTAAAAAAAACCCTGTAGGAGCATTTTGGTTTCAGAAAAGTTCTCCCTATAGATCAGACTTGGCTTAAATCAATTCTTTAATCCCAGCTGAGCTACTGTGCCATTTCTGTTATTTTCCATGTTCAGAAATATCACTCTTTCTAAAGTTTAATGCTATACAGGGATGATAAAAAACTATGAAGACACAAATAGAATGCTAAGGAGAGAAAAGAGAAAAAAAAACAATTCCAGAAATCATCATTTTTCAGCAAGGAAAATGGGAACAAACAATTCCTAAGAGAGTTTAGGATATTAGTCATTTTTGACAGCAGAAAATTTCTTAGAATGGGTTAAAAATCTACTACTGACACTTTTAACAGAAAAGGAATTTGCAAGTCAAAGAAATGCTTGTGTGGGAAAAAATATTCAAACACATTCAGTTTTTAATTTGAAAACTGTAACACCATAGCATTTCAATGGAAAGAAAATGCATGCATTGTTGAGAAATGGCACAGTGCACCCCACTGGGGCAGAAAGAAAAGGATTATTAATTGAGAATTGTTGAGGACAGGACGATCATTTGAGGGCTTCAAAAGAAGATGCTTCTCTAACCTGCTTTATTACATACAGATATACCCAAGAGCCACGTGTACTTTGGCTTCCATTTCCACCTCGAGTCTAGCCTGAATGGCAACCTAACTCACTGGCACAACATTGAAAGCCAGGGCTCATGTACAGCATGGATTTGTCCATTAGCTCCAAGCCAAGCATCCACAACTGGATGCATATGAAGGAGGCTACATTGTTCAACGACCTCCTGGTCATAAACTCTTTCCTCACTCCTCTCTTTTCTTTGATGTTACTGTACTTATGTTCAGCATTGAATCATTGGACTTCACCTTACATCTGGACCCTTGGGATGCATTATAGGCATGGAAAGAGAAAGGCACCACTTAATAATACTTTCCAAGTACAAGGAAGAGGAGATTCCTGGAAAATCAGGTTAAGACTGTCCAAAAAACTTCTTCGAAGAAACATGGCAAACTGTATATAGTTATTTATGGTGGAGATGGAAGTCAGACTACTCTTGAAGGCAAGTGGCTGCTGTCCAGACAGAGGTTTTAATCATCATTCCAATTAGTCACTGAAAACCAAACACATCCTAAGTAGGTGGGGAATAAGGGCTATGCCAAATAAATAGCCTCATTATTCTGCAGGAACTGCTCTAGGTCATATATGTTTACCTACATTTGTATTTAAGAAGAACCACGGATCCACAACTTGAATTTTGAACACAGAACTTGAATTCTGAAACCAATCTTCTATCTCCATGCATGAAATTACTCAAACTATAACTGAATTGTTCAAAACATTTTTTAAAATGAACAGTGTTTTGTCTTCAAAAGAAAATTCATTTATGAGCATTTTCTCTTCCCCTTCCTCAATTTTTTTTTAATTTTTAAGTTAAAAAAAACTCACGAAACCAAGAAACTTTTTCAGCTTTGTTTTTCTTCATTCTTCCTCTGTTGCCTCCCTTTTCATGGCAAAACAGAATAAAAGTTGATGAGAAGGTGAGGGGGAAAATAAAGAATACTTGAACAAAACATTTTCATTTGTGTCTTTTAAAACTGGAAGTTCTCAGAGCTGTTTTCTACTGTTTTTCTGAGATGGTTTTCAAATTTTGCCTTGCTTGCATTTTACTGTCAAACGAGAAAACTGAACTTTTTTTTTTTTGAGCTATGCTCAAAAGCATTTGCAGGAAACACTATCAGATGATGTGTATTTCTCATGCCTTCCCTAACATGCACACACACAATCCACGCACGAAACATTCTTTCTACCTGCAGATATGCTCAGCTCTCAAACCTAGCCCAGATGTGATCCAGTGACTCAGCTCACATGCTATCTGTTCTTCTGTGAAGTATTTTAATGCTGGATCTCAGAGGCAGTAGTCATCAGTCTCTATAACACACGACTGCAACCTTCTGTTACCAGACTTACCTCTGTCGTAGTTACCCTGCACAGAGCAATGCAACTTTAGCAGAGCATACGCTCAGCTTCAGGTCTCAGCAGTCTGCAGCCTCCTTCCCTCTAAAGTCATAATTTCTCTTATTTAGCAGCAGCTGAAACACATACTCAATTGCCTGGTTTCCATCCCAAAGACTCAAGTTAACCAGCTGAAGAGAAGGTCTTGCATCTCCCCATCACTTCCCTGAACTACTTCTGTCCCTCCTAGGATGCAGCTCACCTCGGCACATAGCAGTGCTCTCCATTTTACCCCAACTGTTGCAACAGTCAATTCATTTCTGACACTCCAGGTCTTGCAACCAGGTGAAAAGTACATTTTTTTTGTTAATAAAAAACATTTTCTAGCCACCTTCATGCTTGCTTAGGAAAACTTGGAGATGCAATTTGCATCTGAATTACCTGAATGCACTTACAGGTTCACAAACCAGGCAGCTGCTGTAAATAAGTAGGTACATATTTCAGTCTTGTGATTTTTTCATCCAGCACCATGGTGTGTCAAGACTTGCCTCATGACTTTTGAATGTTGCCAAGTCCAGCAACACTGACCATGAGCTCTGAGAAGTTTTGATGCTTTATTGCATGGGAAGTGGGGACTCAAGCTTGTAATGCTGATGCCTTTCAGTGCTATGATCAAGTCAAGTCTGCTGTGTGTTTCAGTACTGTCCCATGGAGATGGCATGTGCAAGCCCTGCCTCACCCATTCTTGTCCAAGCCAGCCCTCTCCCTTAAGGACTTGCGTGGGGTAGAGCAATCCTTCATGGGTGCAAAAGCAAGACTCAGTCCTGCTCCTCAAAGAAATCCATGAGAATTTTTGCCTTTGGCATATTAACAGAGACAGGGTCTTGCCCAAAGCACATACCAAGGGAATAAATCCTCCAGAAATATGAATTCTTTTTGCCTTATACCAAAACATTCATAGTAAGCCCAGGCGGCACTCCACAGCAAAACATTGGCAAGAGGAAATGCTAATAAAAAACTAAGACATCAAAAAACACCAAGAAAAACTTCCCAGAAGAAACAAACATTAGAAGAATATGCTGCCCATTCAGTCAAAAAATGCTAACAAACAAATGCTGTCTCATGATGAAACTGAAATATTTACAGGAAGAGAGCACAGAATTTTGGCTGACAAACGCAAAAAGTATCTTCTAGCACAATTCTTTTCTGTGCACAGCAAAGGGGAGACAAAACAGAGGAGGGAAAGTGGGGAAGTAAGGGGAGGGTGAAAGAAAGGGGACAAAAAAGCAGAAGAGAAATATGGATTAAGAAACTGATGTAAAAAAAAACAAACCAACAATAAGCTAGGGGGCACGACAGAGAGCAGAATTCACACTAGGAAGTCTTGCTGCTCCCTACCTACCTGGAAGTAGCCAGATTCATTGGCAACTCCCTTAGGCAAGCAACAGAGACTTTTTACTTCCCCTACATAAGAAGTGGAGCACTAATGGAGCCTGCCAAGAGCATGCACAAAACATTAGGCTGCCCAATGGGACAATTGGGACCAAGTGAGTGGAAAGAACATGTCGGTTACTAATTAATTTGTTCTATGTTCATGTCATTCTAGATGATTACATGAGTTGGTTCCCCAGCCTGAGCCTTCCTCAGTCACTAATCCCCATGATTCATGACAGACAGTTGCTCAACACGGCTGTCAATGACTTCATCATGTTGCATGGAAAATCCTCTCTAGATACATGCGTGTGCAGTGACTCACTTTGACACCTTGGGTTGACATTTGCAACATGGGCCAAGTCTGTCAATAAGACAAAGGCACTTCTTGTGAGGTTGCCAAGCCATTAGGTTGGGTATCAAACAATGGAGCACTCAGGAGAAGGCAGGAAAAGGTAGCCCTCAATATTCAGTTCATGTATGCAACAGCTGAGTGCATTGGCACAAGAAAATACTCAATGCAACAGCTCTTCTCTGGCAGCAGCCAGAAACAGTACTACAGAGCACAAGGCCTCTAGTCCATTTTCATGTCATAAGCACGGAGAACAGAAAAAATACTCTGCACAACACTTAAAGTCCGCAAGAAGGAACATCCCAGGAAGCTCTCAAAGACCAAGACAGATCTTTCCATTTAGAGAGAGTAAGATATTTCAGAATTGACAGTCATCAGGAACAGCCTGAATCAGAAGAGAAATATTACATAAAATAGCACTCAGATGTCACCTGGGAAGAAGAAGCAAGATATACCATAAATCCAGGCATGTGGGATACAAGAACCTCCAACCAGGACTGGACAGCAGAGCAGCTGTCTCAATCCATTTCCACCCTGAAGGCACATGTGAAAATGGGAGCTGTAAACAGAAAATCAAATAAATGGTTTCTCCTCTCCATTGGAGAAACTGAAACTGAGAAGGTGTTCATCAGTTCTCTCAACCTCTTCTGCAGTACTTTGTAAAGTCTGTAAGAAAAATCAAAGCCAAAAAGAAAGGTCTTGGAAGCAGTATATAGTGTGAGCCCAGTATTGCATCCTGCACGAAAAAAAGCATGATGCACATAGAGATACTCGGAGTATAAGGGAAATGTTTTCACTGAACAATGGTTTTAAACAGTGGATGAAAACAACTACCCTAGTGGTTCTGGTGACTCGGTTCTTTCTGCAAGAAAATAAGCATAAGTGGGTAAAAATCAAGTTATTTTGTTTAGGAAAACCTGAATTTTCCATTTGAAGTGAGATTTTATCTTGCTATAACTTTTTTTGTTTGTGTCAAGTCTAGACCCTTGAGTGCTTCATTGTGCATGGAAAAAAAAAATCCTTTTTTTAGTTTTTAGTTCAGCAAGGAAGCCAAGAAAAAGTTGCTTGATTCCTCCCATCTTCCCTGGTGTATCAGTCATCCACCCAACCCAATTCCCAGTCATTTCAAAAGCAGATGCACCTGCTTCCCGGGCATCCTGGAACTGAGGCACTCACAAGAGTCTCTCAACCACTATAGAAAAAAAAAATCTGGCAACAGTTTAAGAGATTGTAGGTAGCACCATGATCTCTAGAAACCCAGAGTTAATGCTGTGAAAAGAGGCACAAGTAAGGCCTGTTGTATCTGCTAGGATTTGCTGCTGCTCTGGTTGTATCATCACAGATGCTCTGCAGCAGAGGAGGAAGGACAACCTGATGGAGGACACATCTCCTAAGTGAGGGTGTCCAAGTACCCTGCTGCTCCTTCATAGGCCTGGTGTTGGTAGCAGCTGGACTTGCAGTTGTCCTCACCTCATCATGTCATCATAGCTATGGGAAAATGCTTTTTTCCATCCGACTTCAAAGCCCCCAAGGCTGGCGTTGACCCCATGGGGAGAGAAACCACAGCTGTTGATCATGGCACCTATTTGTTAACATTTTGCCAAGCTAGTAGTCAGCCAAGGGCAATACGTGATCATGTCAAGGAGACTTACATGGCACTTTAAGGCTCTCACACCTTCCTAAGGGCACAAGAGAAGGCATGACATAGCCAGCTCTCCCCATTGCTCCCCAGAGAATGCTTTACTCACCACAGCCATGCCCATTTCTTTCTGCATCCCTCTGGCCCTGCTTCAATAAGTGACACCCATTCACATGCCAGGCAAGCCATGCTGCTGTTCCCCTGACTGGAGCTACTTGTTACCCTAGATCAACACTAAAAAAAAAATATTAAAAAAAAAATAGCTCTCCCTTGGGTATCATGCAGCGCATTCCAGTTCCTCCCCAGTCAGTGTTTGTGCAGTGGTTTAAATACATGAAGAGTTACATAAATGCTAACTATTATTATAATGTTCCCCTCCTTCCAGTCAACTCCCCCCATAGACTCACAGAAACATTCCCCACCTCCCATTTTAGCACGTTCATGGCATCAGAAATTACCCTGTTTTCATTTACCCTGCCCTTTGCCATATGATCCTGGCCCTCAGAAGCTTTAAATAGTCTGCATTATTATGAAGGCTTGTTAGGACTTGTCCCTAATCATTCCAGGAATAATCCTTGATGGGTTGTTTCAGACTGTGTGTGAATATTTGTACAACCACGGAGCTCTGGCTTGCTTAAGTCCCTCTTAGAAGGGGGATTGAAGCTTCATGTTCAGTACAGAATGAATGGAACATAGTGGGGGCCATGAGTGGCAATGAACCCGTTGTGTCTGCATATGTGAAAGTTCTTTCTCTTTCGAGAAGATCTGAAATGAAAAGGTACATTTCAGAAAAGAACAGGAGGACCATATTATTATGTGTTGATGGATGTCGAGCAGCAGAAATCAACCTGCCCTTTAAATGCATGGACACTAAAAATGGTGCAGTCAATGCTTCCCAGAATTGTGCTTGTTACAGATGGTCCCAGAGCTCGCACTGTTTGTGCACAAGAATTCCTGTCTTAGGTACTGAAATATAAGCTCTCTGCTGGGGCTACAATCCCTGTTGTCTACCTTAAGATGGTGATAAAAATTGAGAAAAGAAACAGAGGAATCTGATGATTAATAAATCTGTTTCTCAAAGGCTGGCAATCATGATTTCAATGTCATCTGCAGGAGAAAATCCAAGGCAGAGATAAATCTGCTTTTCTGGCTTGGTTTCCAGATGCAAACTTGAAGAAAAACAAATCACACAGGAGCATGACAATACAAAGACTTATGCCACATAGGCTGCAGTGTGTATCAGGCAGGGCAAACAGATAACTAGACCTTTGTTTACCTGGGGTCACATTAGTCCACTGAGATAAAACTTCTGGTGTTTGGAGATTTTTGCAGTCATACTATGCATTGACAATATTATCTCACCCACTACATTCTCATGACACCATACATACCAAAATGGTAAGCAGGAAGCAGCTGAGAGACACATGCTCAAATAATAATCATGACAAAATGCCTTTGCACCACAGATCAGCATTCAGTCTGCCCAACCATGTAGCCTTCATGTTTTCAGATGATTTTTGAACATTTTGCTGGGCATCTCACCATCTCTAGGACACTAGAAGTGGTATCAGAAAGAACTAAGATCAAGAGAGGAGGTTTTGGTGCTTGTCTTTTCATCTCTCAAGCTTCTCACAGGTATCAAAAAAGAGAAAGACTATACAAAGTCTTTTGGAACCATGAGATGCTGATGTGGTCATCAGCAGGATGGTTTGGAGATTTTATCTGACATTAATATCCTGTAGTTAAGTGCTTGGTAAAAAACCCAAACAAACAAACAAACACCCCCCCCCAAAAAAAAAAAAACAACAAAACAAAACCAAAGGCAAGTTATTTGCAGCACTTCTATTTATTATGTGGGCTACCAAGATGAAATCAGTGCTTAACAAAAAGGGAACAAGGGAAGCTGCCTAAATGCCTGGGTGGAAAAAGGACAGCAAATAGAAGGAAGTTCTACATGAAACCACACAGACTGAAACTGAGATAGGTGTTAAGCCTTGAGACCCTGGGTGCCAGGGGTGCCCCTACTGTGGGCCTATGGAGGGGATCACAAGCTACCAAACAAAGACATTTGGAAAAGCTTCCAGCCATGCTGAAGACAGTCCATTTTCTTGATGGGCAGTTGGCTCACCCACAGGAGTGTCCACCTTCTTATGTGGACATCGCAGGCAAAACTCTAAAATAATATAAGAAAATTCTTTAAAGGGAAAAATCCTGCATTGCTGTAGTCCACAAAAGATTTTGCAAAGGAAACGTCATTGTTTTGCACTGCAGGCAGCCACACAGAGACAGGCAGAGGTGAATTTATCTTATCTAAGAGCACACAGCAAAACCAATGACAGAGCCAAGTATGGAGGAGCTTTGATATTCTGATCATGGAACAAAATATGGCTCTTCAGTCCCCTGGCATCCTAAGCCACAAACCTGAGGTCACAAAAGTGGAAATATTCAGGCTCTTTAGGAAGCTACATATTTCTGCTGTAATACAAAGTCAGGCTCAAACGAAGTTGCTGAAGAAGATGGACTTGGCTTCTTCATGGGCAGAACCTTCTGAGGGCCAGCACTGGCTGCTCTCCTTAAATACAGGTATTGGCAAGCAGGGAAGGAACTTGAGCACACAGCACTAAAGCATGAGACATTTCTTCAAGGTGCAAAGTCAAATTCTGCACAAGGGTAAACCAATGCTGCAATGAGCAGGCAGTTACAGAAATTATAGCAGTGACACACTCAGGCAAAAAATGTTCTTCAACATATGCAAGGAGAACCGAGTCTGTAGAGGAGACGGAAAGGAACTACCCTAAAACAAACAAATACATAAATACAAATAAATAAATCTGTGAAAGCAGGTCCTACTTTAAAGTTGGAACTCAAGGTGAAAAATGCAATAACAAGCAGTCATTCCTAGAGAAGCTCCCCTCAAAGAAGAGCCTGAGGACACTGTGAGCACAGCCTCATTCTAATGGATGTTCAAGTAAACATGCAGGGGGGTCCTTACACTATTTCACCATGTGGACCATGCTGAGTTGTCCAAATTAGAAACTGAGACTCCCCGCAAACTCCAGAGAGAAGGGCAGACATTTTTTGAACATGATTCAGAGCCCAGAGGGTAGGAACCTAGCTCCTGTTCTACTTATGTGGTCCAAACCGCCCCCAGAGGTGCCTTCCCCTCTTCTTAGTCCACACTCAATGTTTAGGCTGCCTGACATAGGTTCCCTACACTAAATGGTGAATATTACACAATGACAGCAAATTCCTGAAATCTTCTCTATGTGGTAAGCATGGTATGAGCCCAGAGGGAAATAACAGAATCTGAGATGGGGAACCTGATTCTGCCTCATAGCCTGGAATGGCAGACTTGTAACAAACACTACTTTTCTTTATGACTGTTATTTATTTTAGAACTTTGATGAAGTCTGGCACATCCTAAAGATGGAAGAAGAAGAAGCTACTTTGTGCATCATTAGATATGTGCATAAAACGGAGTCCTGTTCTCAATAGGAGAGGAAGTAAAAGCTCAGCTATTCCAGATGATAAAATCAGATCTTCTGTAGAGGTGCTATGGAGAGATCATACAATAACTGCAAACCAGAAACAGAAGATTTTACTGAGCTCAGAAGGACTAAAAGGTGTTGACTTAATCCATACTAATAGTTGTGCTGGACACGGCTGAATTTGAATTTTAAAAAAGAGCAGTTTCAGCTCTGGATGCTTTGAGCATCAGTCACTACTGACACACAGCACATTAATTATTTAGCTATAGTTAACTATTGTATTCTTTACAGGTTATCAGCCAGGAATGACACATTCTCTTCAAGTATGAAAAAAATTACATACAGGAACAGAGGAGGTAAAACTGCCGGACAGGATTTTGTATGTTGGACATTGTAACACCTTATCAGGCCCCAGACGCGTGAGATCAGAAATGCCAGCTGGAACCCACAGGGCTTATCTGGGCACTCACAAGCATAGGAAGAATGAGAGCCAAAGGAGTTTTATTCTATATGAATCCCTGAATGCTGCTGCTGTAGATAAGGAGCAAAGTCTCAGGTTCCACTAAGTCAATGACAAATCTCAGTTTGACTTCATTTGGGCTGGGATTTCCTGCCCAGCATCAAGGGGTGAAAACCACACTAGGCACAGGAAAAAGGCAGCAGAAACTACTGAACTTGTGCATGGCTCATGGCTGCAATTGTTTTGCAGCCAGCATGAACCTACCTGCAGTAGATGGGAAAGGTGGCTGATGGGTTGTTTGGTTTTTTTCCTTTTTTTTTTTTTTTTTTTTTTTTTTTGCTCAGCTAGTAGCCAGTCTGGTTTCCCGAGGTTTAGGACCAGACTTTATGGGGGTTTAGGGATAATTTTTGGTATATGAGGATGTTACCCTATTCACAAAACAACAAAGCTTAACAAGTCGCCTATTGTTGAAGGGGCTCCTGGGGCAGAAACCCCATGTCATACAAGTGGGGGCAACTTCAAATCCCAGCAACACAACAAGAGGAAAGAGTTGTTGGACCATGGACAAATAAGAAAATAAAAAAAGCAAGCAGCAATCTGCCAAAGCAATAGCCTGGCATCTCACACAAGGCAGTGGTTTGCTGGAGGGAAGATCAGTGCTTGTGGCAAAACTGTGCCATACTCAGTCTCCTTCAGGTGAAGGCTTGCAGACATGGGCTAGGGCTTGGCCACCCTGTTCTCGTCAGGGACAACCCTCTGTCCATCAGGAAACAGAGAAGGTGTTCGCACACAAAGAAGGAGAACAAACTCCCTGTCCTTTGAGGGCATCGAAAATGCTTCAGGCTACACTTCACCTGAGCAAGATGTAGACCTCAAAGACAACAGCAGAAAAAAAAAAGCAAGTACCATGTTCTAAGTATTAAGAGTAAAAAACTCACCACTCATTCAGTGCTAACATGCTCTCTGATTGGGGGGCCCTAGTTATTGCCATGAGACAACATGTAACCAATTTCAACCTGCTGTTGACGTTGGGACTGCTTTTGAAAATAGTCCAAATTTCAAGTGAAAGAGAGGTAAGCACTTTTTCAGTTTGTTTTGCCTGTTTCTCATGGAATCTTGACTCTCCTGTAATGGCTGTGAGAGCAGAAGGAGCACCTACAAGCATGGTGTCTGCATTGCCCATAAGCTGTGCCAGCAGAAGCCATGGCAGGGCCAGCAGGGATCTGGGGAACCTCTCCCACCTCTTTCCAGCCACCACAGTGACCTTCCAGCCCACTCCAGTCACCTCAGCCCAACACTTTGCAGGAACGAGGTCACCCTCAGCCACATCGCAGCTGCCCAGGCTGGTGTAGGACACCCCAGTGCCACCAGGAGAGATAGCAAGGGCTTGTTTTCACCCTTTGGTGTTGCCTCCTCTCCCTTGCTCTGGGTGTGTGGGCTTTTTACATGCCAATTAACTGCAGGCTGGGGCTGGGGTGGAGGTGCAGCACGCCAAGCCTCGGTCTCGCTGCCTCCATACTGTCACCTTCCATTAAGCAGCTGGCGGCCGGGAGAAGTGGAGGGAAAAGCCAGCGGCATGTTTGGTTTGCTGTTTTTGTGGGCACTTTACAACTTCAAAGGCTTCCCTCTGGTTCACAGGGGGCAAGGGGCAGAGGTCAGTAGGCACGGTTTGACCTCCCTTTCACCTCCTCCCCAAAAGAGAGAGACACACACACAGAGGAAGAAGAAAAGGAAGACGAAATCCTGGCAAACACTTTTATCCTCTAACCTTTCTTCTCCTAAGTGCTGTAGAGGCTTTGTCCAGGAGACAAAATGCCCTTCAATGTCTGAGACTTCCATGCTGGACTCTTCCTCCTCTTGTCCAAGGAGAAAAATAAAGCAAAACATAGCACAACAGAATGGGGAAAAAAAATAAAAAAGGAAAATGTTGCTCTTAGGGGCTGCATTTTCTCATTTTTTATTTTGGGGGAAGGAAGGTTTTTTGGTTGTCTTTTTTTGCCCCTAGCTAAATAGCTATTCCTCTATATGTAAGCCCACCAATTGTATGACAGAGGGAGAAAACAGGCGTGATTGTTCAAGATCCAGCTTGAGATGTAAAAAATGCATTTTCTTGTCTTTAAAGACAGCATTGTTGTATTTATTTATTTATTTTTAATGGCAAGGTCGCTAGCCTGGGGCACTGAGGAGTACGTTCGAGTTTCAGAAAGCTCTCCACAGCTGGTGATTATATCCCTTGCAGTGCATACAAAGACATTGAGAAAGCAGCAGAGAAAGTAAACAGTATCACTTCTGGGGATGGAGGGGGAGAGGAGGAGGGGGGCAGAGGAGGAGGAGGAGGAGGAGAAGAGAGGCAGATGAAATTTAAACTGGCGGTCAGCCCAGGCACCAACTTAAAACAATACAGTGAGAGGAAGCCAAAAAGGAAAAGAAAAAAATGAAGCAGAGGGGCGTGTACAGAGACACGCTATGTGTGCACACGCGTGTGAAAGTGCGTGAAGCAAAGCTACAGCAAGAAAAGGAAGGGATGAGGTTGCAAGCCCAGGTTTCGAGAGCCATCCCTGGAGGTTCATCACAGAGCAAAACAGCTTGCAAGGGGAGGTTTTGGGGGCAAAGCCATCATCCTCAGTGTAAATACATCTACAAGCATTTCTAATCAAGGATAGCTGTTCACCTCTCTCAAGAATGAGGGGAGGGAACACACAAGGTCCAGAAACAGCAGTCTCAGCCCTGTTACCTCCTGCATCCTTAAAACTAAGAAAGGGCCAGGCAAGTCCGGACCATAATCTAGTGACTGATGCTCTTCTGTCTGGGACAACACAGACTTGGGCTATGCTTGTCTTTCCGCTGGTTTTGGAAATCATGCTCCTCATTGACTTGAGGCAGTTTAATCTTAAGCTACTGCCTTTCTCCAGCATTTTGTTTTGCCAGTATGGGAGAAAACAGAGTCACGACTAGGTGGTGGTTTGGAGAGCCAAATGTTTTATGGGTTACAGCACAGGGCACAAACTGGATGCAGTCTGGTCCAAGCCTCTACAAGCCCTCCTCACACAGACTGATCCTGGGTGCTGGCTGAGGCTCAATCCTCACCTAACAGAATAGTTCTGGCTGTGTTAGATCTTCTCTGGTCATGCTGACCTTGAATTCACTGGAATAAGGTTAGTCATCTTAGTGTGGGGGAAGGGAGAGGCAAGCTTTTTGGAACATCCATCTGCCTGGGAAAGACTAACATTTATAGATGTCTATATGTGTGCCTCAGCAGAAATGTAGTTGGAAAGCTTCTGGAGAGACAATGTACCTTAAAAAGATCAGACCAGCCTGTTCTTTGGGCTGCGCATCCAGTTTTCTGCTACCTTTCTCACCCAGAGGAGACAGGCATCCAGCAGGTTGATGTGTTCTCTAAAGCACTCCAGCAGTTGCCCTCTCCTTCAAGAAACAACACAAATCTTGAGGCCACAGCTGCAAGCCCTGGCAAACTATGGCTCTCACCTCATATGGGAGAGCAGCGATGCAGCTACATTTCTGGCTGAGCTTCAGCACCCTTGGTGGTATTTTACAGGACAGGTTGGTCAAGAGACACGAACTCCGAGTGCTTACTACTTAGTGTGTTGTTATTTTGAATTAAAGGCCTCCCCAGTCAAACACTTCTGCTAGCTCACTGGCCTCCTGTGCAACAAGACTAGCTGGCTCAGTCCTTCTCTGACCAGAATTCAATCCTTCACTCTCTGTCACCAGTTTGGGAAGGGAAGATGCATAGTAATAGGGGCCCTTTTGTGCTGTACTTTGCTGCTTCTACATATGTCCTGGAGCAGAACCAGACAAAGCAGACTTCACTGACAAATACAGCAAACAGCACTGCACTCTACAAAGGATTTCTCAATTCCCACCACCTTGTGAAGATTTGGTATGGATTCAACTGATCTGGCAGCTTCTCGGAGGGCTTCTTGCCCTATCTCCTTGACACATGTTGCATTTAAAATCTTCAACCACAAAAATTTTCAACTCCTACAAATGATTTCTCAAGGGTGATGGTAAATTAGATTCTTAGCAGCCCATTAAGAAGGGCCAATAATTCAACATTACTTTGAGACTGAAGTGACTATGGTACTGAAAAGAGATTTCATTTCATTTTCATCAAACATTCTAAAATTTATGCACTGGTTACTTACAGGTAGTTTTTTGCTTGAACAATGCTAGTTGCAATAGGCAAAAATCTAGTTAGATATTAAGAAAAAAGATTCACATTTAAAGTTAGTACTGGAACAGGCTGTTCAGAGAGGTTGTGGAATCTCCATCCTCAGAGAAGCTCAAAATTGGACTGGGCAAGGTGCTGAGCAACCTGAATTCATTTGGCCCTGCTCTGCAAGGGCTTAAACTGATGACCTCTGGAGGTCCTTTCCAACTTATATTAGTCTGTGACCAGGAAGGCCACGTCAGAACCTGCCCAAGATACATACAGTACCTCATGTCCGAGTACAAACATCAGCATGGAGGCACCCCTGTTGTGGTGTTTCCAATACAAATATTGCCATGGTTACCTTTTGATTAAAGCAAACTCAGTTATATTTGTCTGCTTCCCAAGGGTAACTATGCAGTCAAGCTGAAATAAGACATTCTGAGTGCATTAAATCTCAGGTGTTGAGTCTGTGAGCCCACAACCACCTTCTGCATCCAACTGCAACCAGACCCTGCAAAGGGGGAATCCAGGTGACTGAACCCAGCAGACCAGCACTAGAACACTCCAGGCATCACTGACACTCCACATGGGCAGAGTCTGGCTTGCAGATGAAGGGTGGGAGCAGGTCACCAGCCTCCTCTCCATTCAAACATTGACCAAAAGCAATCTCACTTTCCATTCCTGCACTAAGAGCAAATTGTTTTGGTTTCAACCAAGTGAGTCCATCTTCACTTTCCTTGCAGGAAATGCACTGAGGTCTTTTTGTGGTGAGGAAAAAATAAAAAGTTTCTATAAAAAGTAGTGTCTTCGCCTACCTAGGCACGTGGCTAACAAATATAAAGATCACCATCTAGTGGCTTACAGGGAAGATACCATCTATCATATGTCTGCAAGTTTGATGACCAATAAAGTTGTTGTTACAACATATTACAAATTATTCTTGCCTTCAGCTCTTAAGCGAGTCAGGCACCTACACAGCCATGGACACAGACAAGTTTCTGATCCACAGAAAACTGGTATTCATTTCTCCCTGCAATCACACACTGACCTCTTCCTCATCCCCCTTTTTCCCTTCACCCCTACACAGGATTTGGGCACATGGTAAAGGATTTATGACTTACTTTAAGGCCCAGAAATTAGGTGCCTATTGTAAACCAGGCAAACTCCTATAGCAGTTAATATAAGGAGGCAGATAAAACCAGAGATTGATGCATCCCATCACTTTGCATGGAGGAGGAAGACAGCTAGGATGAACCCTCCTTATGAGATCCCACAGCCTGGAAAAGCAGTTACCCAGCAAGTATGAAAGCCTCTGGAAAACTTGGCCTGTGAGCAGCCCATGGGATAGTTTATGCCAACCTTTTTCCGTTTGCCTCACTGAAAATCATCCAAGTTGAAATATTCCTGAAATACTCCTCAATAGAAAGACACATCTCCAATTTCTGACAAAATTTTCGTTTTGCTGGAATAGTTCTGATGAGCTTTACTTTTTGTTCTTTGAGGAAAGATTGGGAGAAACATCATTATAGGTACTTCTGGAAAGTTCTACTCATCCCAGGGAAGGTCTTACATTACCATGACTGTGATGCTCCTAGTCCACAATCTAGCACAAGTACTTCTTCATATCTTTGTGCTGGGCCACATAGGCCATCCCTAAAATATCACATCCAACCACATACTTCAGAGGCACGTGAAGAGATGAAGTACTACCAGTGCATGGGTCACTCATTTTAGTGGCACTGAATGCCACCTGGCAAGGCCAGATTTGAAGATAACAGAGGACACAATTTAATTCTAGACTGCATTCTCTGACTACTTCACAGAAGCAGCCCTCCACATTTTTACCAAGCCAGTCTAATGGCTTAGTACCAGAACCAAATCATATATCTAAAGCATCATTCTGGCACATCTTCATGTCAAGTTTCATGTCAATTTTCCAGGCTGTCTAAACCCACACTGCATTGATCTGGGGAGAAGAGAAATTCTCTACACAATCTCAAGCACAAAACACAGACTTGTCTGCATTTCTGTACACAAACTCAGTTATATTGCATATTTCTAATGACCTCCCTTAAAGCTTACAGGTGGATATCATTCCCTTCTCCCACATAACTAGTGATAGGATGAGAGGAAATGGCCTTGGGCTGCACCAGGGAAGGTTTAAATTGGGTATTAGGGAAAATTTCTTCATCAAAAGGATTGTCAAACACAGACGGCCCAGGGAAGTGGTGGAGTCACCATCCCTGGAAGTATTTAAAAGCCATGTAGATGTGGCCCTTAGGATATGGTTTAGTGGTGGACTTGGCAGTATTTTGTTAATGTTGCACTCAAGGATCTTACAGATCTTTTCTAACCTCAATGATTCTATTTTATGATTTCTGTGCATCACCCAAGATGCAGCCACCCGTTACACATATTTGTGGTTATCCAGAGATAAAGAAACTGGAGTTTCAAAATCCATCTTCCTCTGTGACGATACAAGATAAGGAGACCTGTGATCACTAAGACACAAGAAAAACCACTTACAGAAGCCACCAAATTTGTATGGCATTCATCACATCTCTCTCTAGCTAACAAAAATATATATCTATGATAGTCAGCTAGTCTCCTGTTACAAGCTCTGGAGAAATTAAGAACTACAGAATGAAAGTGGCTTGGACGCTTCATATAAGTTGGGACAAACTAATCTCTGGGGCTGCTCATCCCTTTCTCCTCAGAGGGCAGGCATCCTAGATAAGCAACTTCAAGGGTTGAGGTTAGATTGGAACTCCATGCTTTGAACTTGAAAGGGATATGGTATCTCTTTGTGGTCTTGGGATCCGAACAGCAATCAACATGAACAAGAAATTCATCAGCACTCCTAGTGGTTACATTGTCCTCCAGGGGACTTTGCATCCGGCTCAAGTGATGGACAATTTTCCATAGTCTCAGCAATAGCTTTTGTGGGGTATAAAGGCAGGACCCCTGCAGACCCCAAGTAAGATTCAACACAGTGGGCCTAGAAACCACTGCATGCCTTTAGTTAAATTTGGCTGCTGAAGGGCAGCTCTAGTGGGATGAGGCAAAGAAGTGCTATTTTCCCTCAGGAAAGCTAGCTTTATTTTCTAAAGGTTAATGAGAAATAGAAGAAAATTAGGCTAGCCAAAAGAATGAAAATAAATGGGTTTTTTCTTCTTCTTTCCCCCTCGTTTTTCAGAAAAATGCATGGCTTTGGTTTTTCTGCAGGCAGTTGCTTCATATCAGTGTACCATGTGGTGACTCAGACATGTTGTTATTACAATCCAAGCCAAAAGGGAGATACATTTTATGAGTTACATGACTTCCCCTTGTCTTTCCATACTGTATGCTTTCCTAAACAAGGGAAAAAACACAGTCAAAACTTTGAGGACAGTTTGTAGTGCCTCTTGGCAGGTTGTAGACTGACAAGCTTTCAGCTAGCAAAGCTAAGAGAAACTCAGGTTGGCAGCAAGCTCACATGTAGCATCAAGGGCAGAATTTGGTTCTAAATTCCAAAAACCATTAGGGGGTAGGGCAGGTAGTGTAAAGACTTAGAGCTTTTAACACACACCTAAATGGAACTAAGAGGAAAGGGGTTTTGGTGAGAGCTGATCTAATGCCTACAGACTCACCACTGGGATTCAGCTACTTTTGCTCAGTTGACAAGCAGTAAAGCATTCAGATGCAATAAATCCAGTGCACTCAAACTGCATGTCCAGAAGAGCCAAGACCACCTGTAAATCAGATTCCTTCTCCTATATCCCCCCCCAGCAAAAATTGAACTGTCTTAGTTGCACACCCAGGTAAGAACAGCAAAAAACAGTTATATATCCTGAAAACACTCCATGAAGGGTTGCAAAAGCTCTCAGCAATTTGAGTGCAATGGCTAATAACTTGCCCCACATTCAACCCTCTGGTGTAAATGGGCAGTAACTACTGCGCAAAACTCATCTATGGTAGGGGGAAAATCTGGCCTCCAGCTGACAAGTTTTTTTCCTAGACACAGGTCTGCCTTTTGAACTCCAAAACCTTTGACCATTGTAAAGCCACCAGGCCTCAGGGGTACATGAACTAAAAATAAATAAAAGATTCGAGGTGCATCTGGTGGAGCCAGTGGTTTCAGGGAGAGGTTACAGAGGTAACATTTTGACTGTGTTTAAATGCTGCACAAAGCCAAAAGTGTTAAGAAACCCTCACCCGTCCCATGCAGGTAGAATATGAGAGCTTTTAAAGTTTAAAACAATCATCCAATCAGAGGAGATATCAGATGGCTCCAAGTAACAAAGACATATTCTTTCGAGTCAAGTTATGAGAAGTATTCCCTAGGGGAATGCCATACAAATCATCTGATCTACTAGATACTTGTGGCACTCACCACATGTTTTCTGTTCCTTCCCAGAGATGATGTTTCTCTGGCACTAAGAACATTGTCATTCTCAGCCTACTCTGACAGGCCAGATGTATGCAAATGAAAAGAAAGTTCAGTAAAATCTAACTCTCAGACTTAGATGCCTGAGCTCTTTGAGGGAAGAGAGGAAAATTAATTCCCATTACGTTTCAGGAGGGCTGGGCATCCCAGCACATAACCTCACAGGCCAAAGATTTCGGATAAAGAGCAAAGGAAAAGTTTTGAATTATTCCAGAACTCCTTCCACTACCTCACTTCCAGACAGATATGAAGTGACAACACCCTGAAACAAAGCAACACAGCCGAGGAGAACATTATCAGATTACTCAGAACAATTCCCATTGTTAGTGACCCAGAATTCGTCACTTAGAACAACCTAGAATTGAGATCTCAGCAAGTGCTCAAAGCCACTTAACCCTTTCAGTGGTGTCCCCCACACCACCACAATAGAATGGAACATAAAAGAAAAGCATCTCTTATTGCATCTGGAGACAGACTAAAAAGAGGCAATAGATGACTTTTACTAGACATAGCACATTCTCAAAGCAACATCACTATAATCCAAGAGTGAGGAAAAGCCAGTGGTTACATGCCTGCTAAATTATTTGGAACTGAATAGGATACCATATCATGACAATGAGTGATAGTATAAAGCTCAAGACACAAAAAGAAATACTGCATGTTTCATGTAACTGGCAGAAACACATTCCACATTTCAGTTTTGGCAGGAAAATACAGGTTTGTACTGGGACTATGTATTCAAACTCCTCATTGATTTACAGATACAAAGAATTGCTAACGCAACCTTAACATAAGGAAGATGGTTAGCAAATCTATCAATAATGCTGTTTTTTCGCCATTGTTTTGCATAAGCACACATACCCACATTTTCTCTCAGTTAAACTTTCAGTTAGAAATCAAAGGGAAAAAGTAACACTAAGGGACTTTATTTTTTTGCTTTTTTAAAGGCCAGGCATTAATGTGACAATCTGTGAGGCACTAAGATGAAGACCAGCAAAATTGCAAATTATGTTATTCAAAGCCAAAGGAGAACAGCAAGGAAGAGAGCTGCAGCAAAAGCAGCCTATAGTGACCCAAGAGAATGCTTGAAACAATCTACTTCTAGCAACAGCCTTCTCTTTGCACAGGATGGGGATCAGAAGTGTGCTTCTGTGCTGCTGACCTGTTGAGGACCGACAGCCTTTGAATTCCAGTCAGGACACCTGGACTTCAGCACTATGATACATGTTAAAAACGAGCACTGGCTGACACAAGTAGGATACCATTACCTCACCTAGACTAGCAGTACAAAAATCTAAATTCCTGGGAGATTCAAGTCAGTGGATGTATTCATGACCTACTTCTAGGGTACACAACAGTCACAGCTGTTAGCTGAAAATGCTTGTAGAGTGGCACATTCTCTGTTGCACCTACTCAGTTATTTGGTACAGAGGAACTTTTTTGGTATTTAAAGCCAGTAGATCCTACCTATTTGGACGTCAATGCACATGCCTGAACACCCTCCTCACTCAAAGTTAAACCAGAAATCCGCAAGAGCTTTAGGTACAGTAGGAAAGAATTCAGCAATTCTCCCCATCAGTGATTGACTTGGATACAGTTGAATACTTGGCACACACTCCCTATTCACCTCCTAAATGGTATCCAGGAGTGAAGAAGCTGAACCATGAAACAGCAAGCACTTGCACCAAGATCTATCCTGCTGAGTCATTGGAGCTACAAAATAATGCTACAAGACAATCGCAAGAGATGTGATACTATGAGCTGAGCTCAGGAAAACTCCAAAAAGAGGATTCTCCCAAGAAATGTCTCCCTATTCTCATAATTCTTTACAACATGCCAATGAGCAGTTTGAATATTACTTACGTATGCAAGAAACACCTACACAATAGATGCAGATCCACAAGTCAGAAGAACAAGTACTTGACCCAAGTCATGGCAGCCACCAGTAACAGTTGCCCAAAGCAGACCAGTCCTCTGTGACAGATGTATTTGTCACGCTTCCCTGCTAACAGTTCATGAGATATGAAGATCTTAACAGAGAGCAGCCAGAGTCACTCTATCTAGGACCGACTCCGGGTCATGTATTTTATTAAAGCCATTCCTTGAAGAACCAGAAAATGGAGCAGAAAAGAACAGAAATCTCTAAAGAAAGATTAGTGGAAGAAGTTAAAATGCAAACACAGCACAAATGCACAGCAAACTCTGCTCCTCAGTTGGCACATCCTGCACTCACATGAGTTAGATCTATCTTCACCAAAAATAAGTTGATATGTGAATAAACAATGACAACAACAGGGACTACAAGACAAAAACAGTGACTGGCTAATGGCTCCCTTTAGGATTCTGCTGTCTCACATTGCGCATCATGTTGTATTAAAGACCTTCCTCAATAAAATCCAGAGGATGCCACAACTGCCACTTTGCAGTGATTCATGGCTGACAACTCACCACCTGTTCCTCACAGGAGGCCTGTGTGGACTCCTATCCTAGACCTCTTACTGAAAAGAAAGTCCCACTGTGGTGAGCAGAGTGGGAACAAGCTGTTCTCTGTAAGAAGTGCCTTCATCTTTGTATAATCTGTTGAGAGAGTGCCTGACTTCAAACAGCCACAGCGTGTCTGGGGCACTTGCAGCTGTTTCAGATGTGGGGTACTGAGTCACACAGCAAACACATAAAAAAAGGGGGATTGAGAACAAATTTTCTGTGCAGATAAAGTAGAGCTGAGGGCCCCATATATTAATAAAATGGCTGCTAGCCAGGGAGACTTCTAAGCCTGCCTTGCTGCCTGCGGCTAGGGAATGATTGCAGCAGGCAATGCTCAGCCAGGACCCCCCAACAGATTTTATTTATGCATGTCTGCTTTCATCTCCCCCTTGGTACACAATAGCCTAAACATTGTCTCCATCCTGAACCATACAACTTGCATATTTGCAAACATCTCTTCATCTTAAGACCACAGACAGACAGATTGGTCTTGGGTCATTGAATTCAGTCTTTTGTATGAAGTCTATTGTATGAACCAACTACCATATAATCCTCCCTGATTTTTATTTTCTTTAAAGAACAAATGAAAAACTGGTTTTGGTGTCAACAAACAATCCCAGAATCTGATATCTTGACTGTTTAGGAAACTCATGCACATCTTGGGCAAATATTCTTCATAGCTAACCAGCACATGGCTTTTTTTCTTGGCTGTTAATTTAAACACAGAAACCCTTCTTTGGCCCTCTGCCCTTACCTGACACACAGATTCCAATAGCTGCAGCACCCTGTACTTGGAGAACTCCTCCACACCCAAGTGGCTGATCTTCTTAACCAAGCTGAGCATATTAACCCCTCCGAGAAGTTCATCCTTTTGAAATCAATAAATTGAGCTGCAAGGGTAGTTTTATTTAGTCTTTAATTTCATTTAAAAATTAACCAACTCATAGTCAGTAGCCATTCTATAGTTTTCTAGTTTCTGTTCCTAAAAGAAGCAGTACAAACCTGACTGAAGGAGGAAGAACAATCTGAAGAAATAATTCATCAGCCATTTCTGCTAAAAATTTCTTTTAGTTTTTCAATCTATACCTGATAAATCAAAGGTATCACAACACATCAAAAGAGACTAGGGCTATGGAAGACTCTCAGTGCTAGAAACTCATAGCCAAATTTATTTTGACCAACACACATCCACTTTTCGTCTATGCTACCCGTCCCAGCTTCTTCACAGAAATATAGCAATATTTCTACATACACAGACAGGGTTATATTCCATCTCTGCCTTGTCTGAGCAACTGATCACATTCAACAATATTTATGTTTCACCATCCTTTCTTTTACCCCAAAATGTTCACTTTTGCACCTAGTATGATTAATTCAAGCTCGTACATTCTTTTACATTTTATTTATCTATTACTACATGCTTATTTACCTGATTTTATTTCCTGAAACTGTAGATATTATGCTCTATCTTCAACATCCAGGCTTCTCTGTGTCCTTATTCATTCTTTAGCACCATTCTTCAGCTATCACTGTGGGCTACACATCTCTTTTTGTGGGGACTAGTTGCTTTTCTTTACTGGCATCCCCTTTGTTTCAGTTTCTTTCAACTCTTCAGCAAAACCAACCTTCATTTAAGGTCTCCTCCACTAGTAAACAACTTCTCCCATTCTGCCCCCATAATCGTACAAGTCCCTCACCCTAGGTAGAAACCTACCCTTTGTAGTCCCCCCTTGGTTTGGAGAACTCCATCACACTTACAACCTCCTTGCCTCTCTAACACATCAGCTGAAGACAAGTGGTCTCAGCTGCAGCTCCAGCCTACAAATCGTCTCTCCCATGCACTCCAGCTGTTCCAGATCTACATGGCCTCTGCAAGAAACCCTCAGTAGGATAATATCCATCCACAGAACCTTCCTCCAGTCACACCCCTGTGCTTCACCAGCCTTTCAACTGTCCCAATAATCTTGACTATAACTGATGTCTTCCTCTCTCGAAAAGAAAGGTACAGCCACACCATTCTCTTCCCTAACTATTACTCCCATAGCCACAAACTCTCAATGAGGCCTTGCTAGTCAGTGGTAAAAGACATTTGCCTGGATCAGCTCCACCACTTAATAAGCTCACCTAGGAGCAGAGGTAGTCCCTCAGCAGTAAGGCTGCTGACCCTCTCCAAAGACCCAGCAGACAGACTTGTGACAATCCTGTCTAACCCCCTAAACTAGGATGCTTGTTCCCAAAAGCAAGTCCCTCCCCAAACATTACACCACTTGCTAACCTGCTTGTTGGCTCCCATGGGTTGGACCTTTTTCTACCTCCTACTGCCACAGAAGGGACAAGCAAAGCTGAAGTTTGCTGGAATGATAGATGGGAACTTTCAGTCCTTTCTTACATGGAAATACCTCTGCTTCATGAGGTGCTCCACAGGCCCTTTGGACTGGAGGAAGGGAGTAGAGGGTACAGGGAGGTGGCAGTACCTCTTTCCTGAGCAAACAGGCATGAGTCTGGTGCACATCATGTCTCTACATGGCCTTCAGAGCTGACCCTGTGAATGAATGAGGACAAGTGACACTAGGTCTGCTTCCACTATCAGCTGGACCAGAGACCACTGCACCGTCATCCAGTGTGATCACCAGCTCAGACCCACTACATCATCTAGCAGTTCAGAGTTAGAATAATTTTCTTGTTTACAGGGATGAAGGAAAATGACTGTTTCCAGCTCCATAGTCTTCCTGACTCATATTTAGAATCCAATACTATCATCACACCCAATACTCATTTTCTAGCATCTCCAGACAGAAAAGGAGAAAGTGACACCCAGGCTCCAGATTCCTGGTGTGGCCCATCACTGTCAGCAGCCTCTTCCAAAAAGAGACATGATTGACAGTGGATGGGCACTTAGACAGCCCTGGTGGAGAGGTAACCGCTGTGTTCATTGTTGAGTGAAGACCCATGAAGGAATCAGAGGGGAAAAACAACATGATTAAGAGAAACTCTGCAGTACAAAGATTCATGTGTGGATCCATTCTATAGAATTATTTCACTTCAGTTAATCCCAGCATCTTGCACTTCTGAATGCAGTGAAAGAATAAAGAAGTAGGTGAGAAGCAGGGAGGAAAAATTAAGAGGCAACACAAGTCAAGAACTGAATGAATGGAAAGGGTGAAAGAGAGAACCAGAAATGCTGAAAACATCTCAAAAGAGACCAGCCTCTCAGTGCATCACGAAAAACAAATACATTTCTAAAAGATGGTGGATCAGAATGAATGTAAGAGTTAACAAAAGCAGGCAGTTTTTAAGAGGAATTTCACTACAATGTTGCCCTCAATTAGGTGCACACAAAAGGTCAGATTCTCCACTGATATCGCTCCATTGACTCTAATGAAACTACTAATTTGCACTGATGCTGAGATTATACCTGACCCAATATCTACCTACCCTTCCTAAGATTTATGACAAAGCTCTTTTGAAGTCAATAGATGTGTGCAGCTATGCATTTACAGGTATCCAGCCCCAGGCTTTCCCTCCTCATCTGGAAAGTTTAGAAAATGTGCCACTGTTGATGGTGAAGGGGCAATCTGAGGAAATTTCCGCTTTTGGAAATTATGGCTGGGCTTTGTCTGTTCTCTTCTCTACATCTGGGTAATTGCATTTCAAGTGAAGGCTTTCTAGCCAGCAAAAAGAGGCCCTGCAAAATGAGTTAGAGGAAACCACAAGTTTGGCATCAGAGCCAGCATCCTTCTCTGAATCCTCATGCCGAGTCTGGCTGTCTGAAAAGCTCTGCTTGAAAAGGAACACAAGATTTTTTTGCATGTATGTGACAACAGCTGCAAATATTTCCCTTTGGTACATCACATGCACGCAAATCCATCTCCACTGACCCCCAGAGATGTGAAAATATGAGCCATGATAATAGATACAACAACACCAAGACACTGAAGAGAGCATGCAAGTCCATAGTAGCTCCTCGTGAAGACATGTATCCAGTTTACACACAAAGGTTTCACCTCAATAAAACTGGCTATCCAAACAGTGAGCATGGATGTAGCATCTGTGGACATCATGCTGGACATCTCTGTTGCAGCATAACTCATGCTGCCCAGGTGAAGCTTTCGTCGTTCTGAATGTCAGAGGGGTTCACAATGAGGCATCTGCTACTGCCATAGGAAAGGATTTCAGCTTCCAGCTCTAACAATAGAGGCTTGTCCTTCCAGATCCAGAGGCTCCAGGTTCAGTTCCCACAGATGACCCACTCAGAGTGGTTGTCAGAGCAACCCTGGCCTTAGAGGTAGAGACTTACTGGAAATGACTTCGTAATCATTTGAGCTCACTCAGGAGAGAGGTCCAAAGTTGTGCATACGCAATCCTCTCCGGACTGGAGTCAAATGATCTGAAATCCCACCTGGCCACCTGTCTGCACAAGCTTTTACGCAGACCAGACCCACAGCCAAATTGTGCGTGATGAAGCAGGAAATCTTTCCTTGGCATCCTTCCTCCTGCATCCTTCATCCCCACTGCCTTTCCTTCTGAGTGAACAGCATGGTGGTGGAACCTGCCAGCCCAGCAGCACTGACATTTTGTATTTATCCACACCAAGAGGAGCTGTGATCCTCTGCTACCAACATCCAACCTGTACGAGTGGGGACGAAGCTGGGTGACCTCAAGGACTAACTGGCCACCTAACTACCATAAAAATAATGGAAGTAGCTTCATGAAACAAATCAAGGTGACTTAGGAAACCAATGGACAACTTCTCAAGGGAAAACAAACAATCAACAACAAAACCGAAAAGACTGGGGTTAAAAATCACTTCAAAACTGTGCTAGTGCTAAGCATGCTATGTATTTACAGTATATTTTAATCATGTAACTGATCAGTCCAGTGTAACATGCACCACATGTTAAGATAGATGCAGCAGATATAAACCCAGTGTGATTCATACAGTAAAAATGTGTACATGCAAACAAAAATATAATAAATGCATTTCATACAAAGCATTTCTTCTTATCATTTTAAATACATATCTCAATTGTTTTGCCCAGTTTGTAACCCACTTGAATATTCTGGGACTGTCCCAAATCCCATAAGGGTCAAGAGCTCACTGACTTCAGTGGGTGTTGGATCAAATCCTACGAGATCAAAATTCATGTAAGGACTAGTGTTTCAGTGTGGCTGGGTTTGCATTCCATACAGAACACACTGTAGTTACACCATCCTTACCGTGTAGCTACAGCATAATGTTACAGCTGAACTGCTACAAATATGGACTAGGAACAAATTTAGCAGTGTGAATGATGAGCAAGTCCAAAATACAATATATCTATTGTCTGCCTCTGCCTAGGCTCCTGTGAAGCATCAGCAGCAAACATTCAGCTAGTGTGTTTTGGCCCCTTCTTACCCATTCAAGTCATTAATCATTCATCTTAATTATCTCGGTGTTATTTTGTGCTACTCCCCCACCCACACCGCCTGTTTGTTTGTGGTATCCATCTGTTGTTCCTAATCATATACTTGGACTGCAGGATCTCTGGAGAAAGGGCCATTTACTCATGGCATGTGCACAACACTTCATGCACTTTAGCCTCAGCCACCAGTCGAGACCTCACATTTGCCTCACTACAAATCAGACTAACTAATGATAATTGTCAGATACACTGTGTATGCACAGACACACACACACATAGATATAAACCTGCAGGTATAAAACTCTACTGGAGGCAGGTACGCCTGCAGTTAAGGCAGGTGCCACTAATACCAGGGGAAGGAGGAAAGAGAGAGGCAAGATGAAAAGTTTTGAACGTGAAATTTTAGCTGGAACTATCTTCTGCCTGCTCACCCCCTCTAGCTGCAGCACCAAACAGCGCAGGAGCCTCTCGCTGCACTTGAGTTACAGCACAGGTGCCCAGTGCATGAAAACACCTTTCTTGAACTGAACTATTGCATTGTGCACAACACAGGGGAACATCTAAGGTGTTCTTGGGGTCTGGTGCCAAACACACTAACACTTGCATGGACTTCCAAGGGAGCAGTGTTAAGGAAATGTGTGCTTCCGCAAAGCTCACCACGTGCACTGTGGCATGGAAGGAAACAGCAATGCCACTGAGACTGAGCAAGTCTGCCCTGGCTTTAAGCTACTTGTCATTTCATAACTTTCTTTTTTGTTTGTTGGATATAGTCAGAAATGGCTTGAAATGCTAGTGAAATGTATTTTTATGAAATCTGTACCTGAAATGGAACATTTAGCTGGACCTGGTCTGGAATGAATTATTGGGCAAAAATTTCCAAAACTAACTGTCCTCCACTGATACCATTTTCCTTCATATTTTGCTCACCAAGATGCACTTCTCCTGCTTTCCCGTATTCACAGATACATAAATATCAAAGTGATCTTCTTCCTTATTACTTACTTTTACTGCAGATCAAACTAAAGCTCACCCACGTATCCTCTGTCAGGTCCCAAGATTTAAGTCTGGTCTAGTATTTCAAGCAAACACAAGCAAACTCTAGGAGGCATAGAGCATGAACAATGTTTAGGCCCTTTTATAAACCCATGTGCACTGAAGAGAAGACATTCACACAGCTAGGGCTAGGAGCGCCAGCTCCCTCCAAAATCCTGTGCTCTACACCAGCCATATCTGGGATGTGCATGCTCGGAGCTGGTGGGAGAGGCTGTGATTCTGCAATTCAACAAGCCCTTGCAGCCCAGTCTGATGGGTCTTCTCCTAGAAAAGGGTATTGAGACATTCTCCATCACTTGTGGGACCATCTCCCATGATGAAAAATATGACTGGAGGGTCAGTTGGAAGGGACAAGGAATTGGTTCCATTCCATGAATTGACTCCCTGCATGTTTTAGAACAAGCAGAGGACTTCACTCTGAAGAGCTGCCCTTCTTCTGCCGACAGTGAAAATGGACGCAGGGACTTTTAAAAAAAATTAAAAATTGTCAGGACAAGGCCTATACAATGGGTATGTCTGGTACACTGCTAATGACTATCATCTGGGTGCAACAACGGTAGGATGAGAAACTATTTGTTAGTGTACACAGAGCAAAGGAAACCCCTTAAGCAAACATACCAGTAGAACAATTAGATGGTTAATCACAACACTGGCCATGAGAGGTTTTCTCCATTTTTTTCACTTCAAAGGAGCAGTGATTAATAAACAGTGTTGATCTTCTGGAGAGATGAGTCAGCCCCCTGCCCACACTGGGGTTATCCTCACACTGTTGCTGCTGCTGTTCAGAGCATATGAGTGTTCCCTGGGGAGGAGAAACGCTTCGTTTAGCTTGCGGTGCTCCACACCAGATCACATAGCATTGCTTTCCACAGCCTCCCTTCTAGCATTCCTGGGAGAGCACCATGCATATGGATGGGGACAGAACTCTGGCAGGGGTTCTCCTACACAGCGAGCATTCACCAACTCCAGATGAAGACAACAGAGGAAAAGCCACTGGATGGATCAGAGAAGCTATGGTAGAGTTCAGAGATTTTACTACTTTGTATCCAGCTTTGATCGAGGACAGTAGCAAGTTGAAAGACATCAGTATTCACCATTAAGACCATGAGATGAATCGATCACCTTCTGCTTGGATAAACAGATAAACTTGGATAAACCAAGTCAGTTAAAGATGTACAGGTGTTGGGTAACACAACAGATCAGAAAACTGAGAGAATCCCTCCTTTGTTCGTTACTAGCCTGGAAGAAAGATGCCAAGACCCAGGAGGAGGTGAGCTCAAGCAGCTGCATGTGACAGGCACTTCACACAGGTTCTGCCTAACACTTTGGAGGCAAAGGTCTGATCATAGATGTGCTGTGATCACAAAAGACAGATGGGTCCCAATCTTGTTTCCACCATGAGAAACACATGCTGGTCCATGGTCTGTATCAATCTCTGCCTTTCTCTCAAGGAAAGGTGAATACATCTGTGGGGATGATGACACCAGAAGCCCAGGCAGCAGCAGCAAATACACTGTGTGGCTGTTGCCTGTCTTGGGACACACACCGAAGAGCTGAGAAATGGAAAGGGAAGCCTCTCTTGAGCGGACCAAGAAATCTGTTTGTGTGTGTGTGTCTGTGGAAATTTAACAACAGGCAGGCATCCTACAAAGTGAACTCTCTTTTCTCCTCATGTGCCCTTTGCTTCGTCCTCTTACACAAGTAGTAGTTACAGAATTTCCTGCTTGGGTTTGGTGATGACCCCCACGTGAGCTACATCACTGGTATACACCTATTCCCTGTCTTTGTAAAACAACTACTACTCACCACTTACCATCCACTGTGCCGAAGGCACTGCCACCAAGATGACACACCCTCCTCAGTCCTGTTCCAGCATTGTCTGTGCTCAGGTGGTCCCACCTGCTCTAAGGTCTTCTACAGGGTGCTGCCAACAAATCAGTCTCTCTCACTGTGGAACTACCACAATCAGTGAAGAAACACCAATTCACACCAGTTGCTATACTAGCGGGATGTTTTAATGCACTCTGTCCCTATTACTACCCACAATAACTGCAAGATAGACATTAGGTCTTCCACAAATTTCCTCCCAGCCTCTGCTATGAGGGCCCTCAGGTCCCCAGGACGTCACTGCCTGAAGTGCACTTGCCGAGCAGCGCACTCCAGAGGACATTGCACTGCAACGACACTTGTTCCCTTCAGCTGCTCTCATTCTCTTACCAGGGCTTTTCTTTCTCTGCTGGATATCTGGGCGGGAAGGAGCAGCCACAGAAGAGCTGGCTCTGCTCAGCAGGGCCTCTGCTCATTTCCTGAGCACTTTTTGATGCGTTCCGTTTGTGACCAGGCTTGGGCTGGGATCCCAGCTGATATTTTAACTTCAGCCTCAACAGATTTCAGACTTCAGCCACTGTAAATAATTCTCTGACATGCACTCCACCTGCATTTTGGCACTTCTGCTTGAGTACAGTATATTTCTTTTTTTTTTTTTCAAGTTTCTTAGTGTTCTCTGTGTCAGCTGTGAGGAAGGAGATGGCATCCTGGTGAAACTGCCTGATCCTTGGTGAAGTCTGGAGACAGCAGACTGGTTTAACAACTCCATGCATAATAACAATCACATTCTCTACTTAACAAGAGACAGATAAAAGTGGTGTGCCATGTTCTAAGAGATGTTTACAGGACAGAGAATGTTGGAACAACCACATGGCTTCAAACCAGGGAGTGATGTACATGAGGAACCTTGTTTCAGCAGTCATCAAAACCAGAAACTAAGCAGTCTGTAAACAAAAAGGATATAAAAATTCTCTTTTGTGGTAGTCAATAAGAAATTTTGCCCACTCAGGCTACTTAGTTCTGAGTCTTCTCACAGTAGACTTATGCCTTAAGACATCAGAATTCCTCACTCAGCCTTGCAAAACACTGAGGTTCTCCTACACAGCGAGTGTAAGCTTATGCTTATTTTTACATATGCAGCCAGATCCGACAGGATCATTGGTGTGTTAAAAGTTTATCAATTCATTGCTAAGAAATCATCCAGGCAGGATTTTGCTGAACAGAAGTGAGAGAGATCTTGCACTTTCTCTGTGTGTCTTGTGCTTCTGTGATGCCTGCCAGACAAGAAGGAATCCTCTCATATGTCGTACGGATAGATACAGACCACCTGGTCTCAGCCACCTAGGTCCTGCCATGGTGCAGGTGACAACCATCACTGAGGAAACACAGCACTGAAGACATTAACAGATATTAGCCTTCCCCTCACAACCACCTTTCCTAGCCAGCACAAGGAAGGTTAAACTCTCTGGAAACAAGGATTCCACAGCAAAAAACCATCAAAAGTGCTGCACATGCCTTTCATTGGGTGTCATCCATCCTACTACCTTAACCTTTCATCAGAGTTCCTTTCACAGCGTATAAGAGTTGTGCAGACATCC
The DNA here is from genome assembly GCF_003984885.1 of Neopelma chrysocephalum. Classification (NCBI taxonomy): domain Eukaryota; kingdom Metazoa; phylum Chordata; class Aves; order Passeriformes; family Pipridae; genus Neopelma; species Neopelma chrysocephalum. Next base: position 8,700,686 of record NW_020897693.1, read on the forward strand.
AAGGCTTCCAGGCTCCCCCTTCTCCCGGGGCTTGATCTGAGGGCAAAAAGTGGAAATTCAAAACAAACAGTAAACAAAACCAAGCTCTCCTAAGTGTGAGCCACACATTTGTTTGGAAGCTCCTTGGCTAATTTTACTCACTGTTTCCTGCTCGCTCTGGAATTTCTTTTTCCTTCTTTATTTTTTTTTCTTCTCTGCCTCGGTTACAAGAAAAATGAGGGGGGAGGGGGGGTGACCCACAAAAACATTGAAAGAAAAAAAAATTACTCCCTCAAGTATCTGTTGTTCCATGTCAGGGACTCGCCCACCTCTCCAACCGTAGAGTCAATGGACAAGTCAGAGTAGTATTTTCTGCTACTGGATGCCCATCAGGTGTCTGATGGCAAATCACTTCAAATGTTGCTGCTTCCTCCAGATTCCATGGGTAGATCTGTTTATGGACAGCCCAAGCCGAAGCCCGAAACATCTGTAGAACTTGGCTCCAAGTCAAAGTCTGATCTGAGCTATCCTAGAAATTCCAGTTTTGTCTGGCCCAGAAGTTTTTGGCCATCTGCAGAATGGAAATATGAGTGGAAACCTGTCATCACAAGATGGGGGGAGTTGGGAATGAATTCTAGACAGGCTACTTTAAGCTCATCAGGATGGCTTCCCAACTGGCAGAAATCTAGCTTAGCTGTAACAGTCAGTGAAACCACCCAAGATTCTAGCCTTTGTCAGAAAAATTCACAGCATTCCAGGGTTGAATGGACAGCTGACAGAAAACTTGACATTTATTAAACTTCAATAGTTTTTTGCCTTCAGCTTACAGTAGAAGGACATTCCCAATTCCCATGAGAGAATTCCAAGAAATCCTCCAGCAAGCTTAAATTCCTGACACCTGCATTGCTTGGCTGCCCAGGCACATCATCTGGACACTCAACCCACTGTGCTTGGTGTGGCTCAAGCAGACAGCAAATAGATTATCTCCTCCAGAGGCTTTGAAAAACCCATTTTACAGGACATTTCTTTGTACATCACAAAGAAGCGAAGAAATACAGAACCTTCGCTCTTGTATCAGTGACATTACTTAAGAGTTCTATCAGACAATCTTTGCCCATGATATTAAACCATTCCCTTAAGGGGATTGTGGAGAGGAAAGGAAGGGTTTGAGGCAGCTATTTTTAAGCCAGGACAGTGGCCAATCACACCATGTTGCTTCTGGTTTCAGTCAGAGGTCAAAACATTTTGGTGTCATCTTTTTCATATCTCCTGAAGCTTGTACTGTCCCAGATGAGGCTGTCAAAACCTTCATGCCTCCTAGCCCACATTTTCCCATGATGGGAAAGGATTATTTGAATGAGGATGCTCTGACACTAAAGAAAATCTCTAAGGTCTGGCTTCCTTAAAATAAACAAACAAACAACAAAACAAACTAACTATACAAGATGATTCCCCGTGTATGTTGCAATTGTTTGCACAGTTAAAACTCATTGATGTACAGAGTCAGGAAGAAAGGTTGCTGGCATTGAGCTGTCTTTGCACTGAAAAGCAGAGACAGAGCCAGCAGTGTTGAAAATTAAGAGGAGTGCACTGTGGAATGATTTTTTTGTGAGGGTGAAGGGCAGGCCAGCAACATTTCAATGCCACTGTCACAGGTCTTCCAGGATGTCATTCACTACATATTTCTGTGTCAATAGCTTCTTTCAAAGTTTGGTCACCAACAAAGAGGTGCAATGGTTTGGTCTGCCTTGGGGTTATACTGTTCTTGGATGCCAGAGAAGAATCCTAACAGAGATCCATAAAGTAATTAAGCCTTGCAGAAGTTATCATAAGCTGTTTTTCATTATCCCTGATTAATCAGCAGGGAAACTGAGGCAGCAGGAGGTAATACACAGCACAGTGGTAGATGAGAAGAGAATGTCTTTCCCCAGACTTCCAGCCGTTTGGCTCTGCCTACCAGACAATGTTGGATCCTGGGTAAATAATGGAGCTGTCACACCCAAATGTTATTTTTAAACTGTGGGTATTGGGTTTGGCACAAACTCTAGAAAAGCACAGCATGACCGAGGGGAGTCCTGAGGAACAAGTGCCCTGCACAGATGGAGTTGCTTTGGGGAAACCTTGTTGTTCTGCTACATTTATGCAATCAGTTGAATGGGAGCCCAGACCCCAACCTGTCAACTGCACAACAGCACAGGGAAAGCCTAAACGAGAAGGACATGGGAGGACAGAGGAGTTGGCTCCACCAGCCACCACCTCCTCCACCCTGGTGCCCTGGCCCAAGTCGCGCCAGTCAAATCCATAGGGGGGCAGCAAACCCTTTGCAGTCATGGGACTTAATTCCCAAAATGATCCTCTTCCACACTCTGTCCCTGTGCAGCTGGAGAGCCCCCCACACACAGCACCCTTTGGAAGGTCAGCATGGACCTTTCAAGCTCAGGGGAGGGAAGATGGGCCTGCAAAGTCTCTTTGAACTGGACGTGTGTGGTCAGTTCAGCTCAGCAACCAAGCTAGTGGAGCACAACGTGTGTCTCAGCCCATCAGTAGGACTGGCAGGGCTCTTGAAAGGCAGATGAGTTGGGCAACACACAGCTAGTTTCAGGTTTTGATATGAAAGCCTACACTTCCGTGTAAGACTGACAGAACCCTTTTGCAGGAAATGGATGCAGGCTCACTTTGAGAGATTTGGGGCATACGGGGTCCAAGGTGCTTGGGACTTCTATAATTGCATCGATACGTAACAGTGCAAGGACAGCCACACTGGCTGAGCTCAAAGGTCCACCTAGCTACATATCCAGCTTCCATGGTGGTCATCAGTAGAAATGTAGTAAAGACCATAAGAAAAAAGCACGCATGGACTTAGTCCACCCCAGGATGCTCCCCTGCCTCCAGAGGTACACAGTCAACTTTGTGGTATCCTATCCTCACGCTTCCCTCTCACAGCTGCAGCTTTGGCAAAAAGCAAACTTGTGTTTAAGGAAGGGGCTAGAATTTGCATTTAAGCTCTTCATGTAGACAGAACTCAGGTGCAGAAGCAGGTGAAATTGTACCACAATGAACACAATCTCCTCGTCAATTATAATTAATCAGCCACAGAGTGACCCTGAATCTCAGGGCACAAACTTTGTCTTGAGACCCACGCTAACCCTCTCTCTCTCCTCTCAGAGATTTCTGATTGAGCATCTCTAGAAACTTGCATTCATGCTACACCTACCCAACAAAACTGAAAGCTGGATTTGCTCTCTGGACAGGCAAGGGAGAACAGACTAGAAATGCACACAGGTGACTTACCCAATATCCCACAGGCTGCCAGTGGTGAAGCTGGGGTTAGCTCAAGTATTCTCCACTTCTCCCCTCCCAAGCTCCAGCTACACTGTCCCTTTCCTGCTTGATTTTGCACTCTCCACCCAGCTGTCTTTACTGAACAGGCTTCCCACAGTGCCTTTTAGGCAGCTGTCAGGTTTGGATGAGTGTCTCCACTCCATCGAATGGGCTGTCTCCCTCTGTGCTGTCCCTGTGTGTGCTGTTAACCCTGATTTCTCACTGAAGTAAACGAGAAAAAAGCAAGACAGATAGCCCCATGGCAGCTGGATGGGAGCTTGCCTCCCCTTCTCTACAGGAGACAGTTTTCTCCCCCTTTTCCCCTCTCCACTAACAGCTTTCCTCAGAGACCCTTTTGTCTTCAGCTCCCTTCCAGGAAAAAAAACCAATTCCTTCTTTTCCCTCTATTCTTCTAAAAAAGAGCTAGCTCTCTTCCTTCCAGGTCCTAATCCCTCCAACAAGCTTCAGACACAGGGTTAACCCTAGGGAGTAGTAGACAGGTTACAAACAAGTCAGCCCTGGTTTCTACTTTCCTCCTTAGTGAGGGAAAAAATAAAAATTTTAAAAATCAGTTCTACCCATTCCCTCAAACTGCTCCATCTTAACACAGACATTTCCACTCCCTCAGCCCCTTAACACGCTCTCTGCTTGCTGCTCACCTCCACTAATAGCATCCCAGACTAAACAACCCTATCCCCCTTTCAGTGGCTCACCTGCTTGCTCTGGCTACTGCCTGCCTGAGTTCAGAGAAGAGACACAAGTTACTAAGCTGTACAGGGCTCCCAAGGGGGAGGAGAAAAAAAATTCTGGGAAGTGAAGAGAAAGGAAAAGGGAGCATTTGGAATTTGGGGGCAGGTTAAGAAATGAACCTGTAGATGCAGGGAGATGCAGCCCTAGCACAAGAGAGCCTTATCAAATGACCTCTGCCACACTGGGTCTTAGCCCGCCATCCCCAGATTTATCTCTACCCCTCTGCAGCAGCAACCTATCCAGCCACATCTCTTTCTCCCTTTACCTTACAACTGCACATCATCCTTCCCCCAGGATCCCAAACAATTATGGGCCTTTTGTCTGGCTCAGCTGTTGGATGCCCAGGACAAATGTAGGAACAGAGGGGAGACTGCCTGATCCCAACACAAGTGTGCCTTGCTCTGTGATCAGTGCTGCAGTATGTCAGATTAAATGACTTTCGTGATCACTTCTGGCCATAAGGATCTAAGCACTGAGGGAAGTGATGGGAGTCCATTCAGGAAGCTCGCAAAGCATTTGCCTGAAGATACCTGACTTGTAATTCTTCAAAACTTCACAAGCAGAAAACTGCCCTGAGAAGTACTAAAACAACAAACCCTGAGCACCGAGGTTTAAATAGCAAAGGTAGGACTAGATAAAATTTTCCTTAGTGTTACTCCCCATGGTGGAGAACAAGGCTAACTACCTGGTAGATGGAGCAGAAAACAGACTCCAAAATGCAACTGCAACTGCAACAAAACTTGGGGTTGGATCCAAGAGGAGGGCTGTACAGAGTCCTCTGCAGGAAAGAAAGGTTTATCAAGGTCTTTTCTGTCTGTTCTGAAGCTGGTTTTGATTAAAGAAGGAATCAACACCACCAGTTCCCTTCCCTTGCCCCTGTAACACATAACACACCGTTCTGATTTCCTTTGCTGCCAGTTTGCTCTAATAAAAAGCAGAATTGTGCCTGAAAAGCATGTTGTGCAAAGATGGACCCGCCAAGCAGTCAAATAGATGCATTTGCCAGCAGTCACTCAGACACACTCATACCCAAATCCTTTGCTTGCCTGTAAACAAGACAGATCACTTTCTCAGCTGCTGTATATGAATTTCAAGCTGCTGTGGAAGAAAACTCTCTCTTCCCGGGTTTTAGTGCTGTGTGCAAGTTAATCTGGAAAGGCAGACTTGCAGAGCTACCTGTCTTTGCAAAACTGAAGTCCTGACACCTCCTGGTCTGTGGAACCTCTTCATGTGTGCCAGTGGTTTTGATTTCAGACTCTGACATTTGAAATATCTTTGCCTGGACAACCCTGTAGGTCAACACCAAGTGGAGGTGACCTCACTGACATTCGTGTGGCAGCTGGCTGAGTCACCCCAGTATTAGAACACCACCTCAAATGGTGCAGCAAGTCTGTGCCATCATGTGAAGCATGCTTAGCTAAGTTAAGCATTTAAAATGTCATGCTTCTCAGACACCAGCTATTTAACACATTTATTATAAAAAGAATTACAAAGGGGCTGAAAAGAAAGTGAGGGATAGTTTCCTCCAGGGCTCTCCTGAGTAACTACCAGCAGAAAAGCTTTGACAGAGTGAGAGAGAGAGAGTAAGAGCCTTGACAACAATCACTTCCACCATGCTGTAAGTTTACAGCCGAGGGTGTAACATTTGAAAACTATTCAGCAGCATCTGCCGGGAAGACAAAGGGAATGAATTCTGCTGAATCCAGACCCAATGCCACTGTAATGCATGGCAGCAAATCGATGAGGCAGAGAACAGCCTCTAAATGATTAGTACCAACATGGGGCACAAACATGGAGCAAGACAGCCAAGTGGCACGAGACCTGCCTTGTGAGGAACACCCACGCAGACAGCAGCAAGCAGCAGGAAAACTTGGCATGACAACGGGTGCTCCCGCCCCAGCCAGGCAGAGGGAGAGGAGAGGAGAGGTCTATGAGCTGTGCATGCTTCCAAGTGCTGCTCTCAGCCCAGAGCCGTCTGCTCTATCCAGCCACTAATGGGGCTAGAGTCACCTCAGCAATGCAGGAGAGATGATCCAGGAGCACATGACGGCTGCACAGCACAGGGACAGACTCACAGGAGCTGTGTCCTCTCACTCAGGGCAGCCTGCAGCTCCTTGCCCTTCAAGTGCCACCAGCAGAGAACTAGCTGCCCATCACATGGAGGTGGGAACAGTGGCTAGGAGGGGCAGAGGCTTGTGTGCAAGATAATGGCAGTGCTAGGCAACACCAAAACCAGCATAAAATAAAGAATCATCTGACAATTTGCTCTGATCCACACTCCTGCCCTGAACCTCAGACCCATGGCAGAAGTTGTGGGGAGCCAGGGTTGCCTGAGAAATTGTCAGAGCTTTCCCTTCCCTCCCATCCTTTCTGGCTTCTCTTCCCCCTCCCCACCAGCAAGCATATCTCTGTGGTCAGGAACGGATCAAAGCCCTCCATCCAGTAATCTGCCTCTTCTCCTGTGGGACAAGCCCCGAGACATGCTGCAAAGGGTGTTTTTCCCCCCCAGCCACCCTTTTCTGCAAGCAGGCAGAAACACTGGCTCTTCCCTCTCTTTCATCTCTATGTTTGATTTTCCCTGCTCTGGTTCTTAGAGCTTGAAGTTGGTGGATGGTTCATTAAAAGAGAGGGAAAACAAGCCATACCAATGCTTGAATAGCTTTACAGTGAGATTCCCCTGCAGAAAGCATGACTGAACATAACAGGAAAGGTTCTCCTCTGAGAGATTTTTTAATCTAGCTATGAAACATAGGTGAGGGCTATACTCCAGATTTTATTATACTGCCTATAATAAGGGGTGTTCTAGGGAGCAATCTAGGCATTTTATAGGTGCCTGGTCAGTGTCGCCAGTTCCACCCATCCAAATATCAAAAGACGTTCAAAACATTGAGACCAGCTTTAAATAATCACTAGCCCTTTATTATTTAAAACCTCAGAAGACAGACCTTCCTTTCTTTGCCATCTGTTTTTCTGAGGTTTTAAGATTTATGCCATCAAACTCTGCATGTATAAAGGCGCGGTTTGGTTGGTTTTTTTCCAAGCTCAGACTTACAGATCTCATATAAATCCTGTGACCCCAGAACCTTAGTCTTTGGAGAAGAAAAAACATCAAATACAGGAAGACTGCCCTGGAATTGACAACCCTTGTTGCTAGTTTCCCTCCCAATAAATTTTTTTGCATCTTTCTGACAGCAGGTCACAGGTTGCTCTAATCAAATGGCCACAGCTATCTGGAAGGCACAAGTATTAGGGACAAGGTTTTGAAGAGGAAAACTCATGGATATACATCAGAATAACAAACTTAACATGTTCACCCAGAGTTTATCTCTCTTTCTGCTATTTCAAGCACATCATGCATGATAAGATTATGCACACTACATACATCTTCTTACTACTTGGGCGTGCCTAACTTCCTCCCAATATTGCAATTACACCACTGAGAGAAATCAGGCTGGACTCTGCTCTTACTCCTAGTACTGTCCTACCAGACAGCTCCACAAATATTCCAGCCTTACACTGGTACAATGAGAATAAAATACATTCTGCCCTGGGTAACACTGCTAAACCCTCTAGGTCATGAACAGGACATTCATGTGCCTTAAACAGGATTAAGCGTTGCTTAAACTTCACAGTCCATCTTCAGAAATTTAGAGGCAACTGTTGTAACAAGACCCAGACAGCACAAAGCAGACACACAGTGCTGTCTTACTCCATAGGTCGAGGATCGTCCCAAAAAGTAGAAACTGTCAAGGCACAGAGTCACTGCAGTGATACCTAAACTTTGCATCAGCCCCAGAAAAGAAAAGAAGCTGTGGACGAACTCTTTTTATTCCCCTTTGATCCTTGCCTGACTCTCCAGGAGTCATCAGTAACCAGGAGTAATTTATAATAAGCTTTAGGCTGCTCTGATTTATTCTGGGAGCTAAAGCCAGGTGCAAGGAAGTTCAATAGCTAGCATTTCTTGGCTTTCATCGGTGGGAGCAACACACTAAACATTACAAATCCCCAGTGTGGCATACTTTGGGCTTCATCTACAATGGGCAAAGACAGCACATTCAGATGCACTTCTTGCAAGTCCTTTTTTCTAGCTGGAAATACTGACTCTGGAACAGCATTCAAATCATGCTGGGGCATTAGCAACAGAAAAGTAAAAAACACTGACAAAATTAAGGATAGAAAAGAATAACCTTGATGACTTTCAAAAGGAAGAGAATGAGGTGGGGATTTCCCCATCTATTTCCAATTTCCTGAAACAACATGTAAATGTCATTTGAATGTCAATGAAATGTGAAGACATGGACAACTCAAAGTTTGTTTCAGAAAGCAAAACTGCAGAAATTATTCATTATCAGTAGTACTGATCAGAAACTCAGCCACTGGCTTGGCTTTTTCTTCCACTTACAAATTGTTCACAAACCGATCCTAATTTTTTGCAAGTGAATCTACAAATTCCAAAACTATACCCCTGTGGGTTAGGAAGTGCACAAAAATAATCAGTCAGCAGCACCTAACTCCCTTTGACTTCTTTGAATAACTCAGCCTTCACCAGCCCATTGAGCAAAACCAGCTGCTCTCTTGGAGTTACTCACATGGTTTCCACTTGGATTTTCACTTTTAGCTATTCAGGGCATGAGACTGCTCATCTGCACTACATGGTTTGATTCTACAGTTCGAACGGATGACCAAAGACTTTAAAAATATGAGAACAAGCACAGCTGAATGATGAAGAAGTCACTTACAGTTCACATTTTTTTGGACAAAACAAGCTTTTGTGCTAAAGTTTGCAAAGCCTTTTAGATTCATAAACATTTTCCCCACTGCCCAAAGGTCATCTGCATACTCATAAATAACCAATAATATAACTCTTTAGAGACCAGTGAAGCCAAGTCAAACTGAGAGTTTGCCAACATCTCCACAATACTGTTTATTCCATTAGTGCATCAGACCCTGCAACAGAGCACTTGACTCTCTCCCTTCAAAATTAAATGAAAGAAATGAAAAAAAAAAAAAAAACAGAAACCAAAATCTGTCTGAATGAGTCAGATCACCATGTGATTGCTGTCCCCTTACAGACCATTCCACAGCATGTGCTTCCACCAGCCTGTATACAAGATGTCAAACCATTCAGTCTATAAACCCACTTTATTATAAATACTAGCATCCTGTCCCAGTGGATTTGAGGTTGATTTTTTTAATAAGTTTTAATTCAAGCCTAGCTTCACCAAAACAGAAATGTTATAATATTTCAGAAGCAAGTGGGTTTGATTTCAAGTACGCCAAAAGGCAGAGGGAGGGAGATAGTAAAGGAGAACAGCTAAATCTTTTCGCTTTCTCTCCTCAGCACCATTGCGAAATCTTTCTCCAAAACATAAGAATGAAGTCAAGTTTCCATGTTTTAAACAAAGCACGGTGTGTTATTGTACTACACTTCTGAAACCGGGAATGTAGGTCAAGAACTTTTGGACCTTTCAGATTTTAAGGTATACAAACTCTGGCAGCATTGCTATCTGCACATTTCCTTTTCCTTTCTCCTGGCCCATCCCCCTTTTTTCTCTTCTTTTTCGCTCCTGATCCCTCTCCTGCTCTTTTCTCTCCACTCTGTTCCTTTTCCCCTTCCCTTTCTTTCCCTTCTCACTTGCCTCTTGCTTCCCCTTTTCCCTTCCCTTCCTTCTTTCCTTTTTGTCTTCCTATCCTATCCTAACACGGGAGAGCAGCTGCAAGATGCAGCTTCATATAAAATGCCCTGAAAAGCTCCCTTACGTTTATCGACACATTTTCCATTCTCGGGTTTTCATCCAGTGGGACACAAAGCAAGTATTAAAAAAAAAAAAAAGCATATGTGTTTGCAGATGGGTATGCATAAATACATGCATGCACATATAATAGTGTAAGAAAACACACGAAAAGCATGTTTGCGTGCATGTGCTAATGCTTGCTTTGTATTTTTGTTTTTTTCCTTTTGCAGCCTTAGGGAAATTTGCAGGCTGGATGCCGCAGGCTGGCTCTCTGCATTACGAACCGTGTCAGTATGAATAATGGGGGCAAGCAATTCTGCCAGCGGGTCAAGGAACAGCAAGTGCGTAAAAAGGCGGGATTGTCCAAGAAGTACACGCAATATCGGCTGGGGTTTGAAATGCACAGCCAGACAGAGACCAAGATCGAGTTGTAGACTCTAAGTCCAGGAGAAGCACAGTGCCCATTTTTGCTGACCCCTTGCAAGGGTGTGAATTACAGATTGCCACCCAGGAATCCCAGTAACTTTTTCCCAGCAACTGAAAGTACAAAAGCACTTAAGCAGATGTTTAAAGTCAAGCTGTACCTTGGACCTTGTAACAAACTGCTCTTGGTTTCATTGAGCTGGAAGATCAGGGACAGGTCTTCTGCTGATGAAACTCCCTTGATTTTAACTGTTCACTTGATAATCATTTCAATGAAGATTCAGGCATAATGCCAACACCCAATACAGGGCTGTCAGCTGGAAAGGACTGACTGTGTCCTAGTCACAGATGATAGGTTCTTCCTCAGACTTTCAAGGGTATTTTTCCTGGAAATCATTTTCTTACGTACTTTTACTTCAGTTAATGAAAGATGAACATGCTTCACTCAATATTTCAAACCACTTGAACAGCGTATGTTTGAGTTCACCATAAACCTTCTTGGGCCCAAAGTTTGCACATGAAAGGCTGGAAAAAGCAGTAGAGAAAAACACCAAGGAAAGGTTAGCACAAGAAATTGAGCAGAGAGAAAAATCCAGATGAAAAAATGCATTCAGTCTATATAGTATTATACCCACAAAGAACGTTATATGCCAGGAGTTAGAAGTCCCATAAGTGCCAAAATCCAGGTTATTCACGTAGCAGTAACTGGTTCCCCTGAACATGGTCGTTGTGACACAGCCAGTTTTTTCCACAGGACATCCCAGATCATTCTTCCCTGGTCCCTATCCAAGCCCAAACTTTTTTGCCTGTCTCCCACAACCTCTTCTTGTTCTCCCTCATTCTGTGCTGCTGCCTCCACAACTGAGTTTCTTGTCCTCTAGACTTGGTCTTTCTTGAATTTTGTACCTCTGCTTACCATCCTGAAGTTCCTTGATCCATCAATAGTCTCAGTTGCCTTCCATTTTCAAATATGCGCTCCCCATCTCTCAGTCTCATTTTCTCTTTCCATCCTTACAGTTCCTTTCCTGGTATGAGCCTCCTCTTCCCCGCTGGCTTTCAGTAGCATTTCAAGTCCCAGGCCTCCTTCCAGTCCTCACTTCCCCCTTTGTCTTCCCATGCCACGCTTCTTATGTCTAGTTGCTCCCTTCACTGCCTTTTCCACCACATTAAGCTCCCAGCATTCCTTTTGCATTTGAAGTGTGATTGCACACCTCCTCCCTGCCTCCTAGGCACCACCAGAACTGAAGCCACCAAGACTGCAGGAGAGACAGATGGCTTTTTCACCACCTCCCTAGCATCATGGTGCCATGAGAATCATTAGGAAGGTTCATGGATGAAATACACCCTCTTGCTTTTGGGACAAGTACTACAATGATGCACAATATTCAAGTGGACTCATCAAAGCATTTACCAGACTCTCACCACCACAAGCAAACTGAGATATATTTTTGGTTTTGTTTTCTCCAAAACATATAACACAGCTGAAAACAATCAGCTTTTCACAGGAAAAACAGCAGGCTCTTCCTCAATCTCACAGGATTGAACTCATCTGTCTGGTAATGAGGAGTTTGTTTTAAACAATTTTTCTAAACTATCTCTGTCACTAACCCCCAGGATGCAATTCATTTCACTACTATTAGGTACCTACTTTCAGATGGGCTGATTGAACACTCTTTCTCCAGAGAGGATGGAGGAAGCTCAGCTCAGATGAATTATCTAGAATGAATGCCTATTAAGCAGCCAGCATTAAAAATGAGGTGAGTTCCACCTCTCTGTGATTCCTCAGCAACATCTCAGACTCTCATTCAGAAGAAGGAAATCAGCAAAGTGCCTCAGTGAAGTAAAGAAGGGAAGGGAAGGGAAGGGAAGGGAAGGGAAGGGAAGGGAAGGGAAGGCAATC